>NC_092861.1:123652790-123831581 GCF_032062135.1 Pyxicephalus adspersus | reverse complement strand
AAAAAAAAAAAGTTGTACAGTTGGAGTCTTTGTTAGGTTCTTACTGCTATTCATGTCATTCTCACAATTTGTCCTGGTGACCACCGTTTCTGGTATAGAAAGTGATGGTAAAATTCAAAGTTCAAACGTATCTAAGCATTGTAACCCCTCTTTTGTGTAATATGCAGTAATTCAGAAGGTAACATTTGTAAAGCACAACCTGTTTTTAAAGAACTGCTGTTAGGTGACTTCTCCATTCCTAATCTACTCTAACAAGGGGTGGATCTTTAAACTAAACAACATCACAAAACAAAGGGAATCAAAAACAATAGGTGAAAAAATATAAAATGCTGCTTCCTATACATTGCAACGCATGCATTAGAAGCTGCATGTCTGCTCAAGGCTGCCAGTACATCCAGCATCAGGTAGCCCTTTCCTTCCCAGTCTTACTGTCCTTGGTCCAATTCTTTCAATCATTGCATTTCAATTTCTTTCATTTATAGAGGTTTACCCTCACACATGGTTGCTGCTTAGGGCTAAAAAATGTCCTAACCCTTTCCTGATCTGTCCAAAACTTTAAAAAAGAGAGTACTGGAGTAGCAAAATTTCCAAATACATACATACAGCTCATCTGACCAAGGCTAATGTTTAATTTTGATGCAGCTTTGGCCCACCAAGGCACCACATTGCAAAAATCCTCTCATTTCCTTATCATCTGGTTTTCTGGAAACACCAACTTTTCTGTTTCAGGACTGTCCCAATCACGCCCACTCAAGCCAACAGAAGGTCGTGACATCTCCCTTGGTTCCCCTTCTCTTTTAAAATCAATCTGATCGCTCTGTGGCCATTGTGATACAAAAGTGGAGTGAAAGAAAGGTCACTATGGTATCACAATGGCCAGGGAGGAATCATTTTGATTCAGTAGAGAAGCTTAAATATGCACTACAATATCCTTGCTTAAGAATCCAATCATAGACAGCAATGTGTCATCAGCTGTTGCAGCCTAATGGCAGTTTATGTACATACAGCATTCATCTTTTTAGGTTTACACCAGGATCATCAGCAAGTTAGTTTTGTCTTCTTTAAACCCCCCCGCCTTTGCTTGAGCTGTATTCACAGCCCTGACCTCGCATCCAGCCAGCGGTTATTATTATTATTACACAGTATTTATATAGCGCTGACATAATATGCAGTGCTGTTCAAAGTCCATAGTGATGTCACTAGCTGTCCCACAAAGGAACTCACAATCTAATATCCATTCCATAGTCAATTTTGGGAAGCCAATTAACCTAACTGCATGTTTTGTGCATGGAGGAAACCGTAGTACCCGGAGAAAACCCACACAAATACGAGAACCTGCAAACTCCATGCAGATAGTGTTCTGGCTGAGAATCAAACCTGAGACCTAGCGCTGCAAGGGCCAGAGGGCTAACCACTGAGCCACCATTCTGCCCTGGTCCCAGACTTCCTACCTGGCACCCTACATTCTCAAAATAATTACATGTCTCTCCATATTTTACAGAAACTTCCTAGGACCCAGAATATAATGCAGTTGTCCTAGATCTCCATGATATCCAGCTCAACATTCCTTTTGAATTTGACAGATGCAGAACATCTTCAGGTCACTGACACCCTATAAGTGTTACCTGGGCCTAATGTACACTTCATTCTTTGAAAATAAATATATGTTTACACAAACATGTCATAACAATTTTAAACATCAGACCTTTTATGATCAGACATCAGTCAGGGGAAACTGTGAACCGCAATGAGTAAAAGTCAAATATACTGTACAGTACTGTTGTCTAAACTCAATTAAACACCTCTGACTTTACATGCTATTTGCCTGAGAAAAGTAAAGTCATAAAACTTTTTTTTAGCACACATGATTACAGTAACAGGACAAAAGCTTAGTAACAACAGCAATTTAAAGATATTGCTTGTATGGGATTACCGCTATTGGAATAAAAGGTAATAATATAAAATTACCTTCAATTTTTTTCTGAGTCATATATCCAAACTTATTTCTAATGCGCTAACTAGTCATACACCTCAATAAAAGCCACAAAATTACCCAATGTGCCAAATGGCAAATACAGAATTATGGCTTTATTATAGGAGTCTGTTTAAAAAAAAAGTGAATATGGTATTCCCTGGTGAAGAATTTTTCAAGTCTAGGTATTTACATAGCAGTAATTTTTTCCCCACCAGGGAATGTTTTAGTGAATGTCAGATTCCCTGCTTTATAAAGAGACCCCATAGAGTTTAGATTTGCCCATTCCCATATTCTGATGCCTAAATTTCCTAATCAGTTTTTGTTGGTTCTGGCAAAAGCTATATACCATATACCCAAAGTGAATAAACAACTTCTGTAAAAAAAAAAAGGATTCTGGTAAATGTATGTAGTTATTATGCAGAATTAAATTATTGTGTTTTTTTTTTAACAATGTTTTTTGGTAAGCATTTTTTCACAGTATTTGCTGAGGGCCAAGCTGCCCAGGAAACGTGACGGTGACATTTTCACCCCATGGGTGGGAGGATCTTTAAAGAAATACAGATGAGCATTATATTGCCCCAATCTTCCAGTAAGTTATACCTTCACCAGAGTCTGAGATTGGGTATTCATGGTGACCTCTTTGGACATTGGTCCATGTACAGTAGTGTGTTAGCAGTGTGGAATGTGCCCACAGTGACTCAGCCAAAACACATGGCTTTTATTTCAGATGTATTCATACCGTCAGGCTGGGAGGGAAGTGGTTCACCACTAAGTATTGCTCCTCGTGAACTACTCATGGTTAGAGGTCCTACATCCCAATTTTGCTAGGGTGCCTGGAAAATCTCTATTCATACTGATTTTTTAATAAAGTCTCTAAATAGGCACTTAAAATATGAAGGTTTCAACAATTAAGTATTTTACATAAAAATAATTTTCATGGGGTGGAAAATAACACGTATAAGCCTTATTGCATGATCTTACATAGCAAAATAAATTATAAAGCTATATGACCTAACTATTTCACAGATGGGGAAACATTTAACATTATTTACTACTGTATTTTAACATTTTTCACATTATCCACATTGGAATAAATTACAAAATGTGTGAATCAAGGTGTACATTGTTTTATCTTTTATTTGAATTAAATGTGAAAAAATGTGTGACTTTGGGGGAAAGGTTGGGTGAAATAGACCTCCATAAAATAGACCTCCATATAAGTTGTAAGCTTTACAATGGTGCAAATTGGTTTTTACTTCTCTGATTTAAAGTCTTTATTGGTAAAAACAAAGGCATAGTGGCCAACTGGAGTTTATCCATTACCACTGATCCTCTCAGGCTATGTGCCTGTGTTTGCAGTTTGGTAATCCAGGTCTAAATGGATAGAATATGTCAGAATACATAATCATGAAAAACAATTACACATCACACACTTAAAATAACATATATGTGGGTTTAGAGTTTGTTTCAGTCTCTCATACAGCAGTAAAACTTTATACTTCCTCCTTCCACTGTGATATCAGCTGAAGTAAATGCATACATCAACCAGGAAGTAACCGAACTTCCTTAGCAAAAATCCCCTTTATAAAGAACACAAGTGCAAAGCAAACAGTAACAGTAGGAGAATTATAAAGACCTTTATCAGCTATACAGTGATATGTAAAATGCTGTATCCCAACCCACCATTATCCAATCATGGTCTCACCAGAAAAGGTAAATGGGGCACCCTCTCTTTTACTAGCTGCATATCTTAGTGATATTATTTGTAGTGATACCTGTTCAAACCATATACTAACAATCTGGACATGTGCCACACCTCCCAACTTCAAAAGAAAGAGGAACAGCATTAAATACAAAGTATATATACAAAGCACACACTCCTGGCAATCCCCCAGTTATGATTTTTCTGACACTACTTTACCTAAAAGCTTAGTTTAGCCTAAATTTATTTGGCCTTCTCTGTAATAAGCAGCAATAGCTCACCTAACACAAATATACCAAAGGGAATGAATGGACCATACCATGGTTATTTCCCAGGTACATAAGGGTATCTATTCTATTTATCTTCATATCTTCTATATTCTACATTCCTCCATCTGCTTGCAGATAGGGAAGGCCCAACTAAGAACCATTTACCACCAAATCAAATCCATGATGGAGTGGCACAAACAAAGACACAGAACAACCCCATAAATGTTCAAGGATCTCTAGGGTTGATTCACAAACCAAGGTACACCACATCCTCATACAGGAACACATGCCATAATAGTTCGTTTATGAATGACCAGTTGTTGCTGTTTTCCTTGGTTGCTACATATATCACGTGTGTTCTTTAGCAATAAAACAGTAATTTTAAGAGTATTCAGTCCAAGGTTCTATTAATATATAACAATGTTATCAATACATTGACATCTAAAACAGACTTTACCAACAATCCTGAATTATGACCTAAATGATTCCTTTATGTGATATCCAATTCTTCACCCTATATTGTTATATTGTGAAGCCCCACAGATGAGGCACCTTCCAGGTTCTCCTGTTATTTTCAGAAAGGCCTGGCCCCCCATGCTAATCTAATAACAGGATGCAAAGTGCAATATATGGCATTGATGAACAATAGGGGGTAAGGTGGGGGATGCAAAAATTCTCCATAGAAATTGTGGTCAATCATTCCATAGTCGAGTACCATGTTTTTGGGGTTGGACCTGTTTGCTAGAACTCTGGTGATAATGTGAGCATGTAAGAATCCACTTGTGATGTGGAGATGGTGCCATCTTGTTAGGTAGTTTGCCTTTGGGGATAAGAGGTGTGAAAAGCCTGGACCCCCTGACCCATCTTCAACTTATAACAGGATCATTGTTTTGCATTGGATGGCCTTGGTGACCAACAAGAAGATATTAAGGGGGGGGGGGGGCAATTTTCTGTAGAAATTGTGGTCAATGCTTTCATAGTAACATACCATAGTTCTGGGGATGGAACTGTTGGCTATATAAGAATATAGGAAGCCAATTGTGGTATGGAGATGGTGCCACCATATTAGGTAAAGTTTGGTTTAGGGGATTTCAGGTCCAATGAACATAAACATATCACAGCACAGAGTTGTTGATAAGATTGTTGATCTGCCAGATTTTTTATGTCCCATATTGTGAAGCAACAGATGAGACACCTCACAGGGTATTTTCAGAAGGACCTGGTACCCCTTCCCTCCCACCAACTTTTGACAGGATCAATATCTGGCCCATCTCTTGTATTGACCACCAAATAGAATGGAAGGCCTCACCGACCAATAGGAAGGTATTGGGAAGGGTGGCAAATATTCTCCATAGAATTGTCAGTGCTCCCATGGTGGAGTATTATAGTTCTGGGGTTGGAACTGTTGGCCCAGACTCTGGAGATAAAGTGCGCCTAAAGGAGGCTCCTTGTGGTATGGAGATGGTGCCACCTTTTAAGGTAAGGTACGATTTAGGTGGCAATGAATATAAACATATCAAAGTTTAGTCTAAGTCTTTGATGTCAGAATTCAGTGCCCGCCTCTGTAATACGCAGCTATCACTGAAGGAAACAACATGTTAAAGTATATGGTCTAAGAACATTACTACAAGCTAAAAAAATATGTCTGACTGATTTATGACTCAGAAGGTTTTTTCTATCTGTTACAATTAGAGAAGTGACCCACTCCTTTCTCGTGACAAACAACCAGCCAAGGGAACTTCTCCTTTTTAGTTTTCATTATTATCTATTTATTTTTTGGTTTCGGCCAAAAGGGAGAAAATACCTTACGTCAAAAAAGGGCGAAGAAGACTTTTCTTCAATTCAAAATGAAATATTGACATTATTGAAATATGTACAGGAAGGCCATGCATGGGTTGTTTCCGGAGAACTCAATGCACCCTATAGGGCAAATCTGAAAAATACTTTGATTGGGTATTTATAGTGGAGAAGTGTGAAATGTAACTGTATGAAGTGAAATATGTAAGGAATATTTAAGTTACTTTTGTTTGTATTGGTAATCAAACATTGTCAGTGACAATGTCACACTGCACACACACTGAATGTCCTCAAACAGACTGTCTCGGTGCTCTCAACCTGAATGTCCTCACATTCACTGTCACACTGCCCACTCTGTGTGGGGGCAGTCAGTCACTGTCAAACTGCACTCTCACTGACTGTCCACACAGACTATTTAACCAGACTTTCTTCATACTGACTGTCACACTGCACTCACACTGACTGTCACACTGCACACCCACTGACTGTCACACTGAAGTGTTCCAGTAACAGAAATCTCGCCCTATTTACACTGCAGTATCACATTACAGCACTGATTGGCATTGACTCTTTACAAGGTCTATAAACAATACATGTTAGTTTTGTGTGGATGAAGTGTGGAAATCTTACAAATCGTTTGGATTGCTGTCTGTGTCCCTGCTGAGGAAATTCCCTCTCACTATGTGTCCTGGTGACCCCTCACTTTGACTGTAAGGGGAAATCCCAAATTTTGTGTTGTCACCAGAACAGGAACAGGGGGGAAATCATTCAAATGGGGACAATTGCAATGATGACAGCTAAGAGAGAATTTCTCACTTTTAGCATCTCTATTCTGGGACTGGATTAAAAGACAAATCTCTCTAATGAAACACAGGCAGCCCCCCATATAAAAAAAAAATAAAAAATGCTTGAAATGTTAAACTTTTTGTTTAGGTTTGTATAAAGTGGCGAAGGGAGAGAACCTTTGTCAGTTTTTTTTCCCTTTTTATGTCCTGGTTGGGAAGATTCACTCTCTCTGTCACTCTTTCTCCCAGGAATGAAAGTGGGGGTACATCCAAAATTTAAAGATAATCTCCAAATCTCTACATAGGAAATATATCCCTTCACATCCTGTGCAGGAATAGAAGTGAAATCTCCCTATTGAGACAAAGAAAACAGAATAAAAAAAGTTTTCCCCCCACCACCCCTTTCCATTCTAAATAAAACGTTTTGGCTTTAGATCTTTGGATTTATTATGCATATTTGATGTCCTCTCTTCTTCTATAATGTAGAAAAATAGGAATATAGCGGGCACTTACCTGCCATGGTTTCTGCTGAAATTGTCTCCCTATGATGGGACAGGTAAATCACTGAACAGACAGGGATCTGATAGGTCCTGCAATGGTATCCTGATCAGTGTAGTCCTGCTCAGTGTTCTTCTACAGGGTGTTATGTCCAGCACTGACCTTGGATGGTCCTAAGGTACAGAAGACCTTCTTAGCAGTGTGTTCTCCATATAGGAAAGTCCCCCTTCATATAGACAGAGGAAAAAACCCCTTCTGTTCAGCCTTTTTGTACTGACATAGAGGCAGGGCTGCCTGCAGGGAGGAGTTGCTGCTATTGGGTGTATACAACAGCAAACTGGAAAGTCCCACCACAACCTATAATAGACAACACTCTGACATCACCTTACACACACTGACGTACAGTGGTCACTATCAGCACACCTTCATGCCCACTTTGATTTCACCTAGGAGTGATTCTTTCGGTGACGTTGTAGATATTAACCCTCAGCTGTCCTTTGGGAGGGAGAGCCTCATTCTTGTATCTACAATTCTCCCCCTCCAATTAGGTCTCATAGAGTATAATAAAGATTTGTTTTAATAACTTAAATAAAAGTTATAATAAAGCTGCCAATAAATATTGCAATTTTCAAGCAATTTTAATTGCACAGCAACTACATGAATTGAGGCAGCCTAAAAGATGTGTCAGAATATTAGGAGCAAATATGCAAGGTATGGTGGTCATTTTCGATGAACAACGTTGGGGGAATGCTGTACACATGCTGAGCACGACCGCCTATCTTGGGTGACAATCATCTGGTGGGTGTATGTAGCTTTACAGAGGAGAGAGGTCAAAACCCTAAAAAATTGAAAACACTTCAAGGCAGCCTAAAGCCGGTGCATTATTATTAATATTGTAATATATACACAATGTTTATATAGCGCCAACATATTACGTGCTGAACATTAAATAGTGGTTGCATATAACAGACAGATACAGTGACACAGGAGGAGGAGTGGACCCTGCCCAGAAAAGCTTACAATCTAATGCATGATTCTTAGGCTGCATACACAATACTGCACAATGCATGAACAAGTGTTGTACATACAGAACCATTCTGCTCTATGGAGAGGGGAGGGGGAGAATGACGGAGCGGCACTCCGCTGCACGCTCTCCCTCCTTATGTCCATTAAGATCGTTTGTCGTACGTTTATCCGCCAGGACGGTCATTCAGACGATTGACGACGGGCGCTGTACATGCACCAGATATTGGAAGCGGATTATCGGACAAGAACCATTGCAAGTGTGTACGTAGCCTTAGTGTGGGCTCAGACCTGCTTTAGGATTAAGAGATCTCGCGTGCCTCCCTCCCGCGGCTGGCACCTTATCATTCGCTCACTCACACTGCAGCACTGTTTTTTTAAAAACAGCATCTGCATATTTGACAGACATCCACCAGAATAAATACTGACCGATAGTGCGGCCACATGGATGTACATTGTTTTGTGAGTTGGTGGGGACAGCAGCCCATTCATTGTGCTCACAGTAGTACACACAGTGCAGGCACTTCCTTTTGTTTATATTTGCTCTGAATTTCATGGTACAGGAGGTAATGTGCGTTTGTGGTGTAATGCGCAACAGGTCGTAAGGCAAGGTAGACTGCGGTGCCATCAGGCCCATATCTGAAAAGATCACCCAGGCTGCGGCCCATGGCGGCAATGACCGCTAAAGAGCTCACTCAGACCTTCCAATTGCACTGTTCTGGCAGGTACAAAGGCAGCGGTTTCCTGGCATGAGGAAGCAATAAATGCACTGCAACTTCACCACCAGTCTGAACATAGTCTTAACAGCCTTCTTTCAAGACGGCTGGGGGGTCACATGGTTGCCGGCCTAGGGGAGAAAAAAGTCCAAATCCAGCCCTGGGTGTCATTCAGAATGAATTGAAGCTCTGTGCGCCAATGCTTGCCAGACGTGTTACTTCATTGTGCGGTAACATGAGTGGGGTGGGGTGTGCTTCCTCATGCCAGTGAACCACTGCCCTAGGGAAGACACTATACAAGTAGAATATACACATGGAAGCCCCATGGAGAAAGAATGGGAGCAGTGAGCAGTATAGTACCACTGACTGCTGTCCGCTATCATATTTAATGTACAGCGCTGCATAATATGTCAATAATAATAATATCTACAGACATTAATTCTTTAGGAATCAGCTCTGTGGTGTGAGAAACCGAGCATCTGAAATGACACACAGGATCGCTTGATACCGAGACAGGTCTGAACCTAGCCTAAGGCTGCATACACACATCCAATCATTGTTGATGAGATGAACGGTTGCGCTTGTCTGTGGCAAAAATCTGACATATGTACAGTGGTTCAACCACAAATGTGAGCGACGATACCCCCAACAAAGGTAAAAGACATAACAAAGTAAGGGAACGGAGATGACAGCCTAATGGAAGATCCGTACTACTAAGATCAACTTGATATATAAAGGTAAGACAATGATTGGCTGACAGCTTTCCATCCAAATATACAGCTGTCAATCACACATTGAGTGGTAATAATTTCTCAGCCTGACAGAATCTTCCCATAAACAGCAGTTTTTAGAATCTTCCTTTAGTAATGCCCTGCACAGACATCAGAAAGACATCACATTGCTGGAAATGATCTTTTGTGATTGTTTCCAGTGACAAATGTAGTAGCGCTGTACACACATAGTTGTTCTGTTCTTTGGAGAGGGAAGGGGGAAGAATGAGCAGGTGGCGCCACAAGGTGCTCCTTCCACAAGAGTGCACACCAGTCGATCCCACCGGTTGTTCAACAACCTGCTAGGGCACATTGATATAATACATGGGGCTGATTAATGAACAGGAAATGGTTGGACCAGTGTTTCCCAACCTTTTAACATGGAGGAACCCTTGAAATAACTTTCAGGTCTTCAAGGACCCCTTCTATAAT
Organism: Pyxicephalus adspersus; assembly: GCF_032062135.1. Taxonomy (NCBI): domain Eukaryota; kingdom Metazoa; phylum Chordata; class Amphibia; order Anura; family Pyxicephalidae; genus Pyxicephalus; species Pyxicephalus adspersus. Next base: position 123,821,614 of record NC_092861.1, on the reverse strand, counting down.
TATTACAATTCACAGAATGTCTCTTACATTGCTGACTAATAGGAAGAATGTCACCCTTACAGATCAATGGTGTCAGTTAAACTAAAATGAGAGGGACAGACTTTGCTCATTGCTCAAGGAACCACCAGCAATCTCCGGAGAAACCCCAGTTGGAAAATATTGGGTTGGACCATAATCTATTCAAATAGAGAGCTGTACATATAGGGAAAAAAGAATTTTGTTTTTGCCATCAGTTCATCTGTCACTGGCACTTGTTCCCCACATCAAAAAACACATTCCCCCTCACAGCCAGAATCTTGATTCCACTCCTAGTGCCATTCTGTTTCATGGAGAAGGAGAGGCGAGGAAGAATGAATGGTACCCTGCTTTGCTCTTCTTCACAGGAATGCACAGCAGTGCTTACCAACCAGTTGCTCATCAACCTGCCATGGTGATCTAATAAACGACACGGGTGGACTACTATACGCATGCAGAGTTTTATCCATGTGTGTGTACGGTTTTTAGAGGAAAGAAATCAAAACCTGGAAAATTACAAAGAAAGAGTCAGCAGAGAGCTTCGACATAAAAACTTTAAAAGCAAAACAACTCTTTATCACCCTTATAGAAACAAGGGTTGTGCATGAGGAGGTGGTAATCCCATGGGGATACTTATTTAGTTTCTTGTCCCTAACATAATTTGGGATGAGTGATGAAGTATTTTATGTATTGTTTGCATTTATTGTTCTTTTTATTGTTTGCTACTTTGTGTATATGAATAATATTTGTATTTTGAAGCTTAAATACATTAATCTTACATTTTTTATTCATTTATTTTTTTTTTGTGTGTGAAGAAACATAAAGAAATGAGGCTCATCAGGTTGTTTTGGCAATATTTAGCCTTTCAGTTGCATGGCGTACTACCTACACGTTTATGCAAACTTTTCCTTAAAGCTACACTAGATGATTGTCACCCAAGATGGTTGCAGTCACTTCCGGTGAAAATTTTGTGTGTCTACAGCAGTTCCAAGTGTCGTTTATCAATCCATCCTAGTGGACTGATGAATGACCAAGCTGGAATGACCACTGTGTTTCCTAGGAAGTAGGGCACAGCAGGGATCCACTTTCTTGTCCTCCATCCTCCCTTCTCCATAGAACAGAATGGTGCTGGATATTCATTCATCTGTCGCGGGAAACAACCACGAAAGATTGTTTCCTGCAACAGAAATCTGGAATCTGAAGTCCATACAGGGCTTCTTCTTTCTCCCTCCATGATTCACCTCTCTCATGTCCTTTAAAACATCTGCCATGCCAGCATGCTTTTTATTTTTTGGATGGCTACTAAAGATGTAACTCCTGCATGCTGGAGTTAAATTGACTCAACACTCAACACTTTCAGAATCTTGAATTGTTTGCGTAATGGAAATTTTTGGGAAGAACAGACATGCAAAGTTTCTATTACTATTAACAGTACCTGCTACCAATATTTCAGTCTCACTTCCATGGTGTGGGCAGACACTACTGGCATTCATATTCGTTAAAATGGTAGTTCTTGCAAAAAAGTTTGGTTGAAGGTATTTGAAAATGCAAAATCATTGCACTGTGTGCCCAGAATTAGGTTCAAATGGGCAAAGGGAACAGCAGCTTCTGGGTGGCGGCTTGTACCTTGCAAACTGTTAGCTGCTCCCAACCACTGTTCTAGTTCTTATTCCACCATATTTCAACATTTGGCACCAGGCATTATTCACTACTGACCCTATTCATTCCCTTCATGTAATGTTTCACCCAAAGGCACATTTCACAGTTATGAAGAGTGTAGAAACCATTTGCTAGGCAGAAGTATCCCTAATTCAAATGTTGTCATATCTGTATACCTGAAGACAACTGAGGGTGCCATATGCGAATAACAGGGTGAATCTGTGCAGTGGGAGTGATCCCACCAGGGTCTTAGGCTATGTACACACGTGCAAAAATTGTCACTGTAAAAGATCTTTAAGGATCCTTTCCAACGACTACTGACTGCACGATGCATGAACCAGTGCTGTACATACAGCACCATTCTGCTCTATGGAGAGGGGAGGGGGGAGAATGACTGTGCTCTCTCCCCTTTCACGTCCATTACGATCGTTCGTCATCCATCATCCATTGATCCGCCAGGATGGTTGTTCGGACGATGAACAACGAGTACTGTACATACACGCGCAAGATTCTGGTCCGATATCAGCCCTGAGCCAATTATCATTTAAGAGCCATTGCATGTGTGAACCCAGCCTTAGGCTGTGAACCCATGTTGCCTAGTTTGGGCCTGCTTAGAGAGTTCCTAGATTTCGTCTGCTGAAATTGGGGCCAGGCTAGAGAATTCTATTCTAGGGACACTGAGGGTTATGGCACCAAGAGTCAGGCCTTTCCCCTCCAGAAGATTCAGATACTAAGACTTGGGGTGTCAGAGCTATGTCCCAGCACGAGGCATTTTGGGTATCAGTGGAAAAAAAAAGTGTTGCTTTGATGAACGAAGTCTGGATGGCTGAATTCACTAATGTGTGGAATAAGCAAAAGAGATAGAGAGGAAAAATGTGTACCCCTGCCAAACATAAGATTTCCAGGTTCTTGAAGTTCTTGGGCATGCTGCACCCTTTCAACTTCTCTCCCATAAACAACATATCATTATTAAATCCTGTTTATTTTCCTCATTTAAGTACAGGAGATGAGAACCTTCTTCAAAGCTGCAATGATGACATTAGTGCAAAGGGATCAGCTATAGTAGGAACTTCCACAGTGCCAGATTCCTGACCCCTGCATCTAAAACACTGATGTCAGGAAAAGTGGCAGTGCACATAAGTATGCTTCACAAATTAAAATAACAAAAGAACACTGAACAGGTGAGCAGAGGAAGGAGAGTGACAATCTGCCAGATAAATAGCATAATAATAGTACAGATATGTACCCTCGGTACCATCACATTGTTTTGTCCAACGTATGTGCATATTATGTCCTTCTCACACAAGTGCATGCATCTATATAATGTCCCCATGCAAGTGAACTAATAATATTATTACATAGTATTTATACAGTATAGTGCCAACATATTACACAGTGCTGTACAAAGCTCATGTCACTAGCTGTCCCTCAAAGATGCTCACAATCTAAAGTCCCTACTGTCATTACAGTTTAGGGTAAATTTAGAGGGGAAGGTAATTAACCTAACTGCATGTTTTTGGAATGTGGAAGGAAACTGGAGTACCCGGAGGAAACCCATGCAGGCACGGGGAGAACCTGCAAACTCCATGCAGATAATGTCCTGGCCGAGATTCAAACCTGGGACTCAGCACTGCAAAGGCCAGAGTGCTAACTACTGAGCCCCTATGCTTTAAACATTGGATGCATGGAAGACTTGTATGTAGCTCTTGTGCAAGTGCAATAGTTAAATCAATATGGTGCGGAAGCAATCTTAGTAATCTAAGATTGATCAATAGCACGCTTGCATGGGATGTTGCCACCATATTGAAGTAGGGAGTCCGGGAATTCCAAATTAGGCAAAACTGCCCTGACTTGATGTTAATTATTTTTCTTGCCGCATCTACCAAAAAAAGGACCATGCATGACCTCTCCACTGTACTGATGACACCAAATTACAACCCTAAAAAGCAACAGCCACCCAATACAAAGTCAGAAAATATAATTCTCATGTCCCTACTCTAACACCCTAACCATAGAGTGGAAAATAGAATGGTGAGTCCAGGCATGGTGCATAATGGTTCACTTCTTGGCATCACTGCAACAATGCACAATTATACACTCCCCAATATTGCACAAATGCACACTTCTACATTTGTGGGCAATACACCAATGCACAATTAGGCAGACACCGCCACTGTCACACTACAGCTGCTGCCACACACCGTAACAGATTCAGCTTGTTCAATGGAGGGGCACAGTTTTGCGAACATGTTACATTTTCATAAAAATACAGGGACAACATAATTTAAACAACATAGGATACAACTTACATGTATTTGAGATATAAAGCATTGCAATAAATGTGCACATATATGAAGCAGTATACTCTTAAAGTATTATACCTCAGATTTCTGTTTTACCTCAAATGGTTTTTTATTAGTTAAGTGCTAGATAAATGTCAAGAGAAAGCAAAGACACTTTGTATGGTGTCACCTACACTGAATATGACGAGAGTTTACATCACTGAGTGTATATTACGCTCACCACACATCCATCAACCCACACACGTGTCTTCTGCACGCAGCAAAAGGTGACGGGGTAGACCTATAGCAGACCTCACAATTCTTTGTAGATTATGCTCTATTTGAGCACCAAATCTAAGAAATAAAACATGCCAAGCAAAGAATTAAAAGATTAAAGTTTATTTAAAAGAAAACTAGAATACGTTTATAATGAAGCATACATGTGGGCTGGCATGGTAGGAAAACAAAATGTACATTGTTCCCTTTTCCTTCTAGCTGCCCACTCCTGAACTTTTGTGGGTAGACCCAGCACAAAAAGGGAAGAAAAGAAGATAAAAAAAAGTTTGTAGATTTGTGGGGAGTAAATGTTAGGTGTAAATTACACTTACATATGAATTGCCTTTGGTAGATCAGATGTTTAAAAAATTCTGTCATCGGCCAACAGCCTTCTTAGCCTTCTCTACAGCAGTGTTTCTCAACCTATTTATAATGGGGGAACCCTGATATAATACCTATATCCTGCTATAATTTCTATATCCTCAGCTCACAATACATTAGTGTAGTGGTCAGTGGAAAGAATGTCTCCATTACAGATAGCCAAGAAGATCATTGGTGTCAGTGGTAACTAACCTCAGAGGCACAAACTGCTAAATGTTCAAGGAACCTCTGGAGGAACCCTGGTTGAGAAACACTGCTTTACAGCATGCATATCCCCAGATTACCTGGAGGTAACATTTATGGTTCCTAAGCTCCACTATAAAATCAAGATAACCTTTAAAAGACTTGTTTTCCCCTCAAGATAAAGTAGAGTTAAGGTGCGTACACACTTCCAATTTTTATCGTTCCAATCGAACGACGAACGATCGATTGGGCAAAAAATCGTTCGTAAAAAAGTAACCAACGACGCCCAGAATACTCAGGTATCTAGGGGGGTGGTCGTAACAAACGGCAATATTCCTCAGTAGTGATAAAGTGGATCAGTGGTACCAAGTCTGTGCAAATTTTTCCGCTTTCTTAGCGTCAGTGGATATCATATCCTCCATGTGATATATATCAGGAACCCTTTGCAACCAATGTACTACCGTCGGGGGGGCAGTATTCTTCCACAAGGCTGGGATACAGGCCTTAGCTGCATTGAGAAGGTGTTACGTTTTGAGAGAAGTACTTAGTGACCACTTTCAAGGTCTCGCCAATCAATGGATGGGTATACATTGCCATCCTGGCCGCTGGTGTCGACCAGGCCAATGCGGCAATGGGGGCAGTAGAGCATGCATCCTCCAACCCAACCCACAGTTATTAGTGCACCAATCCAGCAGCCTAGGAAAGTGCACTGCCTGATGGTATAAAACTGGGTCAGGGAATGCAATTCCTCGGTTGGCTTTGGGGAGTCTCAGTAATGTCATCCTAAGCCTGGGCGCCCCATTAAGCCAGATAAATTTTACAAATTCCGAACGGAATTTTCGAAGGATAAAAAGTGGGATGTGAATTGGGAGTGCTTGCAGCATATACAACAGTCTAGGCATAACATTCATTTTCAGCACATTGCATCTCCCAAACCATGTAAATGCCATCTGTCTCCACCTCTGTAGATCACTTTGGATTTTATTTAAGCGAGGGATAAAATTGAGATCTACAATTCCCGTTAGATTAGCAGGAATCTGTATGCCCAGGTAAGAGATAGCTAAGTTAGACCACTTGAAGGGGAAAGAAGAGGCCAAGGCCTCTCTAATTTTTCTGGGAAGAGTAACACTCAGTGCCTCCGACTTTTGCAGGTTTATTTTGTAATTAGAGAGCGAGGCATATCTGTCTAGCTCTCGCATAAGAACCGGCAAAGTAGTTACCGATGTTGCAACATAAAATAAAAGGTCATCCGCAGAAGCAGCTACCTTATGTTCAGTGGGGCCAATCTGGACTCCCCTGATATCTCCATTGGCACGAATTATTCATAGGAGGGGCTCCAGGGTCAACACAAAAGGCAAGGGAGATAATAAGCATCCCTGTCTCGTCCCATTGGTAATACAAAAGGAGTGAGAGAGATTTTACCATTAACCCGTACTCTGGCGCTGGGGGAGGAATACAACATTTCTATCCAGCGCAGAATACGAGGGGGAAGACCCAAATGTGTCAATGTGGAGAGCAGAAACGTCCAGTCCACCCGATCAAATGCCTTCTCAGCATCAGTGGAGAGGAGCATTAGAGGGGTGTTGTGAGTATGTGCATAGTTAATAATATTCAGGGTACGGATTGTGTTGTCCCTGGCTTCCCTCATCAGGAGAATACTGCTTTGGTCAGGATGCACAATATCATTCAGTATTGGAGTCAGCCTATGTGCTAATATGCTGGCAAAAAGTTTCAAATCACAATTAAGCAACCATATTGGTCCATAATTGGAGCATAGGAGAGGGTCCTTGTCTGGTTTGAGTATCACTGATATGGCCCACATTTATACTGACATGAATTAGACAGATGCAACCTATAGTAATCCAAGATTCAAGATATAGTAATTAAAGATTCACTGGCCAAAATCTTTTTTACCCTGGCCTAGCCTGCACAGTCACTTTCAATAGACATCTTTGGTCTATCTTCTAAGCATCACTTGTATCAAGAGAAGGCCTCATAGAAGTATTTGGGGATTGACTGAGTAAAGCTGGGTACACACGTGCAATAATTGTCATTGGAAAGGATCTTTCACAATCCTTTCCAACGATTAAGGACTGCACGATGCATGGACAAGTGCTGTACATACAGCACTGGTCTGCTCTATGGGAGGGGAGGGGGAGAACGACGGAGCGGCACCCTGCTGCCCGCTCTCTCCCTTCACTTCAATTACGATCGTTCGTCATTCATCAACCAAGGATCCGTAAGGACGGACGTTCAGACGATGGACGACGGGCGATGTACACACGCTATTATCGACGATTATCTGACCAGAAGCATTGGATGTGTGTACGTAGCTTAAGTGTGGCCAACAGGAATGAAGACTTTATCCTGGAAGCTCTGACTACAGATAGTGGTTATCAGACTGAAGTAAATATATGCGACAGCTTACTGATAGGAAAAGGGCTTCAAAATGTTCATAGAAAACCATCAACAAGGTTTCCAGCACATTCTGCTGAAGAATTGTTTTTGCTCCTTCAAAGAGTTTCATTGTACAAATGGCATGGATAAAATGCATAATCCTCAAAGACACAAGATGAATAATTTCTAAGAATATGCCCTTGATGGGGGTGAATTGCGTCAATTGAAGAGACATATTTGGCTAAGAATGATACTTTGTATAGTAGTTCCAGAAGCTGAGTTGCTCGTTGTAACCAATCAAAATTCAGTTGTCTTTTATTAGAGCAGCCTTTCTCAACCTTTTAAATATAGCAGAACCTTTGAAATTAACTTTCAGGTCATGAATTAACCCCCGCTATAATGACTATATTCTCAGTATGATGGTGTGGTGGTCAAAAGGGAGAATGACTTTTATGTTGCTGGCTGGTTGGAAGAACGTCACCCTACATATAGCTAAAAAGACTAATGGTGTCATTGTCATTAAACTGGCTTGAGAGGTCTAAATTGCTCATGGCTCAAGGAACCTCTGGAGGAACTCTAGGGTTGCAAGCAACCTTGCTTGAGAAACACTGTTCTAAAGAAATCTAAAAACCAAGGATGTGAGTGGTTGATAAAAGACAATTAATCCTCTCAGAGTGGAATAAAAAAGTAGTAAGCGTTAAAACGTTTTGTAATGAAAGATTAGTTTTTTTTAAGACTAGGAGGATTGGACATTCCACAATTCATCTGCATTTTCATGTTTTCAACCTGATCCATGATCAATAGTATGCGATAAATAGGCACCATAGTATGAGAAACATCCCCATATCCTGATTTGTGCACCACCATGCTTCACTGTCTACACAGTATACTGTGGCTTAAATTCTGTGTTTGGGGATTGTTTGACAATTGTTTGGAGCACCTAGACTCAAAAAGAACAATCTTGCTTTCTTTAGACCACAGAATGTTCCACCATTTTTCTTTAAACCAGTCAATGTGTTCTTAACTGTAAACTGTAAACTCTTATGTCTTTTTTTCAACGTTGGGACTTCTTGTCGATAGCTTGGCTTCACATAGGTGTCTCCTAATTATAACCATACTCACAGGTACTTTTAGATTTTCTTTTATCTTCCTGTAGTTGATCGTTGGCTGAGTCTTTGCCATTCAGCTGGTTTTTTTGAACGTCTTTCAGGTTTTGGTTGCCATTTTAAAGCATTTGATATCATTTTAGCTGAACAGCTTATCACTTTCTGCACTTTTTTATATGTTTTCCACTCTCCAATGAGTTTTTTTTTTAATCAAAGTAGTCTGTTCTTCTGAACAATGTCTGGAACGACCCATGTTACAGAGAGAAATGCACTATAACACACATGTACAACATTTGCTGCCTTCCTTACAAAAGGTCATATAAACAAAATATTTTTTGTTACAAAATGAATGACCTCACTAATTGAACTCCTCACTGCTATAATGTTTAACTTTCTGTAAAGGAATAACACAAATTTGATCTTTTCTGGTGATTTTCTATGATTTGATTTGGAAAAGAATGTGCAGTGTTCTCATTTCATTTGTGTGTATGGTCATAAAAGCTAATAAAAGGGTTTTGAGCTTTATTCACTTTAAACACTGCCATTATTCTGAAAACAAGTATATGTATGCTTTAAAAAAGGTTTCTGTTTGTGGGATAAAAAGTTCCCATTGTCAGGAAATCCCCATGACTTTATTAAATAAATGATTTATAAATATTTGAACAAGGAAGTTTCTACGTACAATTAAAAAAAAATGTAATAGACATTCAAAAAGAAGGCCAAGAGCAATAAATATCATAGACAACTGACGCCTTCCTAGATCAACAGGAATTGAATACTTTGATATTTTTTTCAGCATGTTAGCTTGATTATGAAACAGTAGCCCAGTGTTTATTGGAGGACCAGGCCACGGACACAGAGAAGTGTGAAACACGCTAAGGAGTCTTTGACAGTCGTAGATCTTCAGCAAAGTAATGGCCTGAGTCTGCCCATGGCAGAGGTGGTAAATGTGATTACTGTGTGTTGGACATCTATGCACTACAGTTTATTGTGAAAGAAAAAAGCAAAACTATTATGGGCCTATTCAACTTACACATATGCATCACTAGACATACAACAGTCAAGCACTTATAAGATGCCTTTGTGATATACTTATATTTAGGAGACATTTGTTTAACAAAGCTTTAAACACAAGCCTGAGGGACTATTTTTTTTTCTTAAAAATTAAGCTGTGTACACACTTGCAATTATTGTCGTTGGAAAGGATCTTTCACGATCCTTTCCAACGACAAGGGACTGCACGATGCATGAACGGTGCTGTACATACAGCACCGTTCATGCTCTATGGAGAGGGGAGGGGGAGAGCGACGGAGCGGCACCCTGCTGCCCGCCTTCCCCCTCTCTTTTTATTAGGATCGGTTGTCGTCCATCGTCCGTGGATCCGGCAGGACGGTCGTTCGGACGATGGCCGACACCGACTGTACACACGGCAGATTTTCACCCGATATTTGGCCGATGCCGATTATCGGGCGATAAAAATCTGCCGTGTGTACGTAGCTTTAGAATCCTTATCCCTGGGTGTTAGCTTTGTGAATTGAGCCTATGGTATCCCAATTGGTTGCTGTTCACTAAACAAATTATTTTTGTCTTTGTTTTGAGTGCCATACTTGCGCAGGTGTATGCTTAATTTCTCCTTATCGTTCCATTAATAGTATATGCCCTGCCAAAGCGAGGCCTTTTGACATTTATTTACATACACTTATACACACCAGAAAGCACTGTTCTGCAGTAGCTGGAAAACAAAGTCCTATTTTCAAGTGACAGTAGGTTTTGAGAACACACACAGTGGCACATTCCTGGTTTTCTGCTGCAAGGTTAGTTAATATTCCCATTGCAAGAGGCATTTTACCAATTGTGAGCTCTATTTAAATCATTAAGTGTTCAAATAAAGAACAGACTATCTAGAAATCTTATTCGCCATTCCAGCTTGAAGGGGAAGGGTTCAGCTTTCCAGTAACCCAGCCAGTCACCCCCCTATACAGCTTGCTTTATTTGTGCAATTTGCATTAATGCCCAATTGAAATTAGGAATTCCCCAGATGAAGTCTCAATTTCACTTATACAGGCTGGAATAGAATACCTGTGAAGAAGTCCAGCAGAAATGGGGAGCACAGAGAGCAGCCCTGGAGTGAAAACATTTTTGAATTCAACCCAGAAAGGATGTACAGAACAATATACGGGTAGTCCCTGGGTTAAGGACATCCGACATACAGAGGACTCCTGTGCAAGATGGAGGCTTGGAGGGGGCGGTTTTCAAGACTTGCAGAAGAAAAATTTTGCTAAACACAGCTGAGGTTGTGGGTGATCTTAATGACAAACTCTGCAGTTGTTTCTTTTTGCATATCAAACACAGCTTGCTCCAGCAGTTAATGAATGTCTGGGCTCCATAAATGTTTTTTTTTTTTTTTTTTTTGTTTGTGATTAACGCACAGTGAGGATTTTATACAGTAATTGATACCAACACTGCCCAATATGTTGAGACAAACATCTGTCCTAATTACATTTATTAAAATAATTTACTTGTTCCAACTTGCATACAAATTTAACTTAAGAACAAACCTACAGTCCCTATCTCGCACGTAACCCGGGGACTACTTTTACTGGAAGTGGAGTGAGTGGCGAGAAAATATGCTTCACTGCAAAAAATGCCAGTTACAGCCATATTGCTACCCAGCCTTCCCTGCTTTTACTAAAGGCCTCTTAGCCAGCAAATCTGCAAATATTTTTAGGTCAGAAGGCAGACAAACCCATCTGCATATATTTTTGGTATAATAAAAAGGAACTTCCAGCACCTCCCCTAGCTTAAAGATAAGCAAGGATTTTAACATGACTTTTAAAGATGTCCTCCTATAAAACAGTAAAATATATAAATATCCTATAAAATCTGCCTTTTACCGTAATAAATGAGACTCCCAATGGATATATATATTCCAGATTCTAATGCTTCTAGACAAGATGTTAAACTATACCAATTATACAACTGTAATAGTAATATTACAATATACTTGCACAGTGTTATATATCTGTACTTTTACATTTCCCAAGCTATTTAACAAAAAAAGCAAACATTGGAGTTGGGGGTAGATACTTTTATTGCCATGTTTGGAAAATGATATACAAAATAAAACAGTCTGAATATATAGCTTACATTACAGTTGGATTTATTCAGCAGTACATTAATTTACAACAAATACACAAACCTATGTGAAAAATCCCTAAAAATAATGAAGTATAAAAAAAAGTAATCCTTACAATTTAGTTTTTACTTTGTTCCTGAGGCAATCATGTAAAAATACTTTTGCTCTGCTGATATGGAATGAGCATAGCAGCTGTTAGATAAAAAAAAAAAAGGTGTAATTGTTTCCAAATACCTTCTTGGTGAAAATTCTTCCTAATTGAAAATGACAAGCCAGGGGTTAACTTTCCACACCCTGCTTGTTTTGTGAATTAAAAGCCACCTTAAAGTCATTTACATAGTGGCCCGGCCATCAAATGATTCTTCTGGCACAAAGGCGAACCTGCAGGTTAGAGGAGACATCTAGAACTTTTATTTTCTGAAAATTATAAGAATATTTGTTTCCCCAATGGTTGTTTTAGTGGTTTTAGTTTTTCCTGACAAAAAGACAGTGGAAAATGTGTGGATTTTGTAAGAAAGGCGCAGACATGGACATAAGAAACAGACAGATAGTAATAGGATGATAGAGAATGCATAGCAACTTGAAATTACAATTAGAATTTCCTGATAAATTAAGGGGAGCTGGGGATATATCCAAATATTGTCCCGAATATAAATGTTAATTTACGCTATAAATCTCCACGGGAGACAGTTATACTTTTGTATTCCAGATTGAAATTAAAATTTTTGTCTGCATTGAAAGCAGATTATGAAGTGTCGGCAAGCCCACTGATAGCAAAGGCTTCAGTTTACCATCTAGTAAAAATCTACCAACCTAGATGGTAAATGAGGTAAAGTAAAGCAATACACGTTGGAATACTATTAAAGGGATCCTGTAAGGAAAAACAAAACAAAAGCACACAAAACAGAGGCTTTTAAGAGCTCTGTATACAAATAAGACTTTTTTTGTTAGTTTTTAAATTTTAAACAAATTTGGGAATACACTGACCGAAAAGCACAAAACCATACAAAAAAAAAATAAAAATAAAAAACTTTTTTTAAGCTTTTTAAAGATTTTTGCAAAGAAAAAAAAAGTGAAAAGGATTTTAAAAATACTATAAAATTGTGTGCAGAAAATGATGGCAGTAGACAGCATGAGGCTGGAAACGAGAGAAGGTTCACATTCTGACACAATTAATAGAAACCAGCAGCCATTTAGAGATCCACCACTAAATACTTGAGCTGCATTGTTATTGCTTGAGTCTTCCATAATAGTGAAGTTATCGGTTTAATGTAAGTCTAATTGAATTTTTAGTGACCCGTATTCTACTAGTTGGTATAGGTGAAGACGCATCAGGCAGCTCATTACTGGGTAGCCGCTACAAAATGAGGAAAGAAAAAAAGTTAACAGAGGTATCAGTGAAATACTATACACGGCATATTACAGTACCACCATTGTATGAGTTGTTTTTCGCACAAGAGCTGAAATTGTAGAGTCTACAAGTAAAACATGCTTGTTCAACACACCTGTTTCTTTTGGATTGTATACGGTTACAATACTTTTTTTGGAAGGCAATAAACTACACTAAATGATCAAAAGTGAGAAGAAAAGTGACCATCATTTCTACAGGTGCTTGTTATATTTTATTCAAATCCCATAGGGATTAACAAACATCTCTCTAATATAAACAAAATCTTAAAGTGGAGGGAGTAAAGGTGGAGCTGGCATACCAATTCATTCTACTGGTGTTCAAAGGGGATATCATGCCTTTATTCAGGCCATTTATTCAAGCACCGGCTAGAGCCGCGGACCATGTCTCCCTTACGGATTGTAGGCTCAGTCTATGCATGAGAGGTCCGCGAGTCCGTGCATTTAGTGGTCTCTAAGTCCAAAAAGGTTAATGACCGCTGGTCTTAAAATGTCTTTGTATGTGAATTTGAATGGGCTGCCCAATACACCACAATGGACAAGAAAATATAGAAAGTATCACAGCAGATGGTAGTAAAATACCTTGCGTACCTCAAGGGCAAAAAAAAAAAAAAAAAAAAAAAAAAGATACTGCAATGCACTAAAGATTGCATGGTGTGCAATAATTCATAGTTGTAAAAAGCCAGCTTTAATGAGTACCTGTGATCTACAGCGTTCAATAGTGGGAATTGGCATTGCTTCTATGGCACTCGTTCTCTCCTATAAAAAAAAAAAAAAAAAAAAAGGTTTAAAGTTTAAAGGTTTGTTAAATTTTTTTTTAAGTAAAATACAAAACAGAGCGCAGAAGGATATATATTTTATCTGTCTTACCACAGATTTCCTTCGGTCACCTTGTTCGATTAAAGAAGGCTCCACAAAGGTTGGCTCTGGCAATCCTGGAAGCTAGAATGTACCAAAACACAAGATCAGGACATAGAAAATAGTACATTTAATAATTTCTGGGAGTAAATTTTCTGAAGCCTTTAAGTTGCATTACTGACAAAATAAAAATTTGAGAAGGTCAGCCCTAGTCAAGAGATAATCTGCTAGCAAATTTAGGTGTCTAGATTTTGTTTTCAAATGTGAGCTGGAAGTTTGAGGTGAAGGATGGGGTGAGGCCAATTGCATTTTGTAGCCAAAAAGCTGTAAGAAAAAAAAAAAAAAAAAAAAACAGCTACCACTACTGAATTCTGTTAGATATCTCTAAAACCAGCCTATGTATAGTGTCAATTTACTAACCACTCCTTATAAAATAATAGTACCTGACTTTCCTGGTCTAAAGCCTACTCTGAGCCTTCACTAAGTGTAAAAAGACAAAAAAATAAAAAAATATATATATATTTTATTGTTCCAATTGCACACAAACCTTTTGGGTGTCCTTTATTCGCTTAGGAGAAAGCTCCACACTTGGAGAATGAGGCCTTTTAGCCGTAGAATTCGGGCTGATATTTAGTACTGCATTGTGCAGAGGTCCCTGAGAATGGTCCGATTGAGCATTACGGTGTGAAACTACTGTAGGAATACTGTAGCTATTCTGCACATCAGACGATATTGCTACAGCAGAATCTGGATCAGATCCTGAAAACAGAAGGGGGGGGGGGGGGGGGGGGGGGGGTTTGGGAGTAGGGATCAGTTAGGCCTTTTCATATTATCTTCCTTTGGCAATTTTTAAGCGTGGGTGCACAGCTATGTCATGGTAATGCTTACGTCTTTCAATAACAGGAATGCACTGCCCTGATCCAGAAGAGGGACCTGCATGTCCAAGGTTTGATGCACAGATTTCTGATTCAGGCCTCCTTAAATAAAACCATTATAATGTATGAAATAAAAAAGCTCAAAGTTTATCTCAGTTAATAAAACAGTATCAAAACAGTGCCCATTTATGTTAATATCTCAGGACCTATATGCATTTCTTTTCAATTGAAAATTACAGTAAATGCTACAGCTTTGTTTTTTTGAAAAAAGAAAATACGAGTTCTGCTGTCTACAAAATAAACTGTACTTCACAAATTGTTAACCTCCCACCCCAATCAAGTAACCAGTAATACAATTTAAAGCAATTTAAGTGTAAATTTTTTTTTTGTCAAAGTAGTAAATCTGTTCATAATTTCCCTTGCTTTTCTAAAGTATAGCCAAAACCCAAGAAATTTACAAGTGCTCCAAGTTTGGAAAAAACACATCTACAAGTAATTTACTGGTATAATGATAAACATGATCCTGACAACCCCTGCCAAATATATAAGTTGATGCCATTGCATTTACAAGCTTTCGCAAGCACTAAATAATGGTAATCTGGTTTCCCATTCAGTTTTCCTGTTCAGGCAGCTTAACAATTTATTATGGGGGACATGCCAGACAATATTCAGAAGGACTTGTCCCCCCCCCCCATTCTGCAAGGATTAAATACTTGGTTTTGTCCAGTACCATTATAATCAATTTGTATTGCCTTATCCCTCACTGCCACAGGTCTTCTGTGACTATCTTCTGTTTGGGACTTCCACCTCTTAGATTGTAAACTAGTCGGGACAGGGTCCTCTCCTCCTCCTGTATCACTGTCTATGTCCGTCATTTGCAACCCCTATGTTAATGTACAGCGCTGCCTAATATGTTGCCGCTACACAAATACTGTTTAAAAAAAATAATTGTCCAATTTAAATCTGCCTGTAGGCCACTAAAATACCTAGGGAATACCTACATAATACCTGACCAATTACACATACATTTTGAGCATATATCTTATACAGACATTGCCCACAAGCTGTTATTACAAACTGGATAATTTTACAGTTTTTGAAATTATTAATTTGACATCATTACATACAAAGCAGAACAAGTAGTCCTGAGTTGTAAAAGAGAATGTCTTGGACCCACTTATAACCCAAAGCTTTGAATGAAAGAAAGGGCAATGGCTGCCAGGGCAAGCAAGGGATCATTAAAGAAGGAAGCCTATTTAACCCCCCTAGCGGTATTCTCGAGTGTGACTTGGGGTGGATTTTACCTGCAAAAAGGGTTACACTCTGGGTAGCTTTCAACTAAAAAAAAAAAAAAAAACACCCACTTACCTTGTTCCGATGTTGTCCGCCGGCGTCCTGCTGGGGACACATCCTTCTTCCTCGATCTTCAGCTGGCAAATGCAGCGACGATCTGCGGGGTTTCCCGGCGATGTTGGTGCATGCGTCAGTGCGAGTGGGAGGATTGGCGGGAAATTTAAATATTTTTGTATTGGATTCAATACAAAATAGCTGTACCGAGTCCAATACAAAGAAATATTCATATAGTATATAATTATTTTATATATGCTACTGTACAGTTATAGTACATTTTACAGATTGTTATTTAAAGCTTATTAATAAATTTGTTAAATTTGATAAATAATCGGTGAGTTAAGCCTAAGAACTATAGCCTACAATGAAAAAAAAAATTTCCATGCAAAAAAAATTGTACCACTTTTTGCATGGAAATTTGAATGGAATTAAACCGCTAGGGAGGTTAATAATACCCAATGCAAAAATGAGCATTTAGCCTTTACACAGGAAAGATAAAATGTTCAGCTTTAAACCAAAGTTGAACACTACCCTCTTGGAAGGAAAAGGAACAGAACTACTACTACTTCCAGGTATGAAGCATGTAGCAGTACTGATACTAAGTAGCCCAGAGCTGTCCCATAAAAGGAAAGAATCTTTAGCCCTGTGTACGTGCGCTGACTGTAGAGATTTAGAGCTTACACAATGCTATTTACCCTTGCTCTCTGTCTGGACAAAAAAGAAAAAAAAAAAATGCTCTAACCTGTGCGATTCTGGCAGCAAAGGGCTGTTAGATCTAGACTTCTGACCCGATGCAGTGCCCTCATAGTGTACTTCAGGATCTGTGCTGTCCAATCCTCGAGTAGTTCTTGAAGGTACAACCAAGCTGACCCTTCTATGGGTTGATGGGGCCAAGTCCTCTGGTGTGGGATTCCTAAAACTGCTGTTAATATTAGAAGGTCATTAATTCTAATGAAGGAAAGTTTCTGTCTCAAATATGAAATGTAATTAGATTTGTAAAAATCAGTGGTGGAAAATCAAAGGAACTGGACTGACCTATGTGCCTCAAAGAAAGTTGGACTATTTGATCTAGAGGTTTTTTGGCAAGATGCAAGAGACTCCAAATTTGACCCAGAGTCTGTATCCTGGGAACTGTCAAGGTAGTTGCTATCCAGGGAAGTACGTTTGGATGACAGACCAGAGGTTGATTTACTGATATCTGGAATACTTTGCTGGAAAAAAAAAAAAAAAAAAAAAAGGACAGAATTGTTAATATATTATAATTTGTCAGTGAGTGTCAAACTATTTAAAACTGGTCCTTTTTTTGTGATGTAAACAAGGATCACCCAGCAGCTTCAGACATTTCTCACAAACTAGCACTTACCCAGCTCCATCTTCCTATTTAAGTGATTTAGTGGGTTATCAGGGTTTTCCCTAGACCCTATTTAGTCGAGTACACCATCAGGCACTTTTCAGTAACCACCTGGCTGTTTTTGGGTGGTTATTGAAAACGTGGGTCACAATACAGTGGCACAGAACAGTTGGGAACATAATACAAAGATAATGGAAAAATGAGATACTATAGGAGGGTGGGCATCAGAATGTAGGAACAAAGAAGGGGAATAAAAATCTGACCGAATTATAGGCGTTACCTCAATTTAAACAACAACTGGGAACAAAATATTGTGGTACTCCACTCAATTTTTGACCACTTGCCTACAGCTTAAAAACAGTTCTGGGGGGAACATTTCTAAGTTTTATTTATCACTGCAGACTAAAATTCTGCAACAGACTCTTAGTTATGCAGAATTGCAGTTTTATTGTGATTGATGGGGAAGGTGAAAAACAAAAAAGCGAGGTGTCTTATTACAGTTCAGAGAAATGTATGAAGCGGACAGTTCATTCAGTTTAATATCAACTCATGCATGAACCCTAAGTTTTTAGTGCCTTAACCGATTACAAACGGACATTAGGTGTAGAAGTAAACAGATTACCTTCTTTCTCTTTTGTAGCATTTCTGGAGGGAGGTATTTATTGAGCTGTTTCTTCCTTACGTGTGTGGCTTCAATCTTTACATCCTTTTTCAGCATGTTTATGTTATGTGCCTGTCTGTAAACTGCGATAAAAGAAATGCATTTAATTAAATTATAATAAATTTTATATAATAAGAAAAAAACCATAATATTCAAAAATGTTTGTTCCCAACCTACCACCCACACTATTACCACAGTTTTGGAAGCCATGACTCTTTGCTTAAATGGCAACTCTGCAGTAAAACCATACTAAAATTTACAGAGCAGGTAATCCATCCCCCTTTCCATAGAAAGCTACATCTACTGTGCAGGTGTTGCTGAATGAAACCATGATAAAAAGCTTTCTACCCCCAGGAGGTACATGAAATATATGTGGAGGAAGAGGGTGGTAAACCAGATAACTCTACTATGTTTCAATGTGCAGTTGTGTCATTTAAAAGCACAATCCAGAAAAGTACCAATTTGATATATTTTACCGACAAGATTCATGTTTCTGACCATCCAGATTTACACCGTTCTGCCACCACAAACACACACACACACACAAAACACCTACCCACCCGCAGCCAGTAATTGAAAGATGGGTAAACAGAAGCGATTGACATCCTCTGCGACACTTTTCACCCTCCTATGTCTTTAATGTTCGTAAATGAGCCAGTAGCTTCCATGATTGGCTCTCTGTTTCATCCCTTCCCACTTCTAGTGAAAGTGTGCAGCTTAGGGGAGTTAACAAATCTGGAGTATAATATGTAGTGATAAATACAAAATTACATTTGCCATTTTTATAATTTCTGGAGCCTGGGTTTAAGACTATTTCACAATTCCCAAAGCTGGACTGTCAAATCTTCATGGCATTGTAAAATCCTAATCTTAACAAAATCTGCATGAAACTACCAACACTGATGGTATTACTCATTACTGTCACAGGATTGCTTTTCATGTACTGATTGCTTCAGCTGGGTGGGGAAAAGGTGTAGCTGAATAGTAAAAAAAATGGGTAGAGCAACACAAAACAAAATTTAGTGATCCCAGTTTGTGCTATAGATGTCCAGAAAGCCATTAATCTATTTCCCCCTATACTTTTCCACCTTTTTAATGCAATATACATTTCGACCTTTTTTAATGCCCACTTCCTTAGTATGTATTTACATGGTCTTTGTATCATGCCCCAACTGTCCTGTGCACCTGTATTGTGACCCAACATCCTAGTGTTTCTAAAATGTGAAATAATTAATTAAGCCTAGGTTACGTTACCAATATAAAAACTGACATTACAGTTCTTCAAATTCAGAGCTTTACAGGATGCCACTTGTACATAAAACTCAGCCTGAGTGGTCAGAGAACAGCTGGGTGGCTACTGAAAAGTGCCAATGATCCTAGCAAAAAGGGGCTGTGAGAACTCTGAGGATTATGAAATAATTTTTACACATACACTCAAAAAAAAAACTTACCAGTATCTGTGAATAACTGGATGTCCTGAGTTAAATCAATGTTTACACTGTCTGCATTCTCAACTTTCTTAAAGATTATTCCAAGAAACCACATGGACATGTGTTCACTACTGGAAGAAACACATTTTGGTTATAGGAGTTATTATCCATACATCAATCACATAGATTTGTTCCCTGAATCCACAAGTGCAAAAAAGCATGGCTAAATACATGTTCTTTTCACAGGAGTATACAGCACTCCATCTACTTGAGTGATGAAACAAGTTATTGCTTCCCATTCAGACAAGTAGTGTATTCAATGGAGATATACAAGCCTAATGTGCACGCGCAAATGTATTGCCTATACTACTCCAGAACCAACATGTGCCTGATTCTACAAGTGTGTGATAGGGAAGGTGGCGGCTACTTAGAACAAGACTGTCCAACAATATTTATTTTGCCTTTCAGTTGGGACCCTTTACATTAACACTTTTTTTTTTAATCCCCTTAGTGGTGTTCCCAAGTGTGGCTCAGGGGAAAAAAAAAAAACAAAAAAAAAATAAATAAAAAAACACACACTTACCTGGTCCCGTCGGCATCCCCTCGTCCTTACAGGTCCTCAGCCCGTGTCCTCTTCTTGCGATCTTTTCCCGGAGTGCAGCAACGTTCCCCGGTGACGTTAGTGCATGTGGGAGGCACGGTGGGAAATTCTAATTTTGTATTGGATTCAATACAAAATAACTGTATTGAAGTCCAATACAAAGAAATCTTTATATATATATATATATATATATATATATATAACACAAATTTTATTAGTTACCTTATATATGCTACTGTACAGTTAGATTACAGGTTTCAATTTTGTTATGCAATCCTATTTTAACAGATTTTTTCTGTTTTTTTCTTTAAAGTTTATTAATAAATTTTGGACATATTTCAGTGAGTTATGCCTAAGAATTTTAGGCCTACAACATCAAATAAATTTCCATGCAAAACAACGTACCACTTTTTGCATAAAAAACGGACACACGAAGGTGACATCAGGCAGTATGCACAATAGTGGTGTGCAAATGTATGTGAACAGGTAGTATGTGACAGTTTCTTTTTTCTATGGTCATCAGTGATC
The DNA here is from genome assembly GCF_032062135.1 of Pyxicephalus adspersus. Taxonomy (NCBI): domain Eukaryota; kingdom Metazoa; phylum Chordata; class Amphibia; order Anura; family Pyxicephalidae; genus Pyxicephalus; species Pyxicephalus adspersus. The sequence goes on along the minus strand of NC_092861.1, from coordinate 123,801,118 downwards.
TATAGGTACCCCCTAAAGCTTTCCCCATGTCCAAGAGAAAGATTAAGGACCGTGTCCACAATCCATATCTCAGCTATAATTAAAAGCACTGCAGTGTGTTGGTAAAGTGCATTTGAGTTCCCTCACCAAAGAATGGCAATTCAGTGCACCAACACATTGTCTTGTGAGTACCTAAACAGAACATGGGTGTCAACATAGTACGCTAATGTGAACATAATCTTTGAAGACTGCCAGCGGGAAAACTTGTTGCGCGATATTACATCTATAGCAACATTTAATGATCCTGGCATAGCTGACCATATGCAACTCTAAGGATATATTGTTTGCTACTGTAAAACAAATTATATAAATCTAAAATGTAAAATAACCTTGCCATAAGCAACAGTTGTATAGACAGCAGTACATTGTCAAAAAGTTGTGTGTAATTTGTGAATTACATTAAATACATTAAAAAGAAGGTGTTGGGGGTGGATTAATTGCTTTACAAAACAAGGGAAAGCACTATCACACAAATGACCCACTATATGTGGGACATGAAAATATATATATATATATATATATATATATATATATATATATATATACACACACACACACACATATATACACACACGTTATTGAATTTAACTGTAGTATGGAACCTGCTTGTTGCTACTATCCCAACAACTTTTTGCGCTTTTACATTTGTGAGGTTAAAAATAATTTTCATATATATATTTCATATGTATAGTGAAACTCATGATGTATTCTTACACATTAGCTTGGACACTTACTCTTTACAGAGCTCTCTGTTCCCAGGAAACGACTGTGGATTAACATGAGCGAGTGTAATGAATTCATTTCTTTCCAAATTTCCAACAAGGACACGAATTTTAGATTCAACCAAACCAAACCTACAAAGAAAAGAAATATAACTAATACTTTTTAATTAAAGGTTAATAATCAGTACAATCACATTTTTCAGTGGTACTTTTTGTTGCTCAGACTATGCATCAATTTGAATTTATTTCCTTATTTTGTGAGAAATAATATTGTAAATGCTGGAACATATCATACACTTTCCAGTATCTAATGCCAGCCCTGTTTTCTAGCCATTGTTGAAGCCCCCTGATGACAAATACAAACTTACTGAAATTTGCACAGGATTAGACATTCAACCCCCCTGCTCTATGTGAGAGGAAAGGCTTGATGATTAGTTTCTTGGCAATTTTAAATATTGGGGCTACAGTATTTGTTAAGGTGGAGAATAACATGAGGTCCTGACATTCTTCCATTTTATATAATGTTTTACTTCAAGCTAAGTGGTCATGTACACTACAAATCGACTGGCTCCCATAACCTGTACAGGTATAGTAAAACTCCTATTTAGATATATCCACAGCTAGAACCTCACAGGTTGTTGGTCTACACTTATTCTAATTCAAAGGTATATTTTACAAAGGACTAAATAGAATCCATTTAAACTGTAGGCATAAATGAAAAATGACATACCATTCAAGATGATGTTCTTCTGTGGATGTGGTAGCAATCAAAACAATATAATGCCTGAGAAAAAAAAAAAAAAAAAAAAAAAAAAAAAAATAAAAAACTACTTATACAAAAGAGCTTATACCTATATGGAGCAGTTTTACATGAACAAATAACCATATGTCCTATTTTTCTCAAAACCTATAAGGGTAACTTTATTGAATTGTCTGCTGAACTAAGTCAGAAAGAGAATGTAAAAGGCAGTTTGTGTACTCCTTAAAGTAATGGTGGTACCATAGGACCCAAAAGTATAGGCTATGAAAAATTCACACACTACTGCGCTTCTGCTTTAAACAAATGCACGTGTGCAGTTCCATTACAATAAAAAGAAATCAAGGTTCAAGGTTTAATGGGTAAAATAGCTTAATTTTACTAAAGATAAATACATTGCTATTGTACAAAGTAAATTGTTTTCAGTAACAAAAGTTAACTAAAACTTTAATTCGTACCAGATGAAGGAACACAGATTCAGGGGAGGAATTAGAAAGCCAGATGTGTCATGACTTTTCTGGATCATACTAGTAACTGATGCAGCCATACATATCTCTATATTAGTCATAACCAGAATGACTTACTTGTATTTCTGGAAAAAGTTGGGTGGTTCAAATAGTTTCATCCAGTCTGCTTTGCCTTGAAGGATTTCATAAGTGACAGCAAGACCTTTAAAGACAAAATAAATTGTAGGTTTTATTTTTACTGAATACATTTAGAGTGTCATAAAAACAGGAAACTGAAACAAGCTCAGTTGATTCATATACACAAATTTTTGTATAAACCATACCATGCCTGAACTCATCCATCATAACGGCACGGGTTGAGGTAGAGGTGTTGAATGTAGAGTTCTGCTGAGGATATGCTGGTGTAATTATAGGCATAAGGTGATACCGGTCAGCTGGGTTTACCTGCAAAAAAAAAAAAATTTTAATAGTGACTTTAAGCAAATAGTTTTTTTTCAACAGTATAGGTGGGGGAAAAAACATAAAAATCAACATAGTGCCTAAATAGGGATTCTAACAGAATAAAAAAAAAAAAATGAGGATTGGTTTTGGCCCATTGTTGAGCATTTCTGTACGCTACTACTATGTTACAGCTACTAGCCACTGAGAGGACCATGATGCCAGAAAAAAAGCAATGAAAAAATTGCATTTAACAAGCATTTTGGTGCCTTTGAATGGCTCACTTTGAAGAAGCTGTGGCTGATTAGTAACTTTGCTCAGTCCTTCGTGTAGAAATCCTCAGCTGGAACCCTACACAATTCTGTTAAGCAGATTATTCAACATAAAAGCTTTATCTGAAAACTCACATCACATTTCCCCACATCAGTTGAAATTCTGCAACTGTTGGCCTTAATCTACTCACCCTCAATCTCTTTACTACCACATGTAGATAAATCCTAGCTTCTCCAAAAGACATTTGAGAAATCAAACTCTTTCAGAGTCCATAACACAGCTTAAGACTTGAGGATGTGGTGTAAACAAGAACAGATGCTTAGAGCCTGACTGATGACATCCAACACCACATGTGTCTCCTCCATTCCCCTCACCAAACACCCTTCAATTAGAAAAAAGTTGACAGTGTAGAAGAGCATTTCTTAACCAGGGTTCCTTAGAGCAGTATGTAACTGCTCAGTTTAACTAATACTAATTATTTTGTTTGGCCAACTGTGGGGGAGGGATTCTTCCAAATGGCCAGCAATGTAAGAGGCATTTATCCCCTTGACCACCACACTAATATACTGCAAGTTGTGAATACAGTAATTATAGCAGTGGCTCCCTGAGGACCTGAAAGTTACCCTAAGGGGTTCCCCATTTTAAAAAGGGGGAGCAATACTGGTGTAGAAAAGTTAGGTCACCAATACAATTACTTTTAATTTTTTGGACAGCTGGCATGGTAGATTGTAAAGTAAGGTGTTACATACTCTTGGATCCCAAACTGGTAAATTCAGATTACTCTCTTCAGGGTGTTTAAGCAGCACCGGGTTAGGCCATTCCCTGCAGAAATAAATATAAAAAAAAATGAATTTAAGAACTTTTGAATCAGGGATTTTTAAAAAAAAAACAAAACAAAAATCAGCATTTTAAGAATTTCCTGTTTGTGGTCACTCACCATTTAGAAAAGACAAGGAAAAACTTGTGGACAAGTGTAGATGCAGCAGCGTTTGGGTACAGCTGACAAGTCCTTGCTACCAACATTGCCCAAGAAACACCACCAAGAAATCCCAATATGTTTGAATAAATTCCTCGTTCTGAAAAATGAAATAAAATAATCTTAACACGGATGTCATTGTACAATCTAATAAAGAAATACAGTGCCACCTACTGGCTATTAGTAATTACTACTTTTAGCCACATTTATTCCAAAAATATCAAAAAAACTTTGCTTTAGTGGCTCTCAAAGAAGTGAATGGCAAATAGTTTCAGCTTTTAAAGTATTTTGTAAAGGATTAGGTGTGATAGCTACCAAGGTAAAAAGCCATACTTACTCTTTGCCCATAATTTGATAGCTCTTAGGGTTATTCTAAACGTATTTCTGTTTGGCACTAAATGTAAAATCTCATCTGTAACTCTGCAACCTGAAGAACAAAAAAAAAAAAACAAAAAAACAAAAAACAAACATGAGCCCTTTTGCATTTAATTCCTAACATCACTGCACAAATGGTAAATAAAACCAAATACGTATTGCCCACTGAAAATACTTTGAGTCAGGGAAACCTTCATAAGGAAAAGTTTATAAAAGAAAATTTGAAAAGAACACAAGATAAGAGGCGGTCAATAGGCTCAGAAAGCCTGTGACAAGTTCACTTACCATTTAAACTCCGTATGCATCTTATATCTAAATTTTTTAAGCGTGAATCATCACGCAAATCTAAGTTATCAGGAATACACTGCAACGGCAGCCTAGCAAAGACTAAATCAATCTGAAATAAAGAAAAAAAAACACGTATATAGGTCAAAACATCATATAGGTATATAGGTTCACCACAATGAAATTGCTTCAAGCTTAGAGACCGCCTGTTGTCTTAAGCACTGGCAGTCTCCTTATCAACTGATGGCCATCAATCAATGTGCCTATCCTAATTTTTTGTTTCTGGAATATTTTTTTTTTTTTTTTTTTTTTTAGTAAAGTGAAAAAGAGTAATAACCAGCTTTCATTTTACAAAGCCCAACATAACTAAGCACCCTGCCTTCTGAAGGCACCAGGAGATTTTGTCTGCACACCTGCTACTAACTACCATAAAGCATTATTATTACCCACATTATCGGTTACTAATAATCATGTGTACACCAGTATACTACAGCAACTCCCAGCAAAGTAGGATAGCTAAAAAAAAAAAAAAAAAAAAAAAACTGGAAAAAAATGTTATCTTATGTTAAATAGAAATCTAATTTTACAAATTGATAAAATACATAAAGGCCTCATACCTCTATCCTCAGGAATTCAAATTTAATAACGGGTACAAAAGCATCCTCCACAGCCTTAAAAATAAAAAATAATAAATCATGTAATAAAACACAACAACAATGGGTTCTTCTATATTTTCTCAGATAGACCATTAACATAACTCCCATAAAAACTCTAGCTATGTGTATGTGGATTGTTTTCTTCTATGTCCATAAAAATCTTTACACTTTTAAAGGCTCATGTCACACTACTAAGGCTGTTAACTTCCCCCCCCCCCCCCCCATAACCTTTGGAAGCTGTTTAAAGCCCACTTCATTCTTAGAAAACATCCACAAATCACTTCAATTTTACATTCCCCTGCTCCAATGCATTTAGCTGAAATGTTACCATAATCTCAACATTTTTCGTGGAAATCTGCAGCAGTTACCAAAAGCAATCAGGATCTTTGTTCATGTTCCTATAAAGTAAAAGGGGTAGCCCGAGTGGTCATCACTAGGGGCATTACTGGTGCTCAACTTTTTATTAAATGCAGAATCAAGAGCAGGGGGGCAGATTGGGGCTAGCATTCCTATTCCTGGAGTCTTCTATTCTAGCCACTTAAAACATTTCCTGGCTTCTAAAGAGTGTTTGCTGTGAGACTAAATAGACACCGGAGCCTCAATTTCCTTATAATCTATAGGGAAAGTAAACAAGCATTAGGTGATGAGGAATATAGAATTCAGATAAAGAATCAGCATACCCGAACATTACGAATTCCATCCTGGACCTTGAGTTTTTCAACAAATGATTGAAAGAAATCTGTTCGTTCAATATGCCTTGGCGCAACACACAGGGCATCAATATCAGACCCTTAAAAAAAACACAAAAAAAAAAAAACCACACCATTTATTAAACATACGACACAGACAACCACATATGGATTACATTGCTAAAAGGAGCAGAGGATAACAAACCTTTAGTATGAACTCCAAGTCGATACGATCCAAACGTGAAGATTTTGCCTCCAGCTGCAGATATTACAGTGGGCGGGAGGCTCTGTTAAAGTAAATTAAAAAATAAAAATGCTTATCAATTATCCCTACAGTCATTTCAAATGAAGGCTTTTTTTTATATGATTGACAGTCATTATTTATGTGACAACTACCAACCAAGTTAGACATGATAACATTCTCTGGACTACAGAATTTTAGAGGAAGGTATGCCAGAATTGGAATAAGCCAGAGGTTGTTGGATTGAAAGGAAAGAAACCAGTGATCTGCTATTCCTTCACTATCCAATTGCAGCCAAGTTCCAATACCTTAACTGATCTTTGCAATTCTTTGTCAGAATTTTCTATAGTGTTAGGAAGAAGTGTAAAACAGAACAAACTGCACAGTTTTTGTTGAGTAGGATGGTTTACTAAAAGTGGGTTAACCTGAGAATTAAGTAATTTGTTTACTCATAGATTACCTTAGTTTCTCCTAGTTCAGCAATCCATTCTTTGACTATGTTGTTGAGTTTACCCAACACAAACATCCTGAAAAAGGAAACAGGAATATGTCATTATATTCATGTTGATATCACAATTAAAAACAGAACAATTTTCCAGCTGTTCATTTAGCAAACATTATTGGGGTCATTTGGTTTGGAGAGCTCTAACCTGTGACTGAGCTCCTCATCATCTTCAAATACTCCAAAAGGCTTCATGGACTCAATCAGCTTCTCAGTGTAGATGTGATCGCTCTCTTTGGGTCCAACCCAACTGATTGGTGAGGTGATGCCATAACATTTTTGTGTTTGGACCTCTAGGCTTTCATTCCTGCCAAAGAGAAAACAGAAAAACAACAATTTAGAAGTATGTTATAAAATGGTTTTATGATAAATATCAGGGAATTGCTCTATCCTCAATTTGTGTTATGTTAAAGCTAGAATTTTTTATGTTTTATTGCCTTCCTCTGTTCCTCAATATGGTATTGACAATTTAATAAAATATATCTTTATTCCATATTTTATTTAGGACTCACCAACATCAGTAGGCCCATCTGCATCTTACTGCAATGCAGGCAGATCAATGGCTGGTGAGAGGGAGCAGCAGGAAGCTGTACAAAGCTTCCTAAAAACATGACCACATCCTCCCTTCAGACCCTTGGCACCGATGCAAGAAGTGGTTTGGTCATGGAATTATAATATCATGGATGTTATAATAAAAAAAATCTAACTGCTTTGATAGGTGTCATCCTGGCAGAGTAAATATTTGCATCCAGATTGCCCTAGGTAATGTCTATGTGATGCTGAGCCCCATGATTAAAAGGACTGAATACCAAAAATAAAGAGATGGGCCAGGGACAGCAAGGGTGTGGATGAAAGGGCTACATGTTGCTGGAGTCAGGAAATGTGTTGAGTTAGTCAGACTTTCTACATCCTCTAATCCACACTGGGGGACACTCAAAAGAATGAAGTGAAATCAGAGTGAACTGCAAGACTGACAGCAAGGCTGGAGGTCAGCTTCAAGTGGGTGTCAAATAGAAACTGGAATGCATATACAACTTGCCCGCTAGCTACTTTGGGTTATTAGCACTGCAGTGAATAACAGTGTTCTCCCCAGCCCCTTTTAGCTGGGTGCACCACCCGGCACTTTTCAGTAACCACCAGGCTGTTTTTGAAAAGTTTATTCACACTACAGGGGCTGCCACCCACCTACATCTTTTACCCAACCAGCTTAAAAACATTTTTGGGGAGAATACCAATACCCCATCTACTACCAATACCCAAGTAGTAATTTTATATTCATAAACTGCTTAACAATATCATATAATACAACATTACAGAAAATAAAACTATTTTCTGTAAAATAATAAATGGTGTCATTCGTTCTCTTATGTGTGGTCACCTCACAACACGACACATTATTGCCTTTAGGTAGATCTAGGTAAACAAATGCTTAAAAAATAAAAATATTTTGGCTCTACTATTGCACTATTAGAAGACAAACATACCACCACCCTGACTGTCATTCCCATCCAATGGCTATCGTATTTTTATCCGGAACTAAATTTAAAAAACTGGAAGCAGGCAGATTTTTTATTAAAGAAGAAACATGCAACTGAAATTAAATCATTTCTTCGATTGCAGTTTTTTTAATACATTCAGCTTTCCTTGCTCTGTCACGTCATATACTAAGGTGTGCACATTCCTTTTTTTTTTTGTACCGATGAGAGGATAGCAAACAGACAGATTTATGGCTGAAGGGAGATCGTCTATCCATTCATGCTATAAAGACCTGACTGAGAGCCAATTTTGAAATACTTTAAAGCCTTTTATACAAAAAGTAAAAATTCTGTTTGTTTTCAAGTGTTTTTAAGTGCAACAACCTTTTTTAAAAAAACGATCTAGATAAAAATGGGAGCGCAAAGCCTTCTGGGATACCTACGCCACACATCAAGGGAGCATCTCAGGCATGCGCAGAAGGAGCCTTTTGCGCACGCATGCACAGTGAGTTCAGCAAGTTTTTCTCCAACCTACGTCAGCTGATCTCACCCGGAAGAGGCGAAGATGGCAGCGCCCGGCACGCTGGCTCAGAGACAAATGCCGGGACGGCGCGGGACCCGATGGAAGACACCAAAGGACCTATCGACTGCGCTGTGGTATTGAACGTAAGTGAATTTCTTTTGTTTTAGGCATTTTTGAGTTTAGTTCCTCATTAAGTAATTGACCCACAGCAAGTGGGGACAGACCGTGATACAGGAGGAGTGAAGGACCTTGCCCAGAAGAGCTTACAATCTAGGAGTAGCTTGTATTATAGATCTTAATTGTCCTTTCCTCATCATGGCCATATATGGGTGATCCTAAATAAACATAACAATACACACACGCTTGCTAAGCTAAATGCTATCAGACATTTTCTGTACAATTTCCAGGAGGAAAAGAACAAAATTTAGCTGCAGGCTGAAGATGTCTAGGGCAATGCAATACATACCAATGAGTGAGATTCTTTCCAAGAATAGCCATGTATATCTGTCCTTACAAAAATAGATCCAACCGCCCCCTTCCTGCCCTCATGTAGCTATTTATGTAACCTGTGTACCCATGGAACTCAGATTACTGCTTGTTTCACTGGGTAGTGAAAAGTGCCAGAGCTTGAAACGTAACAGGGACATTAGTAACCAAAGGCTAAATTCACACTAGCGCCAATTTGTACCGAGTCTGTCATTTCTTTTTTTGCAGGCTGTTCTGGTAGCACTTCTGCATGTTTATTCAGATAAAGTGTGTAAGGGCGGTTTAATCATGCTGGCGTTTATTGCATAAAAAAGCCAGGCAATATTGCTTCAGTAAAAAACTGTTCTCATCCGCCTGATCAACACCCAGCTGTCAAATTACACTGAGCTGCTTGATGCCAGGAATACCCGACAATCCTGGCTTCACTCAATATCCTCGCATGGCCAATGAAGACGGCTGAAGATCAGCTCCAGGAAGAGAAAAAAGGATATATAGCAGTGTTCAACACAGAAGAAGTTGTAGGAGGGTGGTAGCCCCTGTAATGTGACCCAACTGTTAGGTAATCACCCAAAAACAGCTGGGTGGTTACTGGAAAGTGCGGGTGGTGTGCCCAGTGGCTGGGGAGAACACTGGAATAGGGACAGGGGAGTATTGGGAATTTAGTTTTCGGCTTACAAACACCTGAAATAGCCCAGTATTACCGCTCCTGGGTAACGACAATAAACCCTGCAGGTTGTTTCAAGCCATAACTGAGGTATTTCTTCACTGCTAGTTTGGTCTTATTATACAGTATTTTTATAGCGCCATCATTTTATGCAGCGCTGTACAAAATTCATAGCCATGTCACTAGCTGTCTTTCAAACTAGCTCACAATCTATTGTCCCTACCTCAGGTATATGTCTTTATTACAGTTTAAGGTCAATTGTTTTGGGGGGGAAGCCAATTAACCTAACGGCATGTTTTTGGAATGTGGAAGGAAACCGGAGTACCTGGAGGAAACCCACAAAGACATGGGGAGAACCTGCAAACTCCATGCAGATAATGTCCTAGCCGTGGTTCAAACCTGGGACCTAGTGCTGTAAAGGGCAAAGTGCGAACCTCTAAGCCACCGTGCAGACCCCTATACTTGTCTGCAATTGCAACAGGTTCAGTTTTAGTGAAGTGGTGCAGGCAGCTGCAATGCTTTACATTTGGGGTCCCCAATTCCTATTTGCCCAAGGTGTCAAAAATCACCCCTGCCATGACTTTGCAGTGAGGCCCATTAGGAGTTTCCAATGAAAAGTCCTCTGGCCAGGTAATCCAGGTAAGAAAAGCCCCAATTTATTCTGGTCACGGACATGGGCACAGGTTTATTGGGGCATGTGCAGAATATGCATCGGAAGAGTGACTACTAATGGACGTTATAGGAAAAAATATGCCAGGAGAAAAATGGGTATGTGAAATGCATGAGGATGGGTAGGGAGATTGCGGTCATGTACAGAGAGACTCTGATGGCTAAATGAATGGACTGGTGACAATCTTCTCATAGGATAAGTGTATTTAAAAAATGTTCTGCATGTGACATTCCTAAAATAGTCTGTAGACTTTCCAAAGCCCTGTGACTGCTTCTGGGCATCACCATCTTGGATGTGACGTTAGAAGCCGGCTGTCACACACTGATTACTAAAGTGACCGAATAGAAATATTCATGGAAAGGAAAACACAAGTCATTTAACCTCCCGGGGCGGTATTCCCGAGTGTCTCAGGTTTAATGTTTAGTGCCAAAGGCAGTAACCCCAAGCCACACATGGGGTGGAATTGCCAGGGAGTTTTAAAGTCCTACCTGGTTCCGACAATCCAGCAATGCCCACAGTGTCCTCCAGCAATGCCCAGCATCTGCTTCCCCTGGCAATGTCAGCCGAGCATCACCAGGCTACACAGATGGCGGGCATCTCCTTGCGAGCCCCAGGCTGGAGGTTAGGACCTTGGGGCTGGTAACCAGGAAATTTAAAATAATGAGTATTTTTAAATGTATTATGTACTGCGTATAATGTACGCAGCGCTGTACATTAAATTGGGATTGCAAATGACAGACTAATACAGACAGTGATACAGGAGGAGAGGACCCTGCCCCGAAGAGCTTACAATCTAGTAGGTGGGGGAATTTCACACACAATAGGATGGGGTACCGCTTTAACATTTAAAAATACTTATTATTCAGACCGCCAGAGAGGTTAAAGTGTAATTAAAGTTTGGGTACGATCAGGCTGGTCATTACTGCAGAAAGGAAGAGGCGATGTCCCTTCTGTATCTGATCGCACCAAGTTTCTGACATACCTGCATGCGCATTGTCGGCTTTGGTTGCCAGGCATTCCTTATGAGCACCAGCATGACGTATGATTATCTAATCCCTGCACGGCCAATCATAATGGCTGAAGATCGTCCGGAAGTGAATGAACAGAAGGATGTAGTGGTGTCCGGCAGCGGGACATGGACATGTGAGTTCCGCTTTAGATGAATTTAATTTTTTGGTGCTTTAAAAATGTTTAAACTAGTGACAGGTCACAAAAAAAAGGGTCACACCATTTCCTGATCTTGATGCCTGTGGACAATGCCTGCCCCATCCATGTAATAAAAGACGAGGCATCAAAGTGTATGTGAAGCCAGAACTTTGTGCGGGTTCACACAGATGGTATGAGTGCGACATAACGCTGCCTGACCGCAGGTAACCATGGGTACGGTCAGCAGCAGCTCACCCGCAGGACTCCATGGTGAATGAATGGGTGAAAGTTATGAAGCTTACCACAATCACACAAACACTAAACAGACAGCGGTGGTGAATGTGCTGGAACCTTCCAGACTTCAGGGCTAAGGGAAGGTTGTCATTGCACTGAGAGATTCAGGCCTCAGCCCTGAAGTATATGCCCCAGTATATACAAAAGAGATGTCCCCAGGACAGAAGGAAAGGGTGAATGATTCACTGAAGATATTCACTTTCCTCCCTTTGGGGTCACTTTGTCTTCATTCACGATCATAAAGGAACCAATAGTCTGCTTTATGGCAAACAACATTCACTTCTCAATACACTTTACCAGCCACAGGCTTCCCATAATGAGACTAAGTGTGAGAACCACAAGTCCCAGCACTCTACTCCACCTGCCACACAGCTATGGCATGCTGGGAGTTGTAGTTCCCCAGGCCAGAGAGCCCGGTGAACTCACGTGAACTCTCTCATGGCTCCCGCTTCCTCGGGTGAAGTCAGGTCACAGCAGCCGACACGTCAATCACCCCCAGAGATCAAAGCGTCTAGGCAACCATCCAATACACCGCCTGCCCGTCTGCCGATATTTTATTTATAAGATACACAAAGCCGCCAACATGGCGTCAATCGTTCATATAATCCCCGGGGGCTCCCAAACTTTCCCGGCCTGCCCTGCGTGCGGATATTGCAAGACTTCCGCCCGTAACAGCTGACCGGGGTTCCTGATGAGGGCGCCACAATGACCTCTAGTGGTGGGAGCTGAGTATGACAGACTACTAGTTTCAGAACAAATATTGTTGGATCATTAAAACTAAACTCTGAACAAAAAAAGTGGTGAAGCACATCTCTTTTTTTTTTTTTTTGCATAAGAGACATGCAATGTTCATTCTGCAATAGAATATCTTGACTTGTCTGATTGCAACTTTTTAAATACACTCACATGTCCAGATTTAATCATGAGTGCCACCATCTTTTCCCGCTCCTCGTCCTGGTTTTGGTTTCTTCAGCCAATGTGATTGGCTTGGCCTGGGGATGTAACTCCTGTTTGGGAATTCATTCAGTCCCGGCAGCCCTGGGGAGGGGGATGTGGCATACCTTGCACATCCCGGTATCATGCCCCTATGCAATGATGAGTGACATCGGAGAATTGCTGTACACATTCTGCATTTATACCCAAGATGATGACAAATGTCCTAGGACATAATTATCTGGAGTCTGTACATAGCCATGGTGGCATTTCTTTTCCGTTTTTACTATCTTTCCCTATTTAATGTAGAGCGCTGCGTAATATGTTGGCGCTATGTAAATCTGTTTATTAAAGCGTACCTAAACTCAGAAATTTCACTTTACATAAAAGAGTAGACAATCCTTTTATTTAAAGTAAAAATTATGTTTGTTTAGGTTTTTTTTAAGTGCAACACCCTTTTTTTAAAAAAAAAAAAGGTACAGCACCGCGCCCCCTAATTCTCGATCGCCTAGGTGATCGAGAATGAATGGGAGTGCAAAACCTCTAGGGATACCTACGTCACATATCCTGGGAGGGTCTTGGGTGCTCCTTCTGTGCATGCCCGAGCATCTGCATGCGCAGAAGGAGCCTTTTCGTGAAAAGAGAAACATTTGCTGATCTCATGCATGCGAAGTGAGATCAGTAAGTTTTTTTTCCAACCTACGTCACCCAATCTTGCACCTGGGTCGAGTGACGTAGGAAGAAGAACCCGGAAGAAGAGGGGAAGATGGCGCTGGCTCAGAGACGGATGCCGGGACGACATCTCTGGATGGATCGGACTGCCCTTCGGGATTAAAGGTATTTTTTGTTTTATTTTTTTTTAGGAGCTTTTCAGTGTAGTTCCTCTTTATTAATAATAATAATAATAAAAATAATAATATTTAACCAGCAACACATATCCAATATCTTGGGCTAACGGTAACAAAGACGACGTTTACCAGTCCTGGGTACCTACTGTAAATCAATAGATGCCTGGGAGAGGTACCAGGCAGCAACCACTAAGCTTTTCAAGGCATTTGTTAACATTTGCTATGTATACTATGAAAAGTTAAACTTTTCCAACCATACATAACAAACGACCATTTAGTTTGTTGTCAGTGACTGTTTATTACGATTGTGTTTCCCCTCATGTGCTGAAATCATGAGAAGTTTAAAAGTTGAGCAATAAGTCATTTTGAAATTTGTAGTAAAATTTCACAGCAGAGCAAAAACAGTACTGCAAGAAAATTTGTGCTGACATTCTACAGCAACTTGAGGTGGGCCAAAACCATTTTCAAAACCTTTCATAAAAAGGCAATACAAACCTGGTGTTAGGAAACAAACATCCAGCTGGCAATTGCGTGCTGTAGCCCACCACAGGACAGCACTCCCTGCTTATTCTCTTCATTTGCGTTGTCTGCAGCAGCAGAGAAAGTCAGGCAAATAGCCGTCAGTTCTCTGCTCTGCAGCCTGCGGCATCCCCAGTTTCCCTTTGGCTGTGAATGGCATCCCCCTGCTCGGCATCCCCTGCTCTGGGACTGTGCAGCTGAAGGCATTTAGAGTTGTACTGAGACTAATGAGCAGAGTAGTTCCTGATCTCAGTCCTGCGCTGCCATTGGCTGCTGGTGCTTTATAGCCTCTCTGATCCCAGTGTTCTATGCCTGTTGTAGCATTTAGCTGGGCTGATCTGCTGCTTGTGTGAGTATGGGTTGAGTTACCGGTGTTGACTCTTGGGTTGTATGCTGCCTGGACTGACTTTTGCCTGTGCCTGTTTGTGCTTCTCCTTTGGTACCTTGTCTGGTAGACTCATTACCTGTGTTGGACATTTGACTTGTTTTTGGATTTGTCTTTGTAAGAACCTTGTGCTTCTTATCTGTGGGATCCTCTGCCAGTTCTTCCCCAGATGCCATGCCTTGCACACTAAATCCTGGGGGCAACCCTGTGCTGGAACATGCAACCAATCTCCCAAGGCTGAGCAGGCGCTTGGTATAGGTGAAGATTGCAGTGTTAGATTGGGGGATTGGCATCTGATGAGTACTGGTGCTGGACTAGGACCTTACACCAGGATCTTTCAGTATAACCCTGAAACATATGGACAGTCATTGCACTGGAAATTACCATCATCACCAAGAATCAAAAAAGCAAATCCAAATTCAAAGCCATGCTCATTGGGTTTTTTTTACATAAAGGTGGTAATTATGACAAAATGTGTTCCAGAAGTCACAACAATGAACCAACATTATTATAAGGAAGTTTTGACAAATGCTTCTTTTCACATGACACTAACAGTGAACAGACAAACCTAATACTACACTGGAACATCTTCCATATTCACCTTGTGAACAGCTGACAAAAATGTATCTCCTCGCCTTTGACCAGTGGAAAACAAGACTATTGGTGCTTAATTGCAATAGGAAAGTATAAAAGTAGACAAGCATTAGAATTGTCAGATACATAGTTATTATCAGACCCTGTGTATCATTAGGGCATAAAACAAGTATAGATTTTGTTGCTTTTGCCTTTCTTTACTGTTTATCATGTTGGGAAAGGGTTCCCATTGCAATAAATTTAGATCCACCAAATGGTGAATGCAGCATTGACAAAAGTATTTGTAAAGTTACGCTATATGTCATTTACATAAAATGTGTCCCTAACAGTAAACACAAAATCCTCATTTAAAGCGGAACTAAAATACCACTTTTTAAAACTCTGGCTCAGGAAAGACAATATTGCAGGACAGGAACAGGCGATGTGCCTTCTGCAATAGGCATTCTTATCTGCCTAATTGTACCATGGGAAAGTTGAGCTGTGCATGCCGATAACCTGTACTTGCCGGGACTGAATGTCACCTGTGCAGGAGTTACGTCATCCAAGCCCGGCCAGTTGAGATGGCCAAAGATTGTACCTAAAAGGAGGAAGAAGATGGTAGAAAGAGGACATGTGTGAGTATAGCAGGTTTAGTTCTGCTTCATCTTAAATACTCAAGCTAAACTTTTCAAATATTGCTCTATAGTAAATTTGTGACCATTCTACTAAAGTCTGCTGGCATGATGGTGAAGGCTGCAACAGTTACCCTGCCATGTGCTTATGAATTTTAAAAGCAATGTTTATTTTTATTTAATGTTCATACATTTTTTTTCAATATTAATTCAAAAATTCTCAATTTTGAGAAATAAATATACCCATGGAACCAAAGGTGCTGGTTTTGCCAACCATTTTCTTTATAAAGCTGACATGACATTCTTTATATATCCAGGATGAAAAATTGCAAGGAGTCCTTGAAGGAAAGTCAAGAACTACCATATGTGGCCTGCCCTGAGATTGATTTCCCTGGTCAAAGGGGTACACTTCGGCATACATGACATGGTCTGGTGCTGTAGCTTGTAGACCTGGAGGAAGATCATGTTCTTCATTCCTGAGTAGTCCGTGTATTAGAAGGTGTACTGTGGTCAGGTTCCCGATTCCCCCCCAACCTAACTGAGTAGAATAAAGTTGGTTGTGCTCCAACTGTTGTCGAGCATGCTTCCTCTTTGGAGAGGCGGAAGAATCCTTAGTCTTCCATGTATAATGGTGATTTACAGGAAGTATTCCTTCAAAAACTGCTGTTTGTTCTGCGCAGAATAATGGTTCAGTAAAGATTTAACTCAAGTTGTGTGAATATTGTTAATATCTTATACTTAAAACAAAAAAATACTTTATGGCGCCTAGACATTCATTAAATTCTGGAGCAAGCTGTGCTTTGCAAAAAGAAACCGCTGCAGTTTGTCTTGGTCATTAAAGAGTTACAAGATGTTACAGCTCAGCTCTTAAGATCACGCATAACTTCAGCTACGTTTAGCAAAAGATTTCTTTTGCAAGTCATGCAAACCGCCCCTTGCCCCCTTCAAGCCTCATCCTGCACACAAGTGAGCAGGGAAGCCCCGTTCCTACCTGAGAGTCATCCATATATCAGATGCCCTTAACTCGGAGACTGCCTGTACTGCAATTAGGGAAGGGAGTTGACACAGGATATAGAAAGAGCTACGTACAGTGCAAAGGTGGTCAGGAGCAATTCAGAAGACACAAGCTATAGAACCTACATGTAGTTGACCAGATGTTGGCAATATTCAAATAGGGATATGCATGTTTTCCTCGGAGAGGGGGCATAAGGTCCAATGTAGTCCTGTCTATGAACAAAAAAAATATATTTGGCTTTCCAAGATGGTAGTGTAGGCAAAGCCCCTTTCAGATTTGTTGTTAGCACACCTCAGCCATCCCTCTTCAATACTGTCCTGTTTAACTCCCTGGTTATTGGGTCTGATTTATTCAAGATCTCCAAGGCTGGAGAGGATACCCTTTTATCAGTGAAGCTGGGTGATCCAGCAAACCTAGAATGGATTTCTTCAAATTAATTTGCTAGCAAATGTTTTGAATCCTGGACCAAATCCATTACAGGTTTGCTGGATCACCCAGCTTCACTGATAAAAGTGTATCCTCCCCAGCCTTGGAAATCTTTAATAAATCATGCTCATTGTATCCGTTCCAGTTCAACTACAACTGCTCCTCTGTTTCATGCGGATGAGGGTTTTTAGAATGTGGCTGCTGGTGAAGTTGCAGTTTGCTGCAGTGGAATGTTTTTAGGAAATTCTAGGTGTTCTTCCTCCATCAGCAACTGCTTTCAAGTGGCAATATTTTTTCAAGGGCAATATTTTGTGTTTAACAATTGCAGCCGAAATCCACTCCAACCACATTAAAGCCTTCATGAGTATAGGAGGCATGGTGCGATTGTGCAAGTAAGAAGACAACCTATTTGTCCTTTAAGTTAAATTTGTGTAGAAATAACTTTCTTATTGATATGTATTATTATATGTGATAACTGTTAGGTGAAATGCTGTATTTATTTTGTACTGTTTGTACTTTATTTAGGTAAAACAAGGGCCACTTTGTGATATAATATATTTACTTATAGAATATTGAATTTTACCGTGATTGTAATTTCTAGATTCTCTCTACGTGTCTTTATTTCGGTAATAAGTCACAGACCAAATAAGACTATTTCTAACACCATGCCTGCCCAGCTCTCTCAATCTAGCTGAGCTGCTATAAGTTGGTCATCCATTTCCTCATAACACTTGAAATTGTAGGAGAGATTAATTAAGCGACTCACCTGTCTGTGGATCAGGTTTACTCATGGAACGTAACTGTGAGTTTAGTGAAGCTGCACTAATTTTCCAGCCTTCAATCAGGCCATTTCTTTGATCAGCTCATTCCCTCTCAGCAGGGCAAGTGTATTGCCACAGGACACAAGTGCTTCATTTGAAGTCACATCAATTTTTCTTTCTGTTTGTCTTTAGCGGCTGGAGATTAATGAATAGAGGGAGTATTTGAAATTGCCACCTCTTCTCTTTTAATCACCATGTAAGAACACTCCTTTCGGTTTACTTTTGATTACTCCATATGGATTGGTTAGCCCTCTCCATGGAGAATGTGCCAGACTGGTTTATATTTATATAGCTATATAACTAGATGTGTGAATGCTAAATATACATGGCAAACACAACTCTGCAAACTCACACATACTCACCCCTTCCATATGTCTTGCATGATTTTTCAACAAATAGTGGATTTCAATAAATTGTACAGAATGTAAGCCCTAACAATAAGCTTCTTTTATTTTCTCCAATTTGGTTTGTTAAATATGCTTTTGAAAGCGTTTTGTTTATACAGAAATTCATACAGAAACTTTGTGAGCTGATATCCCAAGCCCTGTATGGATGTCAGATGATTATTGCTGGAAACCAATCTTTTGTGATCATTTCTAGTGACAGGTGAATGAACTGCACAGGTATTCTCGATCAGCTATTCATCAATCTGCAGTGGCAGGTTCTTACCAGTGCAATATGCATGTTGCATGGTGCAATGTCATTAATAATAATAATAATAATAATAATATTATTAAACAGAATTTATATAGCGCCAACATATTACGCAGCGCTGTACTTTAAATAGGGATTGCAAATGACAGACTAATACAGACAGTGATACAGGAGGAGAGGACCCTGCCCCGAAGAGCTTACAATCTAGTAATGTCATGCAACTTATTCTGAATGGCACCCTATTGCACTGTACCAACATCCCTACATGGCGGCACACAGCTACCTGTGGTACCACACTAATGGGCAGTGTTGACAAAAATGGTCCAAGCTAGAATTTGTCCCATTGTATAGTGTTTTACATGGCATCTTTATTGCACCACAATGGATCTGAGCGGTGTAAATGCAACTTTATTGGATACAGAATGGTTATTTTGTATCTGCTTAGAATTTGACTTTAATGTAATATTTTGTACAATATCTGGAATACTATGACCTTAATAGTCATAGATTATAAACATCTAACTTATCTAAATAGTTACTAAGTGGTATGACAGTTGAGATGGTATACAAAAAGTAACACTTTTAATTAATTCGATCATATGAACACCTTTTACCATAGTGCTACATGTTACCATAATGATAATGTATTGTTATTGGTTCCATGGGAGAACAAATGGCCACCATGGAATAATCATTCTTACAGGTGATGCTTTTACTTTTCCTATTATGTTTGAATTGATTGAATCTCATAACATGTCTACAGTACATACCTGAACTACAAGCAATGTGCTATGAATATGCAATGCGTTTGATTACAGACATGGGGAATGTTCAGATCACTTTTTGTATCTCATATAATGAATAAATTTATAATATAAATTATTTTTTTATATAATTTGAAGCTAATATTTTATTACACTTTTCTATTCTATAGAACATTTATAGTTTAGCAATAGTTAAAAAAAAAAAAAAAAAAAAAAAAACATGGTTCCTAGTGTGCTATGGGTTTGTCAAAGTGGAAATACAGCAGAAATTGGGTCTATACTAAGATAAGGCAGTAAGATGAATGAGTTTCTGCACTGATTCTGTTTCATTACAGTTTAACTTAAGCTACTGAGCACTGTGTTTTTTCAGCAGAAGGTAAGAAGCAGCTGGTAGGCATTATAAGGCGCTTAAAGTTCTACCTGTTTACTCTATATAAGAATAAAACCTATAAACATGCAAGGCTTCCGATTTACCCTCAAAGATATCAAAGACTCAAAGATATGTCTCCTACCAAACTTTTTTTTTTTAAAGTTTTGGATAGAATGAGAAGTAGCTAGAATGCTAAAATGTATTTTCTTCTTCTGCAATAATGACAGCATTTGGTATAATCTGCTTTGCCCAATAGTTGAGCTGGTGTGACCGGCAATGCTCCAACACCTCTAGTGTTAGAAATTCTTGATAAACTGCTCTTGGAGTCTGAAACTTATGCTACAAAAATTAATGGAAGGTGGAGCAGAATACAAAGGAAATGTTAGGAGAGTTCAGATATGTGACCTGTCAAAGTTACATAAGTAACTTTTTTCAATAATGGAGCTTTTATTGCTGCATTAGGTAGAGGAAACTGTAAACTTACTCGGCCCATATTTTAAAAATGGGCAGCAAGAGAGGAATGGGCAATAATGGAGCTTGTAGTTCTGCAGAGTATACCTGTTTTTAAATTAAACCCTTACCTTGGAATCCTTTTGACTGTTTTACCCTTTTAACCCTAGATATCCCTAACAGCAAGCAATAGCCCACCCCTAATTTGCCCCCGAATTATTAAGAGCTAGGGTTAAGGGGGAAAGCAGCTCTCTATTACTCAATGTAAATTCTGCCTGTAACAAATCACCTTTATTCACCACTGGCTTATATACCATCATGATTTATAATGGAATTTGAAAAGTGAAGCTACTTTTTGAGATAAATTCTTCTTTCCAAGCTTCTGCCTTTTGTTAGACAAAGCCTGCAGGAAAGCATATTTTTATATAAAGAAGTATACATTATTAACAAATACATTGCAACAAGTGGTGAAAGCTGAAGGCATGCTGAATAAATAAAATACCAGTAGAGATAAGTAAAGCCAATGGGAGACTTGTGATGTAAAATATTTAAATCAGATTCCCAATTTAAAGACAGGTAGTTTGCCGGCAACACAACAACCTGTGTCAACCTTCAATTACAGTGCAATGCCAAAAAAACATGCTGACATTTGTTTGTCCGTAAATAAAAGGACAGAGTTTGTGCAGAGGACAAGAGCTGTGAGCGTATTCTTTGCAAACAATTTGTATATATATATGTGTGTGTGTGTATATAATGCATACATTTTTTGTCAACTCAGGTCTACCCATTTCTGCCCATCCGACAAATCAAAGCTTTCTGAACAACGTTTTCAGAGAGAATCAAGATGAAATATTAATATTCTGTATTATACTTAACCCTGATGTAATTACAGCTTCAGGGATTGTCTATTTTCGGGACAATGTGGAAAAGCGAGGCAGCAGTTAACTTATCTGTAGAAAGTGAACAATCTCCACATTGCTATGAATTCTCCAGCTCATCAAACGCGAGGTTGAATGATTTGTTAGTGTAAAAGGCTATTGTATAGGTTTCTGTCCATATTTTTTGTTGTTAGAATGATCTATTATTTTGTATCTTCGGCTATGTGCTTATCTCTCTTAGTCCAGACCTGTCTGCCGACTCTGCAGGTTATTCATATATTTGGTATTATTCTGTATTCAGAGTTTTCTAGGTCTGCTTTATTTGTTTATTTATATTTTAACACAAATTTCTGTTGTTAATTTACACAATAGTGTCACAATATAGGAAAGTAAACATAGTCGGGGCTGGTCTTGTATACTCTGGTTTCAAAATTTGTGATCAGGCAAGTCTTTATTCCAGAAAGGGACAGGTGATGTTTTTGTAATAAAACATACTGTTTACAATTACCTGCCTGATCGCTGTCTTCCTGAGGAAAAAAAACAATCCCCTGGGGGGGGGTTAAAGGGTTATTCTTAGCCTAGTCTGTACAGTTCTGGTAATACAAAGGTAGAAGCAAATCACTGCCTGGTGGATTCGTTTTTGGGCTTTGATTTTTTTTTTTTTTTTTTTTTTTTTTTTTTTTCTTTTTTTTTAGGCGGATTTCTGTTACAAGGTAAATATCTGGAAAATGGAGGGGGGGGGGGGTCTGACTGGGGCTGGAAGATTGCACTACTGAGGGGATAAGTGTAGTTCCCAGTAGTTATGATCCCAGCTTTGGGTGGGGATAATCCAAAGGGATAGAATGGCAGAAGAAAGGACAGGATCCCATTGGTGCTGAATTTGAGACTCTTGCCTAAACGACAAACCTATTCCAGGGGAGGGATGCCTTTCTCCCAGCTTGCCATGGATTTGGGAGCTCAGTAAGGATGCTCAAGGTCAGCTGTCTGTGTTGGCTCATTATGGCAGAACCTCACCACTCACCGAGTTTAGTTCCGCTTTAACCAACCTTTATAAATTTGAACAAAAGAAAAAAAAAAAGAAAATGGTAAGCCTGGGCGTAGCAAGTCAAAAGAAATATTGCCAATTGATAGAAAAAAAAATGAAATTACTAATGCATTGTGGTAACTTTGTTTGTTGAATTGTTTATCAGTGTGATGTACCGGTATAAGCAGAACAGACTGGCACTCGGGGATTGCAGAGGAACATAAAGTACATATCTACGGTATAAGCTTCTTTGCGCAAGAAATTTATTAAAGGTAAAATAATAGAAAAGTAAATGAAATTAGGTTGACTGTCAAAAACTACAACTCAAAACCAAAACAAAAGTTTTAGCCAAAAAGAAAAGTTTAGTAGAGGGCTGTCCAATGCCAGATCTGTACAAACTTTTTTTACTTCTCTAAAAGACAGCAGTATATAGTACACGAACCATGAGGGAAACATGAATTGATCTAAAGGTTGTACATTAGTGTCAAAGCCAATGCTTTTGTAAGTGGGCATTGAGAAGCAAGGACAAGAAATTCTCTTGAACAGCTTAATTGTTGTGTAATGTCCCCCTGCCAGAATCGGATTGTGTACTTAGATTTTAACGAACTAAGGATCAAGATCATTAACCCAACCTAATCTCCCAGTGAGTATAATATTCTCTTCAGGCTCATAAACAAGTTAAATAATCATATTAAGATCAAAGTATGCCATTTAGCACTAAGCCAAAGCATACAGGGTCCGTATTACATTATTTTACTGTCAAAATCAGTAAAATTGCAAGTCAGGTCATTTTTCTTAAGGACTAATCATTTTAGGCCTATTGTACTAAATTTAGAGGACATTCATTAAATCATTAAACTGCCTGCAATAAAACTCACAAAGTCATTACCCAGTTATTCCCAAGCTAGGAAGGTGGTGTTGCCTTAAGCACAGTTTAATCAAATTAGATAGTGTGTTATGTCTTGGGGTTTTTTCCTATTGATATTCATTAAAATACATGATTTATCGCTAATCTTTGTAAGATACACCCCTCCCCCTATTTTGCAAATGAATTTTTGAAATGTCAAAAGGGAGAAAAACAGAACATTTTATTGTTCTAATAATTCAGCATTCATGAGTCACATTTACATTCTATATACAGTGCAATTTACCAGCAGATAATAGGTCTAATCCTTCTGTATGATTTTTCCCTTACTTTAAGTATTCACAAAAAGGAACCCACAGGGATAGTTAAGTTCTCCAAGCTGACAGGCACAAGTTATTACAAGGATTAAGCAGCCTCCTCATTATGTTTGTTGGATCTTACAGCCCAAGTAGTTCAATCGTAATGCAGAGTTATGAGGGGGCCAGTAAATCAATATGTGGAGAAATGACACTTTATTGTGTCTTTTAGGCATTGCAGAGGCCTTAGATTAAAAAAAAAATGATAGTGAATTTTTACAGAATACATATCTGAAATAATATTGTAACATTTATTCAAGTTCCTTGTATGTGGCATTCATTTTTTTGTTTTTTACATGCTTTTTTGTTTTATATTTTTGACTGCATTTCATATGTGCAGCTGCTGTCTCAAATGGCCATATTATATCAGTCAGTGTAATAAAGGCAGTTTTGTTATAAATAACTCACAAAATTTAAAAATGTCTATATATAAAATGTATGGTTTCTAATCAGAGTCCCCAAACTGGTAGACGTGGGCAGAAAAGCACAATCACTGTCACTAACAGTAATTACCTATATTGCTGATATCAGTTAGTTTGGGTGCTGCTTCTGATAGATAAAAGACCATAGAAAGCATTTTATGTAAAGATGTTGAAATGTAAATAATTACAATGAATTTTAAAGACATTATGGATTAGGGGTTTTGGGGTCATGGTTAAGGATTAGGATATGACACCATGGATGAACAATGCTGAAACCAGGGTAATTGCAAGAAAATTAAACTAAAAATAGTGAAATTTGATTTGGGCTAGTGGACCTGCAAATTAGGTAGGCCGGTTTAAAAAAGGTTTTTTTTTTTTTTTTTTTTTTCCATCCCTGTGATGAAACTTGAACCCCAGCAATAAAAGAATTTGCATACATTGTATAGGATGTAGATTCTGAGGTTTTTCTGCAACATAAATGTAGAGCTCAACAGAAGATAAGGAGGAAACGGAGAAATATATATTCTGCAAAAAACTCTTCATTTTATACCATGGCTATAATGGATGACTTTAACGTTAAGCTAGAGTGAGAAGAATTTACCTAAGGAAAGTACAGGGAATCGGGGAATTGTTAGGGCAATTTGCAAGTAGAAATAATTTAATTTTTAAGAGGTTTTTTTTTTTATGAAAGAATACATTTGTCAATTTAGGAAAATTCAAGGGATTTTAACCAAATCAATACTTTCTAAGTACACACATAACTTGGCAGAGGTAGGTAAACCAGAGCTCACCTTGTTGTACAGTGGTCCTGCAAATTTGCAAATTAGGAAGGTCAATGTGGGTAGGATTTAAAAAAAAAAAAAAAAAAAAAAATTTGGAAACTTAAGAAAATTCGAAGAAATTGAGTTTTAAACAAGATAATTAATTTACTGTATAAGCCAACTTTTTCAGCACCCAAAATGTGCTGCAAGTCAGCCTCGGCTTATACTCCAGTCAGGTGTATTGGTCCCTCCAGAAAAGCACCCTCTGCCAGGTGATTCCAGCTCCTGCCCCCACAAACCCCCGTTGACACAATAATAAAATGTATCTGGCAGATTCCACCATTAGTAACGGCATGGTGGTGCCCACCAGACCCCTCAGGTACCTGCCGCTTGTAGTTCTCTTCTGTGCGCCACAGTAGCTTGCCCCAGGCGTGAAGGAGTGACATCACTCACCCTTTTGTCAGCTAAAAGGTACACTTACCGCAATACCCCATTGAATATACTCCCACTGAATCCAAAGCACTTTTGTTCCTAAGTGCTCTGGTTCTTGAGATCACAGCTGCGAGCAGGGCTTACTGTGCAAGGAGTCTGTCAGTTTCATACAGTTTCAGATAAGGCTGCTCTCTCTACTGAATGTGATGAGACCGAACAGCATTATCTGAAACTGTATGTTGCTCTACATCACACACATACTCCTGCACAGTGCGATCTGCTAGTAGTTTCAGATCTTCTGAACCAGAGCTAAAAAAAAAAGGTGCTCTGGATTCAGTATGAGCAGATTGGTTATAAAAAAAATAAAGTAAAACTTGCCAGTAGCTGCAGCATTTCTCAACCTCGACTTATTCTTGTCAATCAATTTTTCCTGTTTTCCAAGGTAAAAAATGGGTACCTCGGCTTATACTGGAGTATATACGGTACCTGTAAACACAGATAACTCATCACCCATTATACATATCAGGTGTTGCAGTGGAAATAAGTTGCTATCCTATTAGATACTCAGAACAGAGGGAACAATGAGAAAGAAACTGGATATAGAAAAACTTAAAAAGGATACAGACCTGATGATATAGATCAGCAGTCAACAACCTTTCGGACCGCATGGACCACTAAGGTCATAATTTTAAATTCCACGGACTAATAGTTTAAATGTTTTTTAAAAAGCTAAATAAATTTGTAAAATAATGATCTTCCTAATGGTGCATGACAAGGACTGTGGAGGCTCTGATTCATTGATCAGCTCACGGTTAAGTGAAGTATTAATATTGGTAATATTATCATTAGTTGCATTATCTTTGGTATTACTAAAGAGATACAAAATATTTGTTTGCTGTTTCTCAATAATTATGAAATTAACCCATTCGAATCTAACACCAAACAAGAAATGATAGTTATGAAAGTCAAACTATTTTTGCCATTAAATATAACAGTTACACAGAAAAAGCACAGTTAAGGTCATACTTACCTAAAAGAGCATCTGAGAAATAAACAAATAAAATAAAACAATCGGATGAGAATCGGTATTCACGCAGCAGGGTGACTGTTGGTGGTGGAAACAATACTGAAGCGTTCGGCTCAGCAACGGTTGCCTCCTACAACTTAAGACTACACTGACGTCATGTTGCGCCTACCTTGTTTTTCCGTCTCTAGTACGTTTGTGAATTTAGTGCAAAATAAAAGCAAAAATTGACAATCAGAATATAAAAATTTATTATATTATTTTTGTTTTATTATTAATAAAACCTAAAAATTGCAAATGTCCAAATTTTTCTGTGGACTACCAAAATTTTCTCACGGACCACTGGTTGGTGACCACTGATATAGAGAAACACTGGAAACTGTAAATGTAACAATTAAGAAAACGGCAAGGAAATAGGTAAAGAGGAGGTGATAAGGAAATGCAGGACAAGAAATAAGACTGTAGGGCAGCAAAACTATCAAACAAAGCAAGGCAAAGAATATTGCAGAGACAAACAAGAGAAAGTCCCAAGAATTAAAGTGTACCTGAACTCAGGATGTCCCTTTTAAATAGAAGGCATGTGTTTGTTCACCTCTATAGTAATTTTGCCTTTCGGTAGACTCATTTAACAGATAATTGCACTTTCTGTTTCTCAATTCTCCCACTGCAGACTGTCTTCTCGGCCATTTCCACTTCCCTCCTGTGTAATTAGGTAGAATATCAGTCACTCCTCATTTGAAGGGTGCAAAAGTCAAACCTAAATAAATGAAGAATTTTGCATATAATGTTAGCTTTAGCTCGTTATAAGCTCCTGCAGGCTGCATATAGGTAATTCTTCATTTGGTTACATTTAGATGTTTGCTAGGAAATTCCAGAAATATCTTGTTCTGATGATGGAGAGTGACTGACATTTTATATAATTACGCAGGGGAGGGAATAGATTCAGAGCTTGCTCGCGTGAGGGAGACAACCATGCAGACTTTAGCTTTGATTTAAGGAGCATGGTAAATAAAATATGTAAATGAAAAAAATAATGCTTTCGAGAAAATAAAATTAAAAACCCAAAATGAAATGATATCAATTTTTCAAAACAAAAAAATGCAAACAATATAAATGGATAAAAAGACAATGTAGGAAGACTTTTAGGGCAAGAACTAGCACTTGGAGAGAGTAGTATTGTAGTTTAAATGTAAATTAATGAAGGATGACCCTTTTTATAAACAAAATACTTCAGAATAATATTACTAAATGTTATATGTAGAGGGTGCCTGGAGTGATATATCTAAAACTCATTGATTAGGTAGAAAAGAGAGGTATTATTGTAGGCAAATAAAAGCATAAGTGATCAGATATTTATATTCAGGCAGATACTGGAGAAGTTCTGTTATTTTTTCATGTACTGATCTTCCTTATACAAATACATTTATTAATGACAAAGCTACATTTTTTTAATCTACATAAAGTCACAGCTAATACAGACCATAGAACCATACATGAAACATATAACCATAAATAAAAGCCTGTGTCTGCTTTGTCCAAAATCAGTCACAAAATTTGCCCTGACGTATTGCTATTGTGACCTATTCCAAATGCCTACCTATCTTATCAACTAAATTATAATTTTTAATGTTATACCCATAAACATGACAAAAAAAACCCTTTTTGAACATTCTCATTATGCCCTGAACATACCTTCTCTGAGGTGCATTTGCTGAATTTAGTTATGTTTTTAAAGATGGACAAAAAAGGTAAATAAACTAAGAAAACCAAAAAACTGATGTTTGTAAATTATAAGGTTTGGTGCTGCCCTAGGCCCAAGACTGCCAATATGGTAAATATGGTATTACCTATATGTGTTTCAATACTGAATTGATTTGCATCTGTGTCTCTCTGTCATCGTCATTAGTTGGAAACCAAAATATAACAAAGACCAAAGTCAATATACATACATATATGCAGAATAACAATCACACACCCATCATAAATGTTGTCTTTATTTGCAATGTTGTTTTTATTTTATTTTACATCTAATAAAAACGACTGCGCCCTGTAATCAGACCTCTATCATGAAAACAAAGATATCAGTCAATTCTGTCATTCTAGTCCTGAAATAACCATATTCAACAAATGAACCGTCATTATCACAGACAAGACTTAGCCCCCCTGCAGCACAATCACAGCTGACATTCTGGACAGAAAACAGAAGAGATTGTCTAAAAATGAATTCATATCACTGTATCTATATTCTATCTGATGTATACTTGCTTATTAATTTCACTCTGCATTGTGCCTTGAGATTGACTTCAATGATACTGCTATTTAGGGCCAATTCAAAATAGGAACAGCAGTCGAATTGGCATGAGTGAATAGCTTTAATCAGCTGTGAAGCATCACAGTGCACTTCGGTGATAATTTTAAACGACTTATAAAAGGCAATTATATAATAGGCTGAAGGAGTGTTAAATGTGCCACCATACCAGAAGCCAAGGAGTTTTATACAAGTGTTATTAAAACAATCAAAACTTGTGAATTATCGTTGGTCAATTTCCAAGGGTGAAAATTATCTAGTTTGAATGCAGAGTGGAGATAAAAATGATCATTTTAGATAGGTAGAAATATATGACTCTTTATTATCCAGATTTACATCAGTTGGAACCTATAATGTCAAGCAGGAATTCTCTGGATAGCGAGTAGAATATATCAATGACTCATTCTTCCGTGTATCTCTTGAAACTTTGGGATTAAAAGCAAAATAAATGGAAATTAAAGCAGGCAGGTTCTTTATTGCAGAAGGAACAGGCGATGTCGCTTCTGCAATAAAATCAACTTACCTGCCTGATAACATTTTTTTTAAATGCACCAACCAGTCCTCACTCCATTGCAGGCATCCCCATCTTGATCCAGTCTTTTATTAGTTTCTTGATCTTTAGCAATCTTGATTGGCAGCCCAGAATGAGTAATTTATTCCTGGCTGCCAGGGAGGATGCTGGGATACCTGGCATAGTACACCGAGCTGCACATGTGTAGCTTACTGTACATAGACTAAAAGATTGCAAGCTGGCAGGTACATTTATTTCATAATAATAAACCTGTTTGATAGGATTACTTGTGTTTAGAAGAAGTGGGATTAAATGATGTTAGCTAAGGTGAACATTGCTGCAAAATATTTATTTCCTTATTAGTCCTGGTAACCACTGTCACCAAAAATTTTACAGTTGTCAGCTTGCCACTAGAATATTGTTGTATCACTTTCCCATACCATAACTAATTGCAAACTTTTCTTCCCTTTGAATGTATCCCAGCCATTGCTGGGGTAACTTACCAGGAACATACTGAAAAAGTAGGAGGTGAGACCTGCAGCAGTACTGGCTGGCTTCTTGTGCTGCTTTCCCTTTCCAAGTCACATTGCCATTTAAACTTAGGTGCTTACACATCCTACATTTAACAAAAATGCATTTTTTTGATACATTAAAGCTGACTTTCCACTAAAATGGAAAGTCTGCTTATACAGATTTCCCCAAAAATACTTTGCATATAATATATACAGGTGATAAAAATACCTATAAATGGTAAAGTTAGAAATATACTTACCTCACAGTCCTCTTCTGCTTTACTGTCCTTCTTGGTACAGTCACACGGATGCGAATCGAGCAATATCTCCACAGAAGACACTTTAGTCTGTTGCAAGAGCATCTTCTTGTGACATTTCCCTGTTATGTGTTCCACCAGACTCTACACCAGGCATAGGTGTAATAGGTGGAGGATGGGGGTAAGGTAAGCTTAATTCTAGCTTAACTCCTTCCAGATTGGTTTCTCACTTTCATATAGTAGGTTTTTGGAGAAGGAGGGAGGGGGTCTGGCCCTTGTTTGCTTTATTGAACATAAAGCTGCATTACTTTGTCCCATTATACCTGTCTGTTAAAGTTAGGCTTTATTTAATAACCCCATTACTGGTTTATAAATTTATTATTCAATTGTTTTATTTAGTTTCAAAAATAAATTTTTCTGTGTTTAGGTGTCCGGTCCCCTTTAAAACACAAATGTAAAAATTGGTTCACGTTAAATGAATTGCACAACCCTAAACTTTACTCATTTGTCTTATTGCTTAAAAATAAATCATGCTACTTAGTGTTTTAGATTCACTTACACTTATTCACTTATGTGACAAAAATTCTCCGTCATTCCTATGAGAGGTACTCTTCCTAACAGAGGTTTAATATTTATTCAATTAATGTGTAATGAATTCAATTAAGGCCAACTGGTTTTCACAGCAAACTTAGGTGATGGAGTGCATCTTAATTAGCGAAATCCCAAAACACCGTCAAGAAAAGTACTTCTTGCAGAGTTGGATGGAAACTGTGACCTGTCATATCTGATGCATCTATCTCCTCTGGCCCCTCTCCAGACTTTTACTGATAGTCTTTTTATGGCATTTTACTGAGAAGAACATGAAAATCACAGATGAAGTTATTACTAATTACAGTATTTGTACTTCTTCATCTGCAAGCACAATTTTTAGTAATATGCATTGTAATTGCTTATTAATTCATTTTTGTATTTTTAAAGTTTAGGTTAATTCAAACTGGGCAGAAGCTATCATATATTGTTTTTTTTTAGAATTCTCAGCCCAAGGATATTGATATTTGATTTTAGGTAACACTGACCCTTACGATTTTCTCATCCAGGAGTGTTACATGATTGTTGATTAGAGAGGTAAGCAAGCAAAGTTATATTTAACTTGTATAAATATATAAATGGTCCATATAGAGAAATCTCTTCCCAATTATTCACTTTGAGATCATTACAAAGAACAAGAGGGCACTCTTTGCGTCTGGAGGAAAAGAAGTTTAAGCTCCGGATAAGGAAGGGATTCTTCACTGTAAAGTCTGTGAAAATGTGGAATCGGCTCCCTCAGAAAGTAGTTTCAGCAACTACAATAGATTGCTTTTAGAAAAAGCTGAATGCTTTTCTAGAAGCACAGAATATAACTGGGTATTAAGGATTTAAATTAAAGATAACAGACTGTTGATCCAGGGAACATCTGATTGTCTCATGGAATCAGGAAGGAATTTTCTTTCACTGTTGAAGCAAATTGTACCAGTGTTTTTTTTTGCCTTCCTCTGGACCAACTATGTCTTATAGGGTTTTATATCTGGGATATGTTTATTTCCCTAGTGGTTGAACTTGATGGACTTATGTCTTTTTTCAACCTCACCTACTATGTAACTATATCTATGGTAAAAAGCAGGGAGGGAGGCAGAAGCAATAATGATTTGGAAGATGTTTGTAAGCAACTGAACTTACCTATCGTATGTCTGCCAGGATTTACATACTTTGGACAGTCTTTTAACGACTTTTGTTGTTAGCTTTCTACCTTTGTGATTGAGGGCGATACAGGTTTATTAAAGATTATGGCATGTATGTAGGTAGCTCATTAGATGGTTGTTCTGTTATTCTGTATTACTTTCCAGAAATCTATGCAATATATCAATATGCCTAACATTTCAGGTGTCTTCTATTCCCAGGTGGAAACAATGTGATAAACATGCTGATTGATCCTCTTCAGTCATCCTTATTACTCCTACTGCTAGCTTATCTTTCCCATTGTTTTAACACATGTTCTGTTCACTGATCCTCCCCAAGTATCTTTGTCAGTCCTGTTCAAATTCTTCTAATTGATTCTTTTAAATAATCCCTATCACTCTTCTCTCTAAATCATCCTTGTGTGCCTTTATCAAACGTTGCTTCCTATCTTCTTTAGCTGGGTTAGCTGGGATGTTGGGTATTGCGTATTCCAACTTCTGATGATTGATCTTTTTTCAGGTTGTCACAAACAAGCAGGAAAGTCTGTGTTATCTGCACAAAGAGGTTATAAGCTGAAGCGAAGAGATCTATGGAACAGCCCAGTTTTTACCCTGTATAGATAGCAGCTGACATTGGACAGAACCAAAACAAGGTACAAAGGAGACAGGCAATAAAAATCCAAACAGGCCAATAGTCAAGGTGGGCAGTTACATAGTCAGTTAAGTTTAAGTTCAATAAGTTCAACCACTAGGGGAAAAAAACCCATAAAAACTCTAAAGACATAGTTGATCCAGAGGAAGGCACAAAAAACTGGTTCAACTTGCTCTAACAGGGGGAAAAATGTTATACCAGATCCCGTGAGGCAATTGGATGTTCCCTGGATCAACAGTCTTTATAAGTGAGCGAGCCTATTCGTAAACAGGCATAAATTGGTAACTGAAGCAACACCAGGGCTGGGTCCAGGATCACTGGAACTCTTGGGGTACACAAGAAATCTCAGGGACATTGAAAGGAACTAATGTGGACAATGAAACTGTTACACAGGAGTACACAGAAATTCTATGGGACACTGGAAATCTGGAGGAAACTCCTAGGACACCGCAACCATAGAAGGAACTCTCATTAACAATGGAACTATTAGGGACACAGGAAGGAACAGTTTGAAACACAGAAACTCTTAGTGTGCACAAATATTCTCAGTGACACTGTAACTGTAGTCAAAATTCTTAGTTCATGTTGGGTGTCTCAGGGAACTCTAGAAGAAGCTGTTAGGGTCATTGGACTTCCAAAGGAAAAAGAAAATAATTCTTGAGGACAACAAAAGAATTATGGAAGAAACTGTCAGAGACACTCCAATAACTCTAAGTACCAAAGTAGGGTTGGGGAAACAATGGAACTCAGTAGAAAATCATCTGGAGACACAGGAAATCTCAAACACCAATAATTTGGAAGCAGCTATCGGTGATACTGGAACCCTAAAAGTAACTCTCGGGACTGCAGAACACAGAAAGTAAGAAAGCTGTGGACTAAGGCATGCAGAAGGAAATTAAACTTGTATTCATGCAAGGGGTATTTGGTCTGAGCATTCTCATCCACAGTCATTGTCATCACTTCTCCTTCACACCAATTCTTACATGTGTATTACACTCGCTGCCGACTTATCTCGTTAAGTCATCTTGTCATTCCTTTCTCACTCAGCCTTTCCAATCATTCTTATCAAACTTCATCAAACTCACTTGTACTTTCTATGTATGCTATTCCCTTCTATTCAGAGACACTTTTCTCTTTTTTAAGGTAATCATTTTCTGTGTAATATATGCATATTGAACAAAAAATGGTAATAAATAAATGTAATTTTCTAACAGCATGAAATAAATCCTTTTTAAGATCTCATTTACCAAAAGAGTGAATAAAGGTGAATTCTTTGTTAGGAAATATTAAACAAACCAGAAAGCAAAAACTAAAATTTGACATAAAAGTAAATTCTATTGATAAGTACAATATTGTGTTGAGTCACAAGGGATTGCTAAAGCTTGTGTAGTAACACCACTTGTACTAATTTTTTAACATTGCATGCTTTACATGTGGTCCATTTTTATAAAATGAAACAATTTTTATGTGTATGTTTTTTGTCATTTTCAAATTTTTTGTTGTGGTATTAGTGATTAAGCAAACTATGGCTAGGCAAAACTTTTCATTTTTAGTGACCAATCAGGTTTGATCTTTTATTCTTTGAAAAACAATACAAGGTATATGATTGGTCACTAACAATAAGCTCTTCAATGCGTCTTAAGTTACAGAAAGGATGCAACACCTGTGCACAAGGGAGCTGTCAAAAACAGACCTAAAAAAAACTGGACTGAAAATAACACAGGCTGTTTAAAGCCGAACCTCCTCAGGGGGTGTTTAATGGTGCAGCAGGAATGAAGGAATACTGCAGAAGCAATGTGAGCTGACACCACAATACATGTCCCAATATGCCATTCCTGCAGCCAGTGCTAATTAGCAATGCTTCGCAATGCATGTCAGATGCCCTCTCATGGCATCTGCCTCTACATTACCTTATGACAAGGTCAAGTAAAACATTCTAGCTCTATATTTTTCTAGCACCTCCAGATAAATATCTAAAAACATGCGTTTTTTCCACTTAGATATTTCTTTATAGGTCATTAATTCAAAGCTAGCCTGATATCTGCCTGTACACTGAGCTACCAACACACCAGCATGCACAACTAAATTAAATCAGGCTTGCAGTGTAAGAAAGCTTTCTTTTTATTTAATCCACACATTAGCAGCAGATACATCTTGCTTTGGCAATACAGCCATCTCTTTGGTTCAGTAATCACAAAATATTATACTGATGGACAAAAATTGGAACTGCTAAATGGCAAATCTTGAACTCTCCCCTCTGAGTGTAGAAATCAACTAATAACCCATAGGTGTTGGTAACTTGTCCCTGACGATTTTGAGAGATATTGGGAGCTAAATAAATGATAATAATACACACATTAGAAGTGAATGTGTTGTAGACAACCATAACTTATATGTACTGATGAATCATGACTTGTTGGCAAGCGAACATGCGTAAATGTTAGAGACTTATTTAGATTTGGTGATCTAGGCTTCAGTGGTCTTTACATTTATCTTGGGTAAACTAGTGTGATTGTATGATCATATGAGCTGGATTAAGAAACATATACAGATCTGTTATTCCAAAGAAAGAGCTAGGCTAAGAATGTCCAGACAGGCCAAGGTCAATACCTAAGAATCAGAAACTGCAAAGCCAAGATGCAGACCAGAAACACTGCCAGAATTAAGGTAAAGGTCAGTGCCAAGAGACACATTAAAAGGAACTATACTTTGTAAGATATGCCTAAAAAGAAAAGTATTGGATGTGCTCTCCATGCGGGTAATTGTTCTACAATGTATCTTTGTATGGAGGCTGCCATCTTGTTGGAGGCAAGGTTTCTCAACTCGGAGCCTCTAACAAAGAGAAAACTGAGCAGGACAATAGTGACATCCCCAAATCTCATTCAAAAATTCTGCAGATCAGCAGTCAGATACAATGGTGCCCTAGGGGTAATACACACTGGGTGGTTTTCAATTCCCAAATGATTTGGATTTGTAAGATCTTCTGGGCAGGATCCTCTCCTCCTCCTAATGTCACTGTCTGTCATTTGTAACCCCTATTTAATGTACAGCACTGCTTAATATGTTGGCGCTATATAAATACGGTTTATTATTAATAATAAAAAATCATAATAATAATTTCTGAACCATGAAAGAAACTTAAGTGGATCTTAAGTGAACGCTAAGGCACTTTAGTACTTTACCTAACTAATTGTAAGAGATTGTTGTTTTTTGTTTTTTTTGATTGGTTATGGATTAATTGGATATGTTTCAAATATTGACACGAGTATTGTGTGTACGAAGGACTAAATGTTAGGAGACAATTATCTGGCGGGCGATCCTGTGCTGTAGACCAATGCAGGACAGCACTCCCTGTTTATTCTCTTTGGCGTTACTTGCGGCAGCAGGGAAGATCAGGCAAATAACTATCAGTTCTCTGCTGCGGCAACCCCAGTTTCCCTTTGGCTGTGGATGGTCTCTCAGCATCCCCTACTTTGAGACTGTGTGCAGCTGAATGAATGAATGAATGAATGGGAGTTGTCCTGATCTGTTGCTGGTGTGTGTTTCACTTGATTTACTGTTGCTGACCTATGGATTGTACTCCGCCTGGACCAACCCTTTGCCTGTGACCCAGACTCTACTTGTGCTACTTCCTGGGTACCTCATCTGGCCGACTGGTCTTCTGTGTATGACCTTCGCTTTATACTCCCTGCACTGCTTTATCTGTCATATCCTGGTCCTCTGCCAGCTCTTCCCCAGACACCATCCCTTGCGCATTAAGTCCTGGGGGCAACCGTGTTCAAGGGAAACACAAAACCAGTCTCCTGAGGCTTGAGCGGGGGCTGCTATAGGTGATGACTGTGGTGATAAATTGGTGTCTGGTGAATACTGGTGATGGACCAGAGCCTTACACCAAGTACATCCTATTGAAATAATATTCATTTGCATCCTGGAAAAAAGTGATCAGAAGAGCAGAATCCTGTACATGTGTGTGCTGTGTTTTGGAACGTCTGCCAGACATAATGAACTGATTGGTTAGTTGAATGCAAATTGACCAGTGGATCTGTTTGTGTGTGCTAGGTCTTAAATATCACACAAAAGTATACAGCTATGGGTGCAGAAAGGTGCAGGAATGCGTAGGCACACTGGCATAGCTGGAAGTGTACTGAAGTGGAATACAAGACAAATTGTAACATTATAGTAGTACTTTAAGCATGTGTATGATTATTCCAGTATTTATATAGTGCCAACATATTACGCAGCCCTTCACAAAGTCCATCGTCATGTCACTAGCTGTCCTTCAAAGGGGCTTACAATCTAATGTCCCGACCATAATAATATGTCATTACTACAATCTAAGGTCAATTTGAGGGAAGCCAATTACCCTAACTGCATGTTTTTGGAATGTGGGAGGAGACTGGAGTACCCAGTGGAACCCCATGTAAACAAAGGGGAAACATGCAAACTCCATGCAGATAGTGTCCTGGCTGAAATTTGAACCTGGGACCTAGCATTGCTAAGGCCAGAGTACTCACCTCTGAGCCAACTATGCTGCCCATTTAACATTTCTCAATGTAACGTACCAACGTAATAAATCTTCCCTTGAGTTTAGGTCAGCTTAAGGAAGCATTAGAAGGCAAATATGAATTGTTGCAACCAAGACAAGGCAAATAAAGTTTTATCAAACAAAATAACTACTTATGTTAAATACTGCATTGATGGAATTAATGCACATTGGTTAACATTTATATTTACTTGTATTAGTTTATGAATACCAGGACCAGCCTGAGACTAAATAGGCATCTGCCACAGGTACTGATTGCAGGAGGTGCAACGGAGGCTGGTGCCTCACTTGTATCTGCATTGCCCAGCCACACAATGCAGGACTAAGATGTCAAACTGGTAAGCCAGCCCTGTAGATTACAATTGGAAATCATTGTTGGTATACACGTCACCAATTAGGTGCCTGATTTATCAAAGCTAAAGCCAAGATAAAATACCATGGAAGAACCTGGATGATATAGCAAACCTGGAATAAACATTTTGCAATTTTTGGCAAATGTTTTCTGTCCTGGACCAGATCCATTTCAGGTTTGCTGGATCACCCAAGTTTCACACATTTTGCACCCTAGTTACTACATCATTCCTTAAATACATCTCCTTAGATATTCTGTATATTTTTAATTGTTAATGTTTAACCTCTTTTTTTTGTTAATTTTGCTCTTCAAAACTTTAAACTACATGGTAATAAAAAGGTAAACTATTTTTTATTTCATTTTTTCTACAGACAATATACAATATCACTAAACTAAAATAAAAAATATTACTATTGTAATATTATTATAATACAATTATATTTTTGTAATTTGTTTACAGTGACTGTATATCTGTAATTGCAACACATTTTTTTTGCATTTCCTAATATATTTGATATATATATATATATATATATATATATATATATATAATCACACAGACATACATACATCCTTTATATACAATAATGAACAAATAAAAATTGTAAAGCAGTCACAGATATACAGTGAGAACTCTCTTTACTGCTAACAAGCAGTTTGCAGTTAGTGGTTCATGGGACCTGTCAGACTAAATGTAAAATGTGTATTACTTTTAATTATGTGGTTTATTGCTCCCTCTATGTAATGCTGCATGCACTCAATTTCCCATTTAATGTTGACATTATTATTTGATCCAAGAGGGCAGCTACCACATTCTAGCATGTTAATAAGCATGCACAGTATGAGGTGTACATAGCAGAGTGTGACTGCTGAAAATGAAGACCGACAGCCTTCAAAAAACCTGGCAACAAGATACAACCCACACAGCTTGAGTCTTTAAAATAGACCATAATAATAACAACTGAAGAACAAGAACTTTGCTTAATAGCTATAGAGATGATAATCTTAGGCTGCATGAAAGGGCAATATGAATCGTTGATTGGTCAGGTCCGGATGAAATCACAATTATGTATGTGTGGCTTAATGTATACTTACACACAAATAATTGCTTTTTGATATATTTTAGTTTAGTTCCACTTTAAAGGAAAGCTGTGCTTTAAATGTAACCTATGTGAATACCTGAATCCGACTTGGTATCAGTTTGCTGGGAGGTAAAGCAGGGTGATGTATACTGTGTTTAGAATATAAGTAGAATTTATTACAATATTTATTATCAGAACTGCTGGCTAAAATAGACAACCCCAGTGTGCTGGCACTGCAAACATTTTTCTACCATAGAGTCATTGGGTTGATTTACAAAGTGGTCACTGTGATCATTTAACCTGATGAATTGTTAGGAGTGATATTTTAATCTTCCACTGGTATTGAGATCCATTTGTGTTTGCCAATTTGCATTACTCCCTAGGATCCATATGAATTCTATAATGTCCACAATAGGTATTTGACTGATAAGGGGATCTATCATACCTACAAGGAAGTTCTTAAGGTGCGTACACACTTCCAATTTTTATCGTTCCAATCGAACGACGAACGATCGATTGGGCAAAAAATCGTTCGTAAAAAAGTAACCAACGACGCCGACGAACGAGGAAAGTCGCTGGAAACGAACGACCGGACCGACGGATCGGATTGGGCGACGATCGTTGAACATCGTTCGTGTGTACGGTCGTTCGTTGATCGTCCATGTTCAGAGCATGCGTGATGAACGAACGTCCGTTCACTTTCCTGTCGTGCACATAGTTCCTCTATCGCTTAAACGATCGTATCTATTGTGTGTACAATATCTACGAACGATCGTGTCGTTACCTCTATGTGCAGGATCGGTGCTATACGATCGTTCATATATATCGTGCATGAACGTTCGTCGTTCGTTTTTCAACGATAATAATTGGAAGTGTGTATGTAGCTTTAGTCTGTATGTCTCAGGCGATAATCATCTGATGTGTTTACATAGACCTAAACGGATGCTTGGGAACCAATCCAGCTGCCTCCAACCACATTGCTTTTTTCCTAGCAGTTGACAAGCAGCAGGAGGAATAGAAGACTGCCAGACATTGCAGGTTCACCAAGTCCACTGTGAAAACCTGAGATCTACCATGAATGTCTGTAGCGGTTTATAACTGAAACATACTAATTTGTTTCAAAGATAAGAGGCATGGGGCAGCAGTAGAATGGCGAGTGGCAATGCAAGTTCCAACATAAAACAAACCAAAAAAGCCTGGGTTAAAAGATCCTTTAAAGGGGACATAATATTGAGAGATTACAACAGCTGCCATTGCTGAAATCAGTCTATAGAATGCTAATTGCCTAGACGCCTCCGCAGTATCAGTCACACACATGAAATAAGCATGCAGATAATCATGGGACACCTTGTGTGATATTTAGAGGAACACCTGAGCTGCAAACCCATTCTGATTCAGAAGGAATTAAAGAAGAACTAAAGCTCTCCGTGAGCAGGCATGTCTTTATTGCAAAAAGGGACAGGCAATGTTCCTTCTGCAATGAAACATATTTACCGTACACTGAGTTGTGAATGAGTAGCTCAGGGTTTGATGATGGGTATGTTAAAATTCCCAGGAGCTGCCAGAACTGAAAAAACCCATGTGTGGAAGTTATGTCTTGAAGGTCCAGATAATGAAGATTGCTAAAGATCAGTAAACCCAGAGGAGAAGACAAAGATGGCGACAACCACAATAAAGAAATCAGGCAGGTATGTTTTATAGAGCAGTATGGCTCAGAGCATGATGGCCTTTGTAGTGCTCGGTTTCAGATTTGAATCCTGACCAGTACGCTATCTTCTACACTCCAAAAACATGCAGTGAGGTCTATTTGCTTACCCCCAAATTGGACTTAGACTGTCTTAATGACAGATGACATTGGATTGCGACCCCTTTCAGAGACAGCTAGTGACATGACTATGGAATTTGAAAAGCGCTGCGTAATATGTCGGTGCTATATATAAATATATATATATATATATATATATATATACACAAGATTGCAATAAAATTATTATTTTTATCAGAACACGCCCTGTCCTTTCTGCAACACAGGACCTTCCTTGTCACAAATTTTTAATTTGTGCATTTAGTTTAGCTTTTTAAAGGCAGAAGATTAGAACACCAACCAGGCAAGCTGTCTTTTTTTAGAACCAGGTCAGCAATGGCAGCACATAATCTCTCAGTGATAGGTCCTCTTTAAACACAGCTCTGGAAAACATCAGCTCTCCTTTTTCCTTCTATAAGACCTAATACGTGTCTTTTTTCATCTACATGAGTCCTACATCTGGTGCTTGCTGTCCATATTTCCATCAATTTAAAATACCAGTTAAAACTAAAATATGTACTGCAAGATCTAGCACTTGAGAAGTGATTGAAGTGAAGCTTTATTTTCATGGAGCCAGAAAGGATCTTTGGGTGTTAGTTTGCTGGCAGCCTTGACACTGATGTGTTTTGGCTCTCACTGAAGACAAACTACCCACATTAGATGCAATGGCATTAACATATGTTAATGGTGTAACAAACTCAGCAGATGTTGAATGCACTTTCCCATTGCATAAGCTGATTTTCATTTGCAGGAGGCGCTCACTGTGAAATATAAAAAGGGAGCTGATGTTTCTTTATTCTAATCAGCATATTTCTGTGTTGTCACTGGTGATGAGAATGAATTACCTTTCGGCTCTTGTGATATGAAGTAGTGTAGCGTTTAGTAAGTAACAAGCTGACATTTCTCAGATGTGAATATGAGGATCCTGGCATTAGCTCTCTAAAACAAGTTCTGAGAGTGGTGTCGGAGGATAATATTTTGAGTGCCACTGGATGGGGAGGCACAAGTCACGATCATGGCATCACTGTTGTATCTATAGGAATGATGATCCCTTAATTTGTAGGGATCCAGCCATTTATCATCAAACTTATTACTCAATAATTGCTGCAAAAATATAAAATAGAATGTGCTATAGTCTACTGGAATGAACGGTGTAATTTTTAATGAAGTCTCTGAAAATTAAAGTATATTACATGGACTCCACAAATGCCTTCCTTATGGGTTAGATGAAAGGTGTTTCCAAGTGTCCCAGGTGGGGAAAGTCTAAAGACACTTTAATGCATATACACTGGTATTTACAGTTTTTATTTACCAGTTGACACTCTGAAAAATTATACGAAAGATTCAATAAAGCAGAACCAAATGTTAAAATAACACATTGTGAGCAGGCAGAGTTTTTACTGCAGAAGGAACAGGCAATGACCCTTCTGCAATCAAAAAAACTTACCTTCGTATTTGCACTAATCTGTCTTTGCTCTGATGTCTTCCTCAGCTCTTCTTCTGGGTGTTGGATCTTCAACCATCTTGATTGGGCAGGTTGGTATGACTTAAATCCCATATATGCACATGGGAGTTCATTAAGTCTTGGCAGCCAAGGGGAATGCCAAGCTACCTGGCACATTCTGCCATCCTGCACTGAACTACACTTTACAACTCTGTATATTTAGAAAAAAGATTGCAAACGGGCAGGTAAGTATGTTTTTTTGCAGAAAAGACCTCACCTGTCCCTACAGAAATAAAACCCTGCTAGCTTGGGATTTTGCGATGCAGAACTTTAGTTTGCCTTAAAGCATACTTTTGCCTAGACAATGGACATCAAACTGCCTAGAAATTCTTAACTCTTAATTCTAAAGCAGTAAAGGATCTTTAAAACACGCCATCCCTGTCTTCTTTAGCCTTTAAGTTGTTCGCTCTCAGAGATATACATAAATTATAAAAAGAAAATACTCTACAGGCTGGTTTTTAGTTGGTTTCTAACAGGTTAGAAAAACCTGCTCCTTGAGTCGGTGCCTATTTTTTTTTGCTTTTAATATCTCCTTTTTTATTTTCCACACCCCTTCTTCCTCCTCAAAGTTTTATATGAGATTTCGTCCCTCCTCTCCCTACCACCTAATTTCAAACGAAGACCCTTATTGTGCTTCTGATGGTACTACACTACCCTAATATTGCTGGAAGCCCTAATGATATCCATATATAGAATGCTGATATAAATGAATCCCCACAGTTATTTTAGACTAATTCAACTTTTAATGAAAGCAAAACACTTTTTTTTACACCTTAAATAGTGTCATTAAAAGATTGAATAACCTGTATAGTGCCTCCTAATCATGCGATCAGTATCAGTATGTGCTCAGCCCTGCCATAGTGGTCACGATCAGGCTAGAGACTTTATTTGATAATAAAGAATTGATAATAAAGAGAGGCACGTAGCCGTAAGAATTAGGCGCAGTGACTACATGACCGGGGGCTGGGCCTAGCCCAGAGCTTTTAAGGGGTTAAGACATGGAAGCCTTTAGCCTGCAAAAACTGACAACTTTAAGCTGCAGTGTCCATCTGTGGTGCCATCAATTGAATAATGTAATAGTATTATACAGTTGCATTATTATATATGATATGATATTAAACAATAATTCAAAAATAGAAACATTTTAATTAATGGCTTTTTTTTACATGCTTGCACATTTTTAGCATATAATAAAAGTACAACAAGTTTTTTTTTATGTTAAGAAATAAAAACTTGCTATGTATTTTAAAATGTATGAAAATTTAGGTAACCTTTTGAGGGACAGCTAGTGACAAGACTATGGATTTTTTGAAGCACTGTGTAAAACATCAGCTCTGCATAAATACAAGTTAATAATAACAATATTCAAACTGATCATTGGGATCTATTTTTAAAGCTGTGAATCTGACATTCACTGAAATCTTCCCTGGTGTAGAATCTTTCAGCTCCATGTGTTTCAATGGCAATAATTGATCCTCTACCAGGGAATGTCAAATTTGCTGCCT
The DNA here is from genome assembly GCF_032062135.1 of Pyxicephalus adspersus. Lineage (NCBI taxonomy): Eukaryota > Metazoa > Chordata > Amphibia > Anura > Pyxicephalidae > Pyxicephalus > Pyxicephalus adspersus. The sequence continues at coordinate 123,758,543 of NC_092861.1, read as the reverse complement.
TGAAAGTAGTTCCCATAGAGTAACTGTTTACCAACGAATGCTAAATTTAGCCTGGGCATCTAGGTATTGCCCAAATATTTATATAATCTATATATGGGCAAAGTGACAGGTAGGTATATGCGGAGTAGGTACAGGCTTTTTGCTTTGATACATTGCAATCAAATATAATTTAAAAAACACAGGAGGGCTGGTATTTTAAAAATAATATTTACATCTAAATTTAAATTGTTATAAGGATTAGTGAAAAACAGAAAGGTTGTGTAGAATATTTTCATAAATCTCCTCATTCCCTCCTGTTTTTCTGTTTTTGCTGCCTTGGTCACTAGGAGACTTTAGGTACATGGAAACCCTAACATGAACTTTTTTATTTGGCTTTTTCTTTAAAATACATGAAAAAATGGTTTGTTATTGTTTTATGTGGAAAAATAACCTGTTGATCTTTGGTCAGAAATTTAATGAACAGAAACCTTCTTTCTGTGATAATGCTGCAACTTCTAGATACAGAACATCGACTGAACGTTGTCACCCTTGTACAGGAAGTGTGTTACTGGCAGCGTGACCAGATAAAAAAAATGAAACCCGAGGAAAAAAACTAATCCCGAGTGTGGGGATTCATTGAAGTAAACTTCGCGTTTAAGGACTGGCAGGCTGCAATTATTATCATTATTGTTCATATGTTTATTTAATTACACCTTCAAGATGTTAATGCTATTTGAATAATATTAAGGGGTCATTGATTGGTAAAGTGTTCTTATTTCTGCTGAAACAGCAGTAGTACTTTATGTAGACAAGCACTGGTCTGTCATGGAGGACACCACAGAATCTGAAGATAGTGTTTATGTATTTGGTATTCTGTTTATGCACTAATTCGCACTGGCCACTAGATGGAGCTATTTATGTATATTGCTGCCTTCTCTAGGCTTCTAGGATTCCAGTCAGAGGGCAGCCATTTTGTGTAAGTCTATGCATTTTTTTTATTGGTCTACAATGTTCCTTTATCATGCAGGCAGCCATCATGGGGGAAGGCTTTGCTTCTTAAGCTGGAGCCCTGTGGAATTCTGGGCTACTTTCTTGAAGTACAAGGTAGGAACATAGACCCCACTGGTTAGGGAATGTGACCTCAGGCCTTGTAGCTTTCCATTTTGCTGCGGGACAGAGAGGACAGATAAGGACTTGCAGCCTGAGTTTATGTGAACTTTTCTGCTGCTACTAATAATATAGTTTCAAAATTTGTTTCAGTAAATAGTGAAGGTGTGAAATAAATGTTTGTGATATGAATTGTTTTTTTTTTTTTTTTTACTGGCGTACCTAAACTCAGAAATTTAATTTTTATGTAAAAGCGTAGACAACCCTTTCATGTAAAGTAAAAATTCTGTTTGTTTAGGTTTTTTTTAGGTGCAACACCGTTGATCAGACTGCCCTGCGGGATTGAAGGTAAGTGTTTTTTTTTGTTTTAAGCACTTTTAGTTTATAAAGTTCCTCTTTAATTATATATAAAGATTCTTGTTTGCAATGTTCGGTCCTGTGAGATTCCTTCAGGCCTCCAATATTCAGAATGCTCAACACTGTCGTTTGTTTCCAGTGTTCATCGGCGTCATTGGCCTGTCGTTCACTTTTTTTGTTAACGATCGATTGTTAGTCGTTCGTTTCCAATGTTAATTATTGCACATTGCAATATTCAGGCCTGTGAGATTCCTTCAGGCCTCCAATATTCAGAATGCTCAACACTTAAAGCGGACCTAAACTAAAATTTACCCCACATAATAGGGTGGACAATCCTTTAATAAAAGGTAAAATTTCCTTCTATTTTTTTTCGGGGGGGGGGGGGGGGGGAAAAAACAATTAAAAAAAAAAGAAATAGGTAATTGTTTGCTTTTTCTCGCTCATTATGGGTCTATTTCATTCCAATCTAAGACCAAACAAGAAATGATAGTTATCAAAGTCAAACTATTTGATGCTATTTAATATACCGGTTAAAGAAAATACACAGTTATGGTCATACTTACCTAAGAGGGTATCTGAGAAATAAACAAATAAAATAAAACAGTCGGATCAGAATCGGTATTCCCGGAATGGGGTGACTGTTGTAATGATGGAAACAATACTGAAGCGTACGGCTCGGCAACAGTTTCCTCGTACAACTTAACACTACACTGACGTCACGCTGTGCCTCCCTTGTTGTTCCATCATTAGTAAAGTTCGTGAATTTAGTGCAATATAAAGGTGAAAAATGTCATTCAGAATATAACAATTTATTATATTAATATTTTTGTTAATAATAAAACATAAAAATTGCAAACAATGTCCACATTTTTCTGTGGACCACCAAAATTTTCTCCCGGACCACTGTTTGGTGACCACTGGATTAGTGGGTGGTGTGGAGGAATTTTACATTTTTTTTCTGGAGATAAACTAAAATTTTTCAATGTGCACCACTAATATTCTACTAAAAACTTCTTCTTTGTAACCATATAGATTTGTTCAGAGTAGAGAACCTGAAAGTATCAAATTGATGGGTGCAATCTCAAGAAGTACTAGAACTGCTCCATACCTCTTAGAGATAAAATAGGAAAAAGGAGCCAAGTATCAAGGTAAATGACATGCCGCTACCATACTTTTTTTTTTGAGACCATGAAGTCTTAATATGCAAAAATTGATTGGCCAAATGCAATTTTATTTTAACTCTTTTTACCACAAAATTTTATACTGGCCTTTCAAATTTAGAAATGCAATTATATACTGTAGAGGTGAGATAGGTTGTCTAGTAGTTAAATAGCTTTGATTACTTACTATTACTTTAATAATAAAGATTTATTTACTGTAACATTTTTATAGATGTCTATACATCAGACCAAAAAAGTGGGATAACTAAGTTAGTAAAAGGGGGAAGTAAGGGGCCAATCCCTTGTAGTAATGGACATTTATTTGGGAGTTCTGCTGCCCCAGTCCATGCTATTTGTTTCATCTACAAAAATGTAAGCATTATTTAAGATAAAGAGTATCTATTATTATTCTGTATTTACTAGGCACAGGAAATGACAGGCCATTAATCTAGGAACAAACGGCTGTGCCAAGCTGCACTTATGACATTTACATCCTTACCAATAAACCGACTGATCTGAGCTTGTCCATCTTGCTGGACAGGTGGACCACAATTACACTGAGAAAGGAAGGAGTCTGGAGGAGCAGGAAGTGTCTGGTGATGTTGCTTGGACCATGTACTATGAACTAATCACTCCTTGGATTAGTAAGTAGCTTCCTCTTTTTAAATATACATTTATGAGTGAAAGACAGCAGGGTTTTCACCATAGCTGCAACTCTTTAACCGTTTCAGCTCTTCTACCGTTCATGGACCAGAGCACTTTTTACATTTCTATTATGGGCCGGTAAACAATGGATAAAAAGATGTAAAAACTAGAACAGGCCTTTTTTAAAGGTACAAAGTACAAAGAATGTCACAGTTATTTGGAAATAAAAAAAGGCTTTGCTTTTACTTTTGACAAAGTGTAGACAAGAACAAAGATGTATATTTTATTAATCAAAAACTAGAAAAAAAATTAGGTCTCTACGTTAATCTGATCTCTGTTCATGCTCTATATAAATGCCGCATAGCTTGGAACTCAGAAAGTTCAGGGAGCACACAGATATGCCATGATGGGGACCTTCTGTAGTGTATATTGCTCATGTGCACCTTTGCCTTTTCTTTTACTAGTTTCAAGCAGATTTGAGCATTTTCCATTACTGGTAAGGACAAAGGACGGTATTATAAATCTCTCCTAATGGGTATTAATTATTCTTTATCCAAAATTGTATTTTTTTTAGACTTTCATACATTACTGTATTAGGGTTAATCTAATTGAACTGGGATTGATTTCCTCATTTTTAAGAACGGATAGGGTAGCGGTAACAGGGTAAAATATAAAAGGCTGTAGAGATTGATATGTATAAATTCAGGACCTGACCTTTTATCTTTCTAATACTAGGTGCAGTCTTTGAGTATCACAAGGTGTTCATAAATACCCCTCATTTTCAGAGAGGTCTCTTCTATGCCCCAAACACTCCTAATGGCGGTGGGACATCTTGTCACAAGTGTGCAGGGCTTATACAAAGAATGATACACTGGACATCAGAGGTTACAGTACGGTGCCCCTGGTTTCCCCGAGACTCCAAAAGACAGAGGTCTTCTAATATAATATTGGCCATTAAACATGGAAGCTGACTAAAACCCACCCCTTTCTGTTTAGAATTTCAGAACATCTTAGATTTATGAGGTCTCTGGGTGATCTACAAAAACGGCAGGCAGCAGCCCTGGACGAAATCTGTAAAGTCTATTCTACCTAAATCATACCTAATCTGTTTGCCGATTCATTATTCTTGTATGTGTGAAGAGTTTATGCAAAGTATGGTATACCAAAAGATTACAACAGGCTGCCTATGGAGTATGGTGTCCATCAGCACTGACTTCAGAATACCCTGAGACAACAGGTTTGTGGTCCACAACTGGTATCCTTAGGCTGTGGTCATTTTAGAACACCCCAAAGTATGGGGTATATATATATTATATTATAATTGAAAGAATGCAGAATCCCTGATGCCTATCCTATGTATTTAAGCTGCTGGTTGATTCATCATCCTTGTTTGTTGTTGTTGCATTATATGGTTTGAAACTTCCTTGCAACTGAGTATGCAGGCATTTGTGGTCAGACATTACTAGGTGGGAGGCTTTCTTGGTAGATCAAACATTATTGTGTGTATTGGCCAAATAGAGTCAAAAGCAACATCACTTAACTAATAGGTTTTAATTTTTTAAAACGTTAAAAGAACACAATTTTTTGTTTTCCAACAAGAACAATACCCACAAACTCATGTTGTATATTTAATTCAGAATTTTTGTTTACCTTCAGCTCTCCTTATCTGCTAATTCTTGGCTAGATATTGATAAATAAAAGAACCCGGTTGTATAGCTTAGTGTCTTTTAAGCACGTCTTTAAGAGCCAGTAGTCCTTTTGAGAAGTGTAGCCATTACTAAAATTGCCTTTCCTAGCAGTAAATTGTAAACAGGTGGTGTTTCGGAGCAGTACGGAGCTTAGATCTGTGGGGAGTATTGGATAGTAGCTCATAGATCCCACAGAAGAGGCTCTGTTTCATGTACGCTGACATTTCAAGGCTGTTTAGAATCATCCCCTTAATTCTTCCTTTATTGTTTTTTCTCTGTCTTCTTTACAAATTTTTTGCTTCATTTTGTTGTTGTCTTTTATACTTTGTGAATACTACCTATATATTTTATACACTACATGGTCCGCTTTTACCATCGCTGTAGTGCTAAATTTTGTATTAGATTCTAGGTATTTAATTAAGTGATATTGACAAGTACAGGACACTCCTGGCTCGTTATTGACTGGCAGAGGAGGTAAGAGAGCCTGTGGTGAAGCCCAAACTGCTTCCCTCCACTGATCAATACATTCCATGGATTACCATCTCCAATAGCCATTATTTCTATTGTATTTCTCGAAATTTATCGCCTTCTTTGACAGGTTTCAAGTCTCCTTTTTTTTATAAAACTGGCTCTGATTGACTGTATGATCAAGCGTCCATTACTAAGTGAATGAGAAGTTTGTTACAACGTGTGTGTAGATAGGGATACAAATGGGTGTTGATTTGTAGGAAAAGTGGAGTGTGTTTGATGTGACTGTTGTAGACATGTATTCCCTTTGCCTATAGGATTACAGTATATATTTTTATGCCTAAAAATATAGCAAGAGCCTGGGCTAAAAGACCGAAACAAATTATTTTACTCCTGTCTATGAAGACCAGTAGGCACTGCCAGCCACCAACGTTTAGGGATAACAATGACTGGAGAGGCCATATTTTTTTTTTTTGTTTCATGGGCTTTGGTTTCTGAGTTTGGCACCATTATGTCTGAATGTCTGTGCACAGGTTAATGGGGTGGCCTTTACCCTGCTCACACAGGATCAGATTTGATCTGACAAATATTTTTTGGCTTGGTACCAAAGAGAAAGAGCAATGGATGGGTTGTTTTTTGGCTGTGATGTGGTGGCCCGAGATGTTTTTTTCCCCTGACCCCTCACATTGGTCATCTGGGCTGGGACTATTCTTCTTCTTCAATATTGTGGAGTTTGCCCCTTTCCCACTGTCCCAGTACTTAACCCAACATTTAAAAACTATACATCTAGTAAATTTGCAGTATTTACTTTTTAGAAATGTGCAGCTAAGCTGTTGCCAATGCACATGAATGGTTTATCCACCAGTTCTTCTATCGTATTGCTTTCATTTTGTAAGTTAAATCCTACCCATTTCATTCCAATGACTCTTCCTGATGATTCTGTATATCTTTTCCACATGGATACCATTTCACCCTTGAGGAAGCAGCTTCAGCTAAGAAACACAGAGGTTTCTTTCTATACTCCCAACTATGTATAGAATCTATTTTATGTATTCACTGGAAGGTTGGATGCTAAATGTGCTCCTATGAGTAGGAAAGCCTACCTGGGGAGAACAAAAAACCTTAAAATGGACTTTTCAACTACACTGTACATGTACATGGGCTCAGTTATATTTGCTCATTAGATAAGAAGGTCCTTCTTGCCTAATTGCACATCTAACAATGTAGACATGCTTTACTAATTCTTTTTACAATGCAAGATTTTTGGGCCTATTTATAAGAAATTGTGATCGCATAAAAGAGCACCTCTTCTTTGTTTTTTCTTTTTTTTTTTTGACAGTTTGACAACATCAAATTGATAATAGGGCAATCTTTGATCCCTATATCATAATTATGCCAAATTGTTGATCAGAAGCTCCATTCACTTGATTGCCATTTTTGAAAGGGGCATAAGTGGCTCATTAATTTCAGTTATTGCCTTGATCGCCACACCAAATTTTTCCTGCAGTGCATACCATAAGCTTATCACCCTAAACTATTCCCCGGGTTGACATCTTTGTCAACTTAAAGCGTATGTATAGTGATAACTTTTTAGTTAGAATAGAAAAGGTTCATTGCTCTGTCACTGTATTTATTGTTATTTGTGCCCAAACTCTTGTTCTAGTGACAAATGTTGCACTTTAATTTACAATCACTTTCTGTGTCACTAATAAAATGATTTTACCCAAAAAGTATGTAGACAGCAATAAAAGTTTGACAAAGGTCCTAGTCCTCTTTTTCCTGATCTTCTAATCATTCACTTCTATGTTTTTGAAAGCTAATAAAAAAGTTCTGGTTAGACATATAGTTTAAGGGAATTCAAATTTCAAGTTTGAAAAAGATTTAAGGGGCTCCATCCATGATAGCAGTACAGTGTGCCAACTAAAGTCTAGTCTGTACCCTCATGCACCACTCATGGACCTAAAACTTATGAGTTTTCATAAACTCAACCTGGATAAAACAGAACTCATCATCATCCCCCCCTCAAATTCCAAATCTCCCCCTGACATATATCTAACTGTTAACAACACTGTTATTCGGCCCTCTCCTCAGGCACGTTGTCTTGGTGTCACCTTTGACTTTGCCCTCTCATTTACCCCCCATATTCAGAACATTTCCAGGTCCTGTCACTTTCATCAATGCAACATCTCCAAAATCCACCCCTACCTGTCCTCTGAGACCACCAAACTCCTTGTAGATCTTCTCATCTCTCGTTTGGACTACTGTAACCTCCTCCTCTCTGGTATTCCACTAACCCGACTCTCTCCTCTACAATCTATCATGAATGTTGCAGCCAGACTCATCCATCCTTCCCACCGCTCCTCTTCCGCTGCATCTCTTTGCAGATCTCTACACTGGCTTCCGTTTCACCTTAGAATCAAATTCAAGCTCCTGTGCTTTGCCTTCAAATCCCTCCACAGGGATTGTCCCTATTACATTTCTGACTTGGTAAAAAAAGTACTCCCCCAGCCGCTCTCTCTGCTCCTCCTCCTACTAATGACTTCCTCACTCATAATCTCATCACACGCACGGATACAAGACTTCTTTAGAGCTGCTCCAACTCTCTGGAATGGTCTTCCTCGTCCTATTCAGCTTGCTCCTACTTTCTGCTCATTTAAAAGAGCGCTCAAAACCCATTTTTTCAAACTTGCCTACCCGTCTTCTTCTGTTTTTAGAAACCATCACTACTTCCCACCACTACATATCCCCCTCCTATTGTCTGTAGTTTTCCCCACCTACTAGATTGTAAGCTCTTCGGGGCAGGGTCCTCTTCTCATGTATCACTATCTGTATCCGTCAGTCATTTGCAACCCCTATTTATTGTACAACGCTGCGTAATATATTGGCGCTATATAAATCCTGTTTATTAATAATAATAATAATAATAATAATATAAATAATGGGCCCGATACAGGTACACTTTATTGTAGCTGCTTTCTTTGTTGTCCCAAACCAGCCTTTCTCAACTTTTTTAACATGGGGGAACCCTTGAAATAACTTTCAGATTTTCAGGGAACCCTGCTATAAATGCTATATTCACATCTCACAGTACATTAGTGTGGTGGTCAGTGTGAAGAATGCCTCCTACATTCCTGGCCAGTGGGAGGAATGTCACCCTTACAAATGGCCAAAAAGATCATTGGTGTCACATAAACTAAACTGAGAGTCACAAATTGCTAATCGCTCAGGGAACCTCTAGCAATTTCTGGAGAAACCCTAGCTGAAAAACACTAATCTAAGCAAACAAAAATGTATTGTTATTGCATTTTGCTGTTCTAAAACCATTATGCAATTATTCCTGTTTCATAAAAGTTACAGAATCATGCAGAATTTGTCAAACAATACTGCCCATATGTGTATATAACCTATTCATTTACACAACTCCAACACATTTTCTGTAGCTTGTAGAGAGAACATTGAACCATTCACATCAGCCCCTGTCCCCAAAGGAGTTTATAGTGGAATGTCTTTGCCATAGTCACACTAGGGCCAATTTATCGGGAAGCCAACTGATCTATTTGGCAGTTTTGTAATGTGTGGGTGAGCCAGAACGCAACAATACTAACACAAGAAAAACACATACAGGTAGTCCTTGGGTTAAGGACATCCGACATATGGACGCCTCCTAGATACGAACAGGATTTCCCTGCTCGCTGTGTGCAGAACAGAGACTTGGAGGGGGGCGGTTTGCATGACTTGCAGAACTAATCTTTTGCCAAACACAGCTAAGGCTTAGTCTACATGGACTGTTTGCCCAGTGTTTAACCTGAGGCTTTTAAAGCCCATGTTTGAAATCCCCATGCATTCTAGTGGGCTAATCTACATCAGGACGTTTCCTTGAGGCACGTTTATGAACTTTATCTTAAACGTTTAAACAATAAAAATGCTAAAACAAAGCACTTAAAATGTAAACGCGTTTAAATACTTGGAAAAACGCGGGAAAGTGCGCCATAGGCTTTTTCCAGCGTTTTAAAGGCAAGCTTTAAAACGCTAATAAAAGGGCTTAAAAAAGCATATAAAAGCAATAGGAATGTTTACATGTGTTTTTAAAACGTCTGTGTAGACCCAGCCTAAGGTTGTAGTGATCTTAGGGGACGAGCTTCTTCTGCTGCCTCTTGTAACTTTTTAGTGACCAAGACAAACTCTGCAGTTGTTTATTTTTAGGCTTCTTAGTTTTTTTTTTTGCTTTGTTTGTGATTAGCTCACAGTGAGGACTTTATATAGTAAGTGACACCATGCTGTCTAATAATATGTTTAGACAAACAAATTGCATTTATTAAAATAATGTACCTGTTCCGACTTACATACAAATTCAACTTAAGAACAAACCCATAGTCCCTATCTTGTATGTAACCCAGGAACTACCTGTATATTTCCATGTAAATCATGTCCTTAAGTGGGAACCAAACCCTTTATACTGCAGCAAATGAAAAAGAGAAAATTATTGTTCTGTTTTTATTTTTTGCAGATTAGACTAGGTGCTAGGTTAATGTTGGGACAATATGGGCTTTGCTGCTAGTTGTAGTACGGGACACCAAAATTGAGATCCTTCCATATAAGTAGACAAACATATACCTATGGGTTCCCAATAAAAATATGTGCTGCATCACTTAATTATAATTATAATCTACTGTAAATACAATAAAATCTACTCTTGCAGGTTTCTCTTAGTCCCCTGCAAAGTCAAATACCTGTTGATCCTTCTAGTCCACCTATATCACTTTCCTGTAATGTTGTGGCACCAATGCTGCTCCACTCCTGAATTATTGGTCCTGTTGGCCCCTGTGTAGCCTGTATATACATGTACTGCATTAAATTACCATTGTGACTCTCTGTCATTTGGTATTCAGCACCTTCCCATTGCCTTCTGACAGCACTATCTCTGTTACAGAAACCCTCCTATTGAACTGCAGTGTCCAGGAAAGGGAGCATAGGAGACACAGGGGAAGTATATTCGTTTTTTTTTTTTTTTTGCTTTCCTTATGAATCCTGTTCATCACAAAAACAGGATTTGGTACTTTTTTGTAGACTGGAGCCTTTAGGTGTACTTATTTGCAAAATTCTGCATTGATTGGGTATTTTCTGATTCAGAACAGTAAACATGTGTCATTTGTAGCACTCCTAAATATAATAGGATACCTCTTACTATTTATTTTTTCAATAGAAATCAGGCTCTTATACTTTGAAAAAAAAATTGACCCCGTCTTGTGAAATAAATGGCACCTTCTGCAGGTTCGTACTTTGGCCTCTAGATGGTGCTATCTTGCTGCAAAAGTGCTGCAGCATTGTAGACAAAGAATAATATTAGATCCTCAGCTGAGATCTGCTAATGTCAACAAGAGTCCTTAAACCTCAGATTTAGAATACATTATGAGTTGTAATGCATTTCTCTAATTGTGAAACTCTTAATGGATTTGGGACTTCTTTGATATATACTGCTCACCACGTGGGATTCCATATCAGGACTACTTAGAACTGTAAGAAGTCAAACTGCCTTCAGCAAGCCAATATATTCTGTTCAGTTTTGGGCAAAAATGAAAATATTACTTATGTGTGAATGGACATTTGCCAAAAAACGCAGAGTCTTGTCGCCTGAATTACTCCTCTAGGTCAGATCACATCATAGCTAAAGAATCTAATTGTGCGAATATAAAATGCAAGACTTGCGGGCTTATTTAATCAGGCAAAATGCAGTAGCCCCCAGCAACCAATCTGCAATTCACTGGCTGCTGTAAATTCTGAAGAGTAATATCTGGTTGCTACGGGTTATGCCATTTAAATGTGATCACTGCCATTGCACTGCTTTTTTTGGTAAACTCAAAAACTACAATGTTGCATACCAGTATGTTAAACAGCAAGGCATTATATTATGTTTACAACCAGTTGTTTTTAGCATATAAATCCCATTTTAAAAAACTTTTGTTGTTATAGATTAGGAATAAAAACAGGACCTTTTTTATGAAGCCGATTTGCATTGCGTGTAAACGACCGACATTCGGTTATATTTTACCAAAGCACTCCTTCAACAATGCTTGTTACGTTCCATCGCAGATTTATTTTGCCATTATCTGGAAGAAAACCTTGAGTTATCTGGGTGACTTTCCTTACCTGTTTATGATCTGTATAAAATCGGTGTAATGAAAGAATGCTTTTAATCCTTTCTCTACGAGAAGAACCTACAATTCACTTCAAGTCATCGCTGTCAATACATAGTCGTTTAAAATGCGGAGTGATGTAAGATGTGTTTTTTTGCGGTGCACCCAGTACAACCAATAAATCCTTTAAATAATTCAAAAATCAACATGTTTGTTATGTCGGCTGCAAGCTCTTCCATGGTGTGAAACAATGAACATCGCATGTACAATAGTTTTACTTAACCCTTTCAGTGCCTATGGATGTGTCTCTCTAAAATACCGATACAATCACCGCCGTTGTCTTTTTTAAACTAGATATGTTAACTGAGTATCAGAGCGATTTCTCTACATGTATATGTAATGAGATTCGTAAAAACTGGCTTCACTTTAATTTAATCACATTCTCTGCAATATATAAATAGCAACAAAAACATCAGTGACGGCGGCTGTGTTTTTTTTCTTTTCCTTTTTTTTTTTTTTATAGAAGTGCGTAAACCTATTTATAATAGTATTCCCAGCCAGGATGCAGGCAGTGTATCCCCTTGTGAAAAAAAAAAATCTCATTAAAAAATATTATTTCTCCCGTGCGTATGTGGCAGGAGTTAAGATGTTCATTTGTTATTTAATTCTAAAAAGGATCGTCTTGCAGTGAGATTCTCTTTTCTTCAAACTGAAATATCTATGCAGCCAAATGACATGTTAATCCATACAGTGCCAGAGGGCTCAGCGATGAATTGCAGAGGTATGTCGCCACAAAAATAGTTAGTAATAAAATCCCCCTTTAAAAGAAGAAAAAGGAGCTTTTATGAATATCCAGGATCATGTGATAGATATATCTCTTCTTAAAAACACATTTCATCACACGGGGTAAAACCTAGGTGATGCAGAGGCTATTAAGGCATCTTGTGCAAACAAATGTACACCATGACTTTTTTTTTTTAAGGATGAAAAAAGGTCACAGTCCCTTTACAGACACAAGGCTCACTCAGTATGGAAAAAGGAGTTTGCCTCCAATGCCCTAATAAACTGTTATGGAATGTACCTTACAAGTAACCCCGGTATAACTGCAGAAAAAGGAGCAGGACCTATGTGGGATCATTGCTTGCATGCTGTTTGTTTGCATGTTGCAATATCAGTATGTCATATAGTTCATGTTTACCTTAGGAGTAATAGTTATGGCTTCTGCTGTACCTGAATGCTATACCCCCAATTTTTAGTATGTCCCAATTGGGCTGGCATCTTTCCATTCAGTATATTAATCAACATGCAGTGTAAAATGAACAGCAACCTAACAACTACAGCAGTAAACATGGTCACGCATTAAAAGCGATAGATTGCAATTACCCAAAATTATAATGTGAGTACACATTTGATGGTGCAAAAAAAGTTTAGTGATGAACAACCGTTACTTTTTTTATTAAATGCATTAAATGTATTTTTGGCTTGGTTAATTATACATTTTACAAAGTATGTCAAGAAATAATCTTAATAATTTACAGAAGTGTACGTCTGTGCCCCTAAACTCCCACCTTTCCAAAAAAAATATTCATACAAGCTATTATTAGTGTAGTTTTTTTTACGTGTTTTGTGCCAAGTTTCTGGCAAATTTTTGTTGGTTTTATATAACTGTTTAAGCTAATAAAAAAAAAAAAAGCAAAAGAAATGAAGGCAAAATACAGTAGGTTGGAAATCAATTGCAGAAAAGCATTAACAGGAGGCAAAGTACAAGTGGCAATTATTTCAGAAGCAAAACAGTCTGCCTCTCGTATATCAATTTCTAAGGAAACTCCTGGATGTTTAAAACAACAGCGCCGAGCCATGAAACATATTTAAACACACCTAGAATGAATCCAAACAAAAGAAAAAAAAAAAGGCAAAACAACCCCAAAGGTTTTCAGTTTCACCCCGAGCCAAGTAATCTCTTTGATTACATGTAATACCTGCCAAAACCCAGATGGTATGCCCACCCATCTCACAGTGTGATAATGCCACATTGTGAAATCTAGCCATTAATATTAATTGTCAGCCAGAGAAATCTGTCTTAACTAGTCCAGCCTGAGTCTGCCTTGAGAAAGAAGCAGAGTTTGATTTAGCAGGGATTTTACAGTCATTTCTAAGCTTTCATTCTGCACCTCACATATGAAAGAATGCGAGATGATAGCTCGGCTGGATTGGGTTGATTTATCCAGGCATCTGCTGGCATCCGATACTAGCTTTAATATCTGTGTGGCTGGGAGGTTTTTCAGTGCTGGACAATGAGAGGTTAAGAAAATAAAGCCTTTTAAATTTGTATGTCATAGATACATCTACAGGGTTTATGTGGTTGTACAGTGATTATGGGAGAAAGTAATATTTATAAATAGGATATAGGATGAATAAATGTAAATTAATAATTCTATCGGTAATCAATAGAAAGATTTAAAGATAAGGCGATCCAATTCATATGTGTAGATTCATATATTAATAGTTAGAGAGAATGCTACATTCAAAGGTAGATAATATATCAGCATTGTCATTTGAATATTATTAAAAGATAGATAAAAAAAACCCATAGAAAGACTGTTAGATAGATAGGTGATATGTTGATCAATAGGAAGATCCATAGATAAAGTGAACTAATTGATATGTATAGATTCATAGATAGGATGAACAAATATGTATTGATATGTCAGAGAAAAAGCTGGAAACCCTTATAGTTAATAATACGTCAGAAGATTTAGATTGTTTGTGCAATAATAAATAATAGATATGTCAATTTACTTTATCTTTAAATACCATTAGCTTCCCACCTTTTAGATATAAATATTAAACTTCTTATGTTTTAAATCTAATGCAATGTTCCTAAAATCAAAACTTTAAAAAAATGTGTCACTATAATATATAGACAGGTATATTAAATATATCCTGTCCTGAAATGACATATACTTCTATATAAAATGTGTCCAAAAAATATGGAGTGAGGTCTGACTGTGGTTGATACCATAAGACCATAATAATTTCAGTAATATTTCATCTCTTTAAGCTGTTAGACACTTGTCTTAGTCACTTGTACTGGATTGTAGGTACATCTTATTATGTAGTATTATAGATACGTTGATAAAAAAAAGGGAAATCAACAGATCAATACATTTGTTGAAGGATAGATATGTTTTTCTAGGGCATAAAAGAATAGATAGAAACAAAAATAATGAGAGCGATTTTTATGATTCACTAATACCTGTGGACCTCTTTTGCAGTACATCCTATAGTATAAACAGTTCACAGGACCCTTATTTGTGTTTTATTGTTACCCTGCAATATGGTACCAAAATGCTGCTATTCTATGTTTAGGGCAGGTAGATCCTTTGATTCTATCTTAGCTCATCTGTCTTGCACTATAAAACATTCTCATAAATCCCACCTATTGCAATGAACACTTATCTTGAGGTATTCTGAATAATACAGCTGGAGGAATCATGATTGATGGCTATCTCTAGTTCATGGTATATGATCTTACCACCCGCTGTATTTATATTATACTAAGGAATAGCTGAAGGCATGGTATGCCTCTTGTCTTCTGATGCCATGTGTGGGTAGTTGGTTTAATATCCACATCAATTGTTGGTTCTTGATAATCAGTAGTTTAATTCCGGAGTGATGGTTCGATGCCCACTGTACTTCTGTCTGGCTCCAGATATGAACTCTATGGGTCTCATTTACTGTAATTTTCATGCCCATCCTCCATTTTCTAATCACAAAACACATGGTGCTCTGTGAGTGCCCAGGGGAAGAGGGGTGTTGAAAGGACACTAGTGCAGGGGTGAATGAGACCCACTGGTTTTTACATCTGTAACAAGCCAGAAGTACAGCAAGAGCTGTGCTACCAAGAGGTAATAAAAGTATTGATTTTAAAGAAGCAAACTAGACATAATTTAAATCTCATAGAAAGTAACTTGGACTTATGCTTTAAATCCAATGTGCTAGATTCTGCTTTTCCAAAATTGATTTCTACTTGTCATGATGGGTGAATAGCTCTTCAATACTGCAGTGAAAAAAGTGCAGTTATCTATTATTTAAAATGTTGTTTTGGGTTAAGGATGTTAGATTTTGTAGGTCGCCGCTTGTTCTATATGCCTCTTTAACTTCTTGAATAAGTAGAGCTAAAACCAATCATTCAAATATCATGTAAACGTCAATGCAATAAAGCAAAAGAATTCCAAAAGTTGTTTTACCTTTTAAATTTTTTTCTGATTTCTTTAAAATAATACCTGGTAATTCTTCCATGAATGTACTTGTTCAGACTAAGTTAAAACCAGTAAGAAAGGTCTCCCATTTGTGCTACTGAACTACAAGAAGCTGTGTTTATATACATTGAGCAGTCGTGGTCCATTATTCTTACATTCAGGAATTCTGTTCTGAACAGTGATGTGCACCCAAAGCTGCAGTAGGTGCATTCAGACAAAAAAGCTGGAGATGATCAGCAGCACTGAGATACAAACAATAATAAAGTGTACAGAACAAATTATATATCATGCATTTGGATCTAGTTTAAAGCAGCAAGCAAATTGCAGTAACCTACAGCGACCAAACCACAATCTCCTTGTTTTGTACTGTGAACTAAGTGGTGAAAATTGTTTGCTGCAGGTTATTGAACTCTGCTCATCTCCATTCTGTTCTGTGTGCCGTCCTACTGAATAAGCCTGATCATGTTTAAAATGCCATATACATATTACTCGGGCACACCTTTCCAAGTAAATGTTGCAATATAGACAGTTCACTGCTACTGCATAATCCTCTCCTGAGCTGTGTCACTAAAGCATAGCTACTTTGCATGACATGATTTCAGACAGGCTGTTAATAAAGAAAATTGCGAGATGCCGAATGTGTGTTCGGACTTCCCAATCAATGGACAATGAGAAAATAACCAGGAGACAATGGTCCCTCTGCCTTGGTGTTAATTTGTGGGAGAAACTAGATTGCAGCGGGCATCCTAATCCTCCTAATTTAAAAGACTCCTTCCTTTCTTTCTTTCTGGCTCGTCTTCTTTTGTACTTGTAGAAATAATGTGTTTTTTTTTTTTTTTTTAGGGATTTTTGTTTATGTTTTGAAGTGTTCTCAATTAAAGACGCTGCAAGATGACCATTGAGGTCACAAATGCAAGTATAAAGAGCTCCAATTTACCATTAGTAGTTAGTGAACAAAACCCCCTCGAGGTAGGGAGCCTGATAAAAAGAGGGCAGCAATGTATTAAAGATGCATTATTTGGGGAACTGTGGCTATGATTTAAGGCCTAACAACAGGGTCAGACTGATTTCATTTCCCAGCACAGAGGTCATTCTCAGGCCTGGCTATGGTAACCCTTGTGCTCTCCATCTGTCTGTACTTGAAGCCAGGCGCTTTCAATAGGTCCTTGTGTCTTGTCTTCTTAGCTGCAAACAAATGACCGCAATCTCCAGGCCCAGGCCTATCTAAAGTGTTTGCTTACACTGACCACTGGCTCTCTGGCAATGTATTACACACAGAGACCTGCATGACTTAAAAGATTATCAAGAAATAGTGTTGCTGTCAAGACATCTATTTTTTCATTTAGTCTGAGGATTGGCACAGCGGGAAGCCAAATATATATTCTGAGAATAAATGTGTGAGCAAAACATCACTTACACACAAAAGCACATGAACATATAAATGTACACACATAGACAAGCACAGACACACATCCAGTATGCAAGATATATTTTGTTACTTAAACTTGTCATCCAAAAATCCTGCAGTTGCTCTGAGCTGGGCACACAAGTCAAATATTTAGTTGTTTTAAATTTATTGCAATGATTTCAGGGTTTTATTTACCTTCAGATTTCCCAGGAAAAAATGTACCGACTTCTGCATATGCATTTATGGGTTTAAAAGGATTTGTGGAAAAAAAAGGACCATGATGAAATTTATATATGTGCAAAAATTAATCTTTCATGTACTGAGGGGCAACCGGGGTCCAGGCCACTGGAGATTAAATGACCCCCGGAGAAACGATACAACTTAAAGGAGAGCTCCAGGAAATGTTTGGGGATCAGTACAGTATACTATTTACATTTACCTTTGTAATGTCCTTTTCCAAGAAAACAGCGCAATCGTATCACTACCTCATTGCTTCCTGTCTATGACCAAACAACATCATGCAGACGTGCTCTCCCATGTCATCGTGTATAATACAGCACTGTTGGCTTTGTGGTCATCACAACCGGATTGATCATTCTTTTGTCAAAATGAATATTCATTTCTTTGTATTCTTTATTAGCTAAAAGGGGGGAGTACAATGTGTATGAAATTTAACTAGTTGGACTATGAATATCATTTTAAAGCAATATTAAAAATTACTGCCAATTTCTAGTTTTCCTGTGTACAATGTATTATCTTTTCACACTGATGGTCAGCTCTAATTGGACATTGTAATGCTATAACATACTGTAATGCATATCAGCATTCCATTGTCATAAGTTATACCATATTTTATGGCTGTTTTAATAGCCTGGCCTTTCGAAGTCTATATACATAGTATTTTATTATGGTTAGTATTACCAGTATATTTTCATTCTAGATAACTTACTGATTAATAAACTTTTATTGTGGCTTTAGATTTTGTACAGATCTAGTGATATTCTTGCAAAGCACCCACAATCAATCAACTGTTTTTGGGGAATTAGCAAATAGCGTATATATAAAGCCTGTTAGTATTATTTCTCCTGATATATAAGGGGCATTTGGGGTTTCTGACTAACAGCCCCTGCCCAAAGGGGTTGAGGATCATAGAGCATGTCCAGTATTTTGATCCTTTGCACTGCTTCATAGGAGATAATAACATAGAGTCTACATACATGAATCTCCATGCAATAATGAACGCCTCTGGCTACCTGCCTCATTATTGTTCAGAAATGATTAGATGATAAAAAGCAGTGCTTGAATTCAGGAATATTGCTTGCAATTATTGGGCTTACTATACAAACCTTTTTGTTGACAGTTTCCTTATACATTGATTTCAAGAAGGGGTTAATTTTATGCTACTACACAATTAAAAATCTTGCCTTAGCTGATCCCTTAAGCAGCTTGATCACATATAAGAGAGACTTGGCAATCATGTATCAGCTTCTATCTCTCTATAGAAAGTTAGCGTTTAAATGACAGCAGACAGGAGCTAGAGAAGAGATTGTTTGAACAGGAGTCCATCAGAGAGGCCTGTGAAGAGCTAATCTTATCTCATAGCTGTGACAAACTGTAACCAGAGAAAGCCACTGGGTGACAAATTGCCATCCATACCATTGTCTCACGAAAGACAAACTGATTCCTGTAAAAATCCAGCTTGTATTTTTTTTCTTGTTTACATAATGCACTGTAATATTTTATCTACAAAAATCTGAAATTCAAAACATATGTATAGTATATAGTGTATTTAAAGCAAAACTAAATTAGGAATACATTGTAGGCAGGCAGGTTCTTGATTGCAGAAGGGACTGGGTATGTTTCTTCTGCAATAAAACATACATGTCTCCTAGTTCACAATCTTTTCTTTTAATGCATGAATGTGTATGATCGCTGACTGCCAGGAATGAATGAATTGGCATGCGCATGCCCTAGAGTTACATCATTCTGGCCTGGCCAATCAAGATGACTCTGAACCCGGAAGAGGACTGGGTGACGATCTTAGTGCTAGCAACAGAGCTAGGAGAATTAAGTTAAATAAATACGAACAGACAGATAGGTTTATTTTATTGCAGAAGAGGCATAGTCTGTCCTCTTGCACTAAAGAACCTTCCTGCTTGCAATTACTTTTTTTTTTTTAAACTTAGTTCCGCTTTAATGAATTTTTAGAATCTCATGTAAAATAGAATAACATTTGATGTTAACAGCGTGAGTTTAGACTGTAGTAAAAATTTCCCGATAACACACAAAAAAAAAAAAAAAAAAAGATTTTTTGCTTGTACATAATTGGATGGCTGCAGTCACTGGAGCTAAGTGAATTATGCCTTGCGGAGTTATAATTTGTCACTAAGTGAACAGCCTAAACTCATTTTGTAAATCAACCCTAGTGTTATCAGTGTGTGTTCATAAAAAAAAACTTACAATGCAGTGTGTAATTTATATATGGTAACCATACATTTTTTAATACATATACACAGGGCCACATTAAAAGTTTGGGCAAAATCATCAGCTACCCCGGGCTCACTTGGTCATAGGCTGGTGGTATATCCTGTTTAAAGCTAAGTACAGATGTCTAATTTCTACTGCTGGAAAAGCTTTCTTGAAAGCACTGTTCAGTTCAATTGGGGAAGTGGAAAGACAACAAGGGGGTACCCCCCGTGTCTTTCTCAGTGCAAATGAGAACAGTCATTTCTGCTTAATTGACCAATAGGAAGGTACTGAAAGTATGCTATATGTAACAACTAGATATTGCCACTAACTGGCTGCTGCTTGGAGGAACTGATCAGCTGTGATATCCTTATACCCATGACTAGGGTATCAGATCCATCCCAGCAACGAGAGATATGTTGTGGGCAATGTGTTGTTACAACAAAAACAGTGAAATAATTATTTCAACTATATAATAAATGAAACTTCAGCATCCTTTAATTCCTTATACGTGAAATACATACATACTTACTTTACTTTATTTGCGAGGGATATTGCCATTTGCAAATTTGGACCATAGGCTACTAAAATGTACTTTTTCTTTTTAACGTAAAAAATTTTACTATTTCATTTTGCTTTTCACAAGAAATAATTTATATTTATGCAAATCATGCAAAGATCTGTACAAAAATTGGCATTCTGTAAAAAGTAGTTGATGCAAACTGTTAAACAGAGACATGCTAAATTATTATCGATGGTCATGATCGTTTTGGGCAAAAATCTATCATGTATACAGCGGTCCCCCAATGTCCTTCATAAACCCATCCTGGCAGATTGATCAACAACTAGGCAGGGAGGCTTGATGTACTTTCTTATGGATGAGAGCATAGTGGGGTACCACTCACTTGTTTTTCCCCTTCCCAAAAAACAGAACGTTGCTGTGTTTACAGCACTTGTTCATTCTCCTGTCACTTCCAACAATCCAGAAAAATAATTTCCAGTGACACAAATCCGTCATTTGTTTGGCGTCTGTACTGGGCCTAAGTCACATCATTAGCCACAACCACCCACCTTCAATGTGAAAGCATTTGGACCTGGTGAGTGTCCGCTACATTGTAGAGTATCAGTGGGAGTGTGTTTGTGTGACCCTTTCCCATACGTACAAGGGATTTTTAGTGGGAATGCAGAAACGGTTTGGGTAGGGTACGGAAGTATCCAGATAGTGCTAATTATTTTGCTTTTAATTCAGAATATCTTCTTTTCCCCAATAAATGCCCAATGGTGACTATAATATTTAAAACATAAACTTAATTAAAGACATACCTAAAGGTCCATACAGATGATTTCTGGCCCTTGAAACAATCATTTATAACCGATTTGGGGTTAAAATCTTGGTAAAGGTGACCCACTATGCTTCCAAATCTTTAGTGCCAGATCTTTAAGTGACCAATCGCTAATGAGGAATATTATAGTCCCAGCATTGGGTTGTCTTCGCCTTGCCCTCTCCTTACCCTCTTTGACTCTTTATAGAACAGAACAAACTGCTTGACCGTAGCCTAGCAGCTTGTCTATACAGCGCTCATTCTTTCTTACTGTAACTAGAAACTACCGATTGTTTTGAACAACAATTATTGAGCGTCTATGCAAGGTTTAAGTACTATACATAATTTCCCTAGCAGCCCATAAATGACACTCCACCAGATTACCAGATAAATACATAATTGTTATCCCATGAACAGTAGCTAAATCTAAGCAAAAACAGAACAAGAGTAGGCTGGTTGCTAGGTAACCGCTGCACATGTGTGCAGAAATCTCAAAGTGCAGGGTTGGCATTACGTATCCAGGCAACCCACGCATGTTCTGTGTGGGGTTTATGCATACCAAACAGCATCCAAAAATCTGATCTGGTGGTCCTGTAATTTGGAAACGCCAAAAAAAAAATAATACAGTATGGGGAAAATTGTCTAGCATTCACCATGGACAAAGCATGCCCAAATTATGACGCATGAAGATGTGTCACCTTTAGTTATAGGAACTATAGGAGATAAAGTCAAACCTTTTGGCACTGAGTACCGTCAGTGACACTGCTTTAGTGCCTTCCACTGTTTGGTTCACATTAATTATGATCTCCTGTGCCCCTCCTACCCTGGCACCTAGGATGTGGTTTAGGGGACGAGAACATGGAACAAGCAGCGGAGGATGAGGGAACAAAAAAACAAAACAAAACAGGTTATTTAAGGCTGCCTGAGTGGGGTCTATTGTCTGTTAGTGAGGGGTCTGCACTGAAGGGTCTGTACTGGGGTCTGGCATGGCAGGGTCTGTCACAGAGATCTGTTGTTACTGAAGGGTCTATACTGGGGTCTGGCATGGCAGGGTCTGTCACAGAGATCTGTTGTTACTGAAGGGTCTGTACTGGGGTCTGTCACTAAGATCTGTTGTTACTGAAGGGTTTGTACTGGGGTCTGTCATGGTAGGGTTCACCACTGAAAAGGCCTGTCTATAACTGATGGGGGTTTTTTGTAGTGCCATCATGAAGAGATGCAATTTCATTGTGTTGTATTACAACTTCTAAAGTATGTGAACCACTGCTTTATTCAGATTAAAGGTTATTTAGGTTAATATAAAAAGATAAGAAAAGATTGGACAAGTCTGCATTAGATGGTAGAAAAAAGAACAATGGTTTTACAATTTACATCCCTTAAAGCATACTACAATTTTTGTTATTACTGGTTATAGGAATGCCATTAGCACAGAGCTTTATATTTTGGCGTAGGTAGACTTCATAAATGCACAGGATGCCTGGTTATATGATTTACAAGAGTAAACATATACTTGACTTGTAAAGAGTGCATCTTCTTCTGTATCCAGTTTTTAAGTTATCATTCCATTTTTAAATCTTACTGAATATGTCCCTTATGCTGGATACATCCAATCTAATCACTAGAATGATTTAAGACTGGGATTACCATGATAAACGGAGCTGACTCTCAGCAGGTATTAGAATGAGAACAATGGTAAAACCAAAGACCATGTGACTGTCTAAAAACCTGAAGTGGCAGTGGAAGACAGTACAGTGACCTTTCACATGCCCCAAGTCTCTTGTCAAGTGCCTTGGCTCTTGTGTCTGCCATTATCACCTTCCTCAACTCTAAACCATCTGGTCCCAATCAGACCTACATTGCTGACCCTGTAATATGCCATATAAAATTCACCCACCACACTATCTCCCCACCTTTATTAGGTGGGTTAAACAGGCAAAATATACAATACACATGATTTGTAACTTGTGAATCATGTCTTAGGTCTTTTAGTACCTTGGTTATGCTCCTGATAAACCAAACCAGTGTCTTATCACATGATACCATAAACCTGATTCTCCCACTGTACAGAGTACAAACAATCATATTAGTAGAGTTTAGAAGACTCTTGTTGATATCACAGGGGTCTAATTTCCAACTCCACTGTTAAATGTGAGATTTTTAGAGAACTTCAACACCCCAGCTATTCCATTCACATACTGATTTTGAAATTAAGGTTAATTATTATTCATATTCGATCTGGGCATTGCTGAAGGGAAAAAAAATTAAGAGCACATTTTTCTGGAAGTATGTTTGTGAAAGTTCTTATTTATCCGTCATTGTATATCTGGAAGTAGCTAGTCACATTCAGCTGGAAGGTGTTTTGTTTTCCAAGATGCTTCATCAGTTCATAATTGTCCCTGTCAATTCTTTGTTTAAAATGTTTTATCAGCAATACACTGCAGGACATAAGGGGATCAAATTTTTTCTTGCAGCTGTTAGTTGAACAGTTGACCTGTGGTAAGCATTAAGTTAGATGGGTTGGGTGTCCAAAGTACCCACACACATAGAAGGAAAAGTCCTATGCCAATAGTGTACATGTGTGATATGCAGATAATATGGGGGTTCATTAGGGTTGTTTTGTTCTATTGTTGTTCATCTTCTTCTAGATTGTATGCCCTTTTGGACAGGGTCCTCTCCTACTCCTGTTTCATTGTATCTGTCTGTTATTTGCAACCCTTATTTAATGTAGAGTGCTGTGTAATATGTTAGTAATATAAATACTGTTTAGTATTATTATTATTATTATTATTATTAATAATAATAATAATATTATTAATAATAATACATATAGGCATATTGGTAGAGTCTACCAATGGTGTTTGATAAAAAATCTCATCTTCAGTATGTGTTATAATAAAGCTTTTGTTATACTGTTAGATAGGAACTACTGTTTATTTTATAAAATTTGTTTACACACCGACCATTCCAAAGTTTCCAGTTATAAAATGGGCTTTTGTGAAATCTACATTATTCATGGTATTGGTTAATCCTGATTCTTTCAATTTCAGTCAAAAAATTATCTGTCAAAAACATAATTTGTTTGCCACTAAATTTTGTGTTACAAAAAGTTCTTTTTTAGCTGTTAGAGTTTTCTGACATTTGTCTGCTCGTTTTGCTATTTAGAAATAGATATACTCGCAGTGTTGGCTGCTGCACAGGGTGTCAACATGACAATGAAAACCTACGTAACACCTTGTTGGCACTTAGAGGGGGTTCTTTCTGTAGCCCACTAATTGATTCTTTTATATTAGGAATAATATTATATGCAATAATAAGATTCCCTTACTGATTAAAGTATTGGCATGGAATTGGGTTCATTACTGTGACATTATAATGCTGGAGAAAGCGTAAAATCATTGCAGTGAATATTGGAGAGCTATGGTTATAGGCAACATTAGGCCTATAGTAGAGTAGCAGTGGTTTCACTGGTGGCAACTCATCAGCAAGAAGATAGCTAAAAAGATCTTTCATCTACTCCTATGTTTGGTCCTAGGTTGTTCCTTCTATGGCCAAAAATCTGCAGAACCTTACTCATAAATAAAGCCTTTCTAGGCTGAGCAGCAAGGAAATGATTCTGCAGAAGCTTTAAAATCACTAGCCTGACATGGGCCTCATATAATGGTGCTTACAGTCATAATAAATTGCAGTAGGCTAGGCTAACATATAAACTGAGCAGGTAACAGCATTAAAATTGAGCTTGCAGATATAATAAGCAATGGAGATTAGTGTCACAAAGGGGACCAGATTTTTTATTGGGCCATATGCAGGCTAGTACCATGCCATAGAAGCATTGGTCTTGAATGACGGTATATATCCAGTAACTATTGCTTCTTTAAAATCCAACCCCAGCCATGTAGAAAAAGTTTTTTATACATAATTTTACAAACCCTCAGGTAATTCACTTTGGTTTACCAAGTAATAAATTGTACTCTTCGTTCTAGGGTTATTTAGCAGTCTTATCATTACTATGCAGATAAACAACAGCTGGAACGCGAAAGGCTGTTCATAACAGCTTAACATCACTTAGCAGACATGCTCTTTGACAGCCATATGACAAAGCCAGCAATCAGTTCATTCTGCTTAACCCTGGTATATGTGTTACCTTTTCCCAGATAAGTGACTTTAGATAGTTTTTGCTTGTTTGCCTTTTTTTTTTTAGTTTATTCTTGAAAAAATAATTTGAAAGGTGATATACATTCACTGGTCTAATGTAACAGCAAGGGTTGAAAATATGTTATTCACAAAGCAAAGTTTTTTTTTTTTTTCCAGTAAGTAATTGTTCTGAAATGTTACGCTATTGAAGACCGTTATGATCATGAATGTTTTATTTCATTTCTTGTGGTTAAATAAATGTTCACACTGTTGGGTTTAGCACACAACATCCCTAGGATGATAAACAACTACTTACATTTAGACATAAAAAATTTTCCAGATGGGATGAAAAACTTTTTTTCACCCAATTTTTCCATAAAAACCTAACTGCATTTATTATTTAAATTTTCATTGAAATCTAAAAAACACTTTTTCGAAAACCAACCACAGTTCACACCCCCAACTTTGACACATAAACTGGCTGCAGCTGTACTTGTTTGCCCTCATGGAAAAAACATTTCTTGATGTGGGTGTAACCTGTGATATGACTTGTATTACTGTACCCTCTTTCTTGTAGCCTCCATCCAAGTTAATTTGCTTTTACTTCAAATTCAACCTCCGAAGAGCAGCTGTGTCTTATTCTCAGATATTGCAAAAAAGGAAACTTTTTATTAGAGGAACCGGATGTGCACGTTTTGTGTGTAAATTTACCATTTAATTTAACCATTTAATAATTACCTGCTGTTGGCATCAGGGTGGAGCAAATTGTATAGTCATGTTCCATCCACATATAGAAGTGATGTATTTTTTTTATCACACAGCATTGTGAACTTTAAATTGTATGTGTTCTCCTAAAGTAACAACAAAAATGCCCCCAATTTTTGTATTATACCCAGATGGTCATAACACATGAAAAAATCTTTTAATGTTCCCTATGGCATTACAAAGTTTTTTTAAATATATTTGATCATTATATCTAATAACTGA
Organism: Pyxicephalus adspersus; assembly: GCF_032062135.1. Classification (NCBI taxonomy): domain Eukaryota; kingdom Metazoa; phylum Chordata; class Amphibia; order Anura; family Pyxicephalidae; genus Pyxicephalus; species Pyxicephalus adspersus. Next base: position 123,732,429 of record NC_092861.1, on the reverse strand, counting down.
ATAATAACATTTGTCTCTCAAAGATGTGAATGGGATGCACCACAAAGTTTGCACATTTCAAGCAAGATTTAGAAACTGTTGGTGAACTGAACCCAGGCAGATTTGTGCATCCATAACTCTTAGCTTTACTATCAGTGTCACCAGGTTCCATACTACATATTTATATCCCTGATATATTTTGTTTAAGTCTTGCAGAACTTCTACAACCTGCTGTTGGTGTTATCTAATTTCCCATCATCATTATTTTTTGGCACGGCTGCCCAGAACTATTCCACAATATTTGCTCTTCTGTAATGCACACTTTTTGAAGCCTGATTTTGATTCCTATTTATTTCATAAATTCTAAATTTAAGTCTCATGTTTGTAGAGTCTCATGTCAAACCAAACGAATTGGAATTTTAAGAAGTTTTCCCATCTCTAATGAAATCGTAGCATTTTAGTCAGTTTTTAAGTAAACTTGACTTGAGAAAAATATGAGAGATGACATTGGTCAGTTGTCTGGATGTTAGGTAGATTCTTTGGCTGACATTGTTTAGTTGTCTGGCTGTTAAGATGATTTTGTGGCCTTGGTAATTTTTTAAGCACTGATCCAGAAAAAAATTTGCAGACCAGGAAAATCAGAAGACTGCACAATTCTTGCAAGTCAATACCATGTGCATGGCTGCCAAGCACTTAGCATTTCCAAAAAAAGAGGTTAGCATTAGCAGACTGTATATTTTATCATGTCAATGTAAAGACACCTATCCTGTAAGAATAGACATGATTTTGTAAATAAAGGCCCTGATTTCTTAATAAAAAATGCTACAATTATCACTTTGGTTTGACTTTAAAGTTGTAGTTTACCATCCACAGTAAGTGAGCTCTGCTTTCAGAGCCAGGTGTGCTGGTACAGAGTGGCAGCAGATGGCATATGCTAAAGGTAGAATAATCTGCTTGAGATTGCTTGTATAGTTCCAGTCTCAGCATTAACCAGCTAACATGGGAGCAGTATTTTTATCCACTGACACCAACAGTGTTCTAGTTCTTCCACTGACCCACTGATGCCAGATAAATTGGGAATCCCACTGACTACAGTCTGCCCACCTATCCCCACCCAACATTCTAAGGGACCCCCTTAATATCTTTGTTATAAAAGATTGTAGACCTCAGGATGGTAAGTGTCACTTTTATGATAGACTTATTTTCTTGGTGTTGATGTTCAGAATGTTCCAATAGACCAGTTGATAGGGTACAGTTAAATGGTTATTCTGAGAGTGTCATCTTGGAGTATCAGTTCATGAGGTAGGATGATTGGTTAATGCAAGAATGGGACAACCAGAGGAAAATAGTACATTTAAAGTGGATCCAGAATTCTAAGGCCATGGCGGATGGCAGTTAGACAGAACACATAGTCAGATAGAGAGTGAAGTCAGTATTAAAGGATCAAACAAAGTCTTCGAGCATCACCAGAGTTAAAAAGCAAAGTTTTAGAATAGGTGGTGATCCATGGCAGCAGGAACTCTTTTACAATGCATGGTGTACTGCTGAACAAAAAAAAAAAAAAAGAAAAACACACATGGACTCAGAAACACAATCAAGTTTACCTTAGGTTAATACATTTTACTATGTCTGGGAAAAGTAAACTATAATATTTCTTTCTGTAACAGACAGTGTTTTCTGTTCCCAGCATTTTAAAATAAATCTAATTTAGCATTTCATAAATTAAATCTACAAAACATTAAATTAACAAATAAAAATTAACTTTTTTCCCACTACTACCCAAAGGCACTTTCCCAGTCAGTTATTACAAAATGTTTAAAAGCTTTTAAGTAAAGTCAGTAGACTCCTATATATGTGTTTCAAATATTAGAGCTGCAACGGAAAACAAATTTTACTTAACCATTACTAACAACTTGATAAGCTGAAAACTGTTCAGTCTAAATTGAAAATTAAAATAACTCTGATGCTCTAAAGGATTTTCTTAATGCCCCTGCAATTGAAAATAATATTTACCTGTACACTAGGTAAGTAACACTTATCTTCACTATCAAAGTATATACTGTATCCAATGGAATTTGAGATGCAATATCTGGTCCCCCATTGCATGCTGTGGTACCTCCTGCTGGCTGGCATGTCACTGTGTCCTGTAGTGATATAGCTGGCAGCTGTCCCTGAACAGTAATTACATTTTGTCACAGCTACATAAATTGGTGCAGATCAGACCATTCACAATGTAGAATGTCAGTGTTTAGGGATCAGTGCCTGGCCTACTTGAAAATTCTGGTGTGTTAGAATTACCGTATAGTGTTGCCAACTGCAATAGCCTGTACAAACATATACAAAATGTGATAGCAGTAGGAGAAAACTGATAGACCAGAGTGAGTCCAGAGGTCAGTACCAATATTTTAAGTATAGGAAGCTCAACAAGGCCACCTGGCCTTGAACTTTGCCTTCAATACCACTTACTACTTTAGGGGGAAGCCAATTAACCTAACTGCATGTTTTTAAAATGTGGGAGGAAACCCATGCAAACACAGGGAGAATCTGCAAACTCCATGCAGATAGTGTCCTGGCTGAGATTCAAACTTGGGACCTAGCACTGCAAAGGCCAGAATGTTAACCACTGAGCTACTGTGCTGCCCATGAGCAACAGTTTAGTACTTGTACAGTACAGTTTAGCTCGTTCTGTTTCATGGAGAGGGGAGGATGAGCAAACAAGCTCATAGCAGTCATCCCCAATCATTGTTCATGGATCTGCTGTGAGGTATCCATGAACAAAGTCGGGTGACCCCTGTACACATGTCATATTCTTGCTTGAGACAAATTATCTGATGTGTGTACATAGCATTAGTGGGCAAAATGAAAATTAATGTTACATGTAATTCTCAAACTCCTTTTCCCATTGTATGTGTGTGATAACATTCATATATCATGGTCTATGAAGAAATCTAGCTCTGTTATTAGTCGGAGGAAGCTGTCCCTACAGACCTGACAACCTCAGTCCCCTGATTAGCTCAACTGTTCTTTCTCTATAGAATCAAATGTTACTCTATTTGTTAACAAACACAGTCATGGCATGAAAAATCCATCTAATAAGAGTGGTCCTTGATGTGAAAAGGCTGAGAACAATTGCTGTAAGGTGCTGTAAAGTAACACACACAGTGATATTGAAAAGCTTGCTTTCAGAGAATACCTCATGTTACACTTTACCTTGGTGAGAAAAGATTGTTGGTTTCCTGTGCCTATTAATCGAGAATCATTTTAGTTGGCAAGTGCTGACAAGCTTCCCAGACAAGTTGTACAGCACTTCAGCTGCAGATCAGCATGTGGAATTCTGGGACATACTTTGTAGATACGTAATTACTAAAGTAGGAGAGGTGAATGAAAGCTATCTGCTGCTGCCCATTGTAAAATAAAAAAACTCCTGATTGCTAATTAAAGTGGACAAAAGCAATACTTGTTGTACGCATTTAAAGGGAAAATCAACTTTATTAAAAAAAAACTTTGATTAGGTGTAATTAATACAGCTGTATAGTTACTTACTGTTAAAATGACATTTCTGTGTATACCCGGCAGCCAGTTGGGTATTTGAAAGCTGGAAAAAAATTCAAAAATGTCTTCCATGTTTGCAGTAGTCTTTACATGGTTGGTCTACCGAGTTCTGCAGAAACATAATTTTCTGCTGCTGTGATTGGATCACTGTGATTCCCAGCTTTTTTTCTTTATTAAAACACTGGCACAGATTATGTGACTATAGCAGACGACCTTCTCCCTCAGTACAAAAGTGGCTGGAGGGAAACAGAGGTGAGTGGGAGTGATTTCTGTGCTCCCAACACAAATGCCAAAAAAAAGAATTGACTATGCTGTACGACTTATTAAAGATTTTGCATTTTTTGAAAATGAAGATTTTATTTTCTGAAAGTAAAGTTACACTTTAATGCAGGATGATATATTCCCTTTGTAAGACACCCCACCAGCCTATCCCACTAATATATGCATTCCTTTTTTGCCCTGTTCAGCTGTGGGAGCTGGGAGACCAAGGTCTGTATAAGCTCCTCGTTGAAACTTAAGGTGCGTACACACTTCCAATTTTTATCGTTCAAAACGAACGACGAACGATCGATTGGGCAAAAAATCGTTTGTAAAAAAGTAACCAACGACGCCGACGAACGAGGAAAGTCGTTGGAAACGAACGACCGGACCGGCGGATCGGATTGGATGACGATCGTTGAACATCGTTCGTGTGTACGGTCGTTCGTTGATCGTCCATGGGCTGAGCATGCGTAATGAACGAACGTTCGTTCACTTTCCTGTCGTGCACATAGTTCCTCTATCGCTCAAACGATCGAATCTATTGTGTGTACAATATCTACGAACGATCGTGTCGTTACCTCTATGTGCAGGATCGGTGCTATACGATCGTTCGTAGATATCGTGCAGGATCGTTCGTCGTTCGTTTTCCAACGATAATAATTGGAAGTGTGTACGTAGCTTTACTCTAACTTTTTGTTTTCTTCCTTATCAGGTGACCGTGAATGACCCTAGAGAAGCTCTAGTGTGATAATTGCATTATGGAAGGTGGTCAAAAGTTAATCAACCTAAAAGCACTGGGTATTTATCATGGGCTCCAAGAGAGCAAGTGTGGTGAGTAGCACAAGGAAAGTAAGTATTAGTAGGTCGTTCTTGAAGAAGCTAAGTGATAGGTTCTATTTTACTTGGACCCCTGACCTCACTATCAAAACATAAAAAGAGTAGGCTAAATGTGATGCCTACAGATATATTTCAGTACCCCTCTAGAATTCCTAGTGTAAGATGACCCTTCCTCCCAGGAGCACTCAGGGAGCTAATCTAAACTACTGTCTTTATTCTGCTTTTACCACCCTGGTAAAAGAACATCAGCTGGCAATGACAGTATTTTCCCTGGATAGTGGGCCAGTATAGGAGATGGGGGCGCAGGGGGTAATTTAACTTCAGGTCACAGACTCCTTGGAAAAACTAACCTATTAGTAGTGGCCTTTTACTTATTTGCCCTTTCTCATTTAACAGTGCTGTGTGTATGTATGGCAAATTAGTTACGTTTTCTTTATATTCCTGTGTTGTAAGGAAACACTTAACAGCACGTGACCTACCTTGCTGTCCCTTTTCTGCACACATTGGATATATATAAGGGCTAAGCTTTCCTATGCACGGGGTATGTCAAGTGGGTGATATTTAGACAATAACTTGATTGTCTAAGGTAAAGCCAAGAATTATCAAAAAAGCTTACATTGCTCATCAATATAAATTCATCTATGATTTAGTATTACATTTTATTTCTCATTTCTCAACCAAGTTTATACTTTACAGTTGAAATGGAAATTTAGCCTCTACAATATATTTTCTTTTGATATGTAGGCTGTTGTGAAGGTTTGTAAATTGCCCTACTGACATTGATTTTAGTTTGTGACATTGACCCATACTGTTACTTTGTCCACTACTATATAGGCTGCGCATAGATTTCCACTACATATAAACCTAATTAAATGTAGAGTTACATTACAAATCATTGTCTTAGCACTATTTAAACAACATTTAACCATCTCACTTTACATCATGCCTCAGAGTGCGCTCCCAAATTAATACGATTATTTGTGCAAATAACTAGGAACTGTTTTGTGATTAGGCCTGTGGAGAGACTGGAGAATATGTCAGCTAACATAAACCACCTAAAATATGTTCTAATAATTAAGAAATAATCTCTTGGACAGGAGAGGTGCCGTGTGAATATAAAATTTGCTGGAGATTATTGGGTAAAGTATTTATGAGAGGAACATTTGTGGAAAAGGCTAATAAAAACATTGCAAACAATATTTTCCCTATCTGTGTGTAAATATTATATATATATATATATATATATATAAAATCATATACGTTTAACCCTTTCATACACTGAGGTCATTGGATCCTAGATGTCTATGCCAAATTTAGAAGCATCAGAATTTGTTGGTTAACTCTAGATGCATCCCAGACTAATATTATTAATCATATTACGCAGTGCTGTACATTAAATAGGGATTTCAAATGACAGACAGATACAGACAGTGACACAGGAGGAGGAGAGGACCCTGCCCTGAGGAGCTTACAATCTAGGAGGTGGGGCAAGTATCATACAATCGGAGGGGGGAATAGGCATCAATTTTTTTAACTGAGTTTGTAATTTAATTTTAGGTAAAAGACATATATGTCTTTAATTTAGTACTTTATATTAACATTTAGTATTCAGAAATGTATTTATTTAAGTTATGTCAATTTTCAAATTTAAATTTCATTCTTGACCTTTTCATTAGAGGTTCAGATTGTTCTAGTAGAGGAGCTTGGGGTTGACCTGCTAAGGTAGGCAAGTAGCTAGTTGGGGGTATTAATGATAGTTTAAATATTTTAGGATAGTTTTTTTTGGTCTCGTTTTATTAAAGGTAAAGTTCTGATTTTCCTACTTGTACTGGATCAGTTATTCAAAGTATTGATTTAAAAGGTTAACAAAGCCAACATTATTTTGTAGAGAACTTGTCAATGGCTGCCTCCAGGTTTAAGTGTTTTCTTGGGTAAAAGTAAAAAATGGGGTTGGAGGACAGGTCTAGAATTTGTAATGAAGCCTATATGTTTATAGCTGTGCCACTGATTTTATTTTATACTGCAGTACTGAATTGTATTAATGGAAGACAGAGCACAAACAGTTAATGTCCTAAGGCTGTCATACTGCATAAACAGGCCCAGTTTGAATACAATTAATTAGGTTCAGCATTTTATAGGGTGACGACCATCGACCCTATGTATGCCTTTTGTTCATGCAGCCAGTGGGAAATACCATGTTGCTGCCTTGCTGGAAAAAATGAAACCCAAGTTGAAAGATCAAAAAGATTAAATTAAATAGCAGCCCTCTTCTAGGAATTTTGCTCTTTCTTCCATTTAAACTGACAAGATACTACAAAGGTTACCCAAGTAGATTTTTTTTCTCAAAATGCAATTGGCTTATGGTAATGATCTAAAGTGAGGAAGCAATGTGGCATGGAGTGAGCTGGACAAACTAATTAAGCTTTGTACATGGATACTATGCCTGCAATACCTTTCACTGCATGTAATGAACAGAATACCTTCATATCTAAAGGCTTAAGGCTGACACACAGTCTGATCCATCATTGCTTGTTGAAGGTGACAGTGTAAGTGTAGTGCTACAGATGCCTATAACCATGTTTGTGTGTGTAGCAAATGGAACTGTCATATAAAAAAACTGGATAGTTAAAGCTAAACACCAGGCTACCAGCTATATTTGTAAATTCTGTATTCGTAAATTTTGTATTTCTGTCCATTCTGTTACATAGTTCTGACACACAGCACAGTCCTGGCTGGCAGGGGAATGAACTCGATCTTCATATTTTGCATTTTTTTTTCCACTTACAGGTCTCCCACCTGCCCTCATACTGTGACTGAACTGTGAAAGGTGAAGGCACATGGATAAATAAGCTCACCTTTTTCTGTCTGCTCTCCACCTATCAACATGCTTTTTCCACAGTTGTACATCCGATAGGCTCTTTGTACTGCTTCTCCTTCCCCCTTCAGAGAGATTTGCTTTGTACTGCTTCTCCTTCCCCCCACAGTGAGATTTGCTATACAGTGGAATGTAAGAAGTCATTATTGGAACTCACAATGTCCAATAAACCACAAGACCTTTCATTCCAGTTAAAGGGGGTTCTACTGCACCACTATATTTGTCCTGTATTTCTCACCTGTGTTTTGTGGTAACAACGCAAGATAATGTATGGCACTTTGTGTTACTGATTAAAAATGGTGACCCAACAACCCAACCCACACCTACTGTAAGTACCAGCTCATCAACACTGCAGTGCAACATGGCTGTGTGTTGTGGTGCACTGCATTTAAAATGCTGCGGTGTGGTGCTGTTGTACATTGCCATGTGTCGGCAGCTTATTCTGGGTGGATCAAGGCTAATGTGCAGTAGCACAGGAGTTGTAATGCATTGCAGGTGAGTGAAGGGGTATCTAAAGTGCTTCTATCATTATGCGGACTGATTTCTCTTGTCACATTTGCGCCTTTAAGCTCGCTTTGGAATAAGTATAGAGACTTTTCTGTCTCTAAGAAGCTGAGTTCCTGAAAAAAAAAACCAAACAAAAAAAAGCAGGGTGCCTACCACTCTATTCTGCTAAATGCCTATGTTGCTAAAGAAGGCTTCCAAAATCTCCAGGGAAACAGGCACTTCAATGTGCTTTGAGCTCTGTGTCTTCCAGAGATCTCTATGGTTCCTCCAGTAGTTTTCCATGTCATTACTACATTGGTTTTCCATCAATGGAGCAGAAAAGGCTGCAGAAGAGGTAAGTATCCTCTTTGTCCTTTACAAGTATGTGGTTGCTTAACAATTTTTGTTTATGGCAAAAAAATCTCTTTTAAGACAATTTAATAAATTAAGTTTAGGATATAGCAAAATCTAGTAACATATTAAATGCAAAGTAGCAGTTATGTAATTTGTATTGTTTGAATTTAGTAAAGTGTTACAAGATGGAATTCCCCAATAAATTTGCTCATTTATTGTCCTAAAACAAATGTCACTCAGATAAAAGTGTGAACTAAAGCTGTGTATAGCTATGTTCACTTTGAAACCCAATCATTAGCAACTGAATAAAAAAAAAAAAACAAAGCATTTTTTTTTTTGGTTGCACATGACTAGATGACTGCACTAAACACAGCTAGATAAACCTTTCCTTTGCCCAGTAAACACAGACTTTGCACTAATCCTTTAGTAAATCAACCCCATGTTTCTCCTAACTTTTTAGCTTCTATTAACAACTATAATTTCAGTTTTGAAAGGAATGACTCTTTAAATAAATGTCTGCTCTTTTCTATCATTGCATCCTGAGCATACAAACGCATGTGTCAGATGTGGCACAATATATGCAATGCAGACATCAAACAAAGCAAAAAAAAAAAAAATCAACCCTACAACTATACTGCATATGTTGGAAATCCCTGACAGCGAGCTCCAATTAACAGCAGCCACAGAAGAAAAGGCTGTTTCCCATAAAGCTTCCAGAGAGAAGAGGAGGGAAAGGGATCAGAAAATGTGGCAAAACTGAGAAAATGACAGTGCTGGCTGTTGATTTATTGCAGAAGCCCCTGGTCATTTCCATATATTGAAATGCGCCCAAGCGGCCAGTCAGTCAATTTCCTTTGAGCTGCTGCTGCTGCCCATGGTCTGCCCATGTGACTCATCTAACTCCCCCCTCCCTGCTATTCTGCATCTCTGGCTTTGATCAAGACAAAAACATATTAGAGATATGAGCAGGCAATCAATGTCATAGATATTGTAGGGCAAAAGCTCTCCATTCCTCTTTATACTTTATATTCTGGGAAAGACAACTAATGAAGCACATCTTTGTGAGTTCCCTATGTAGCCCCTTTTCCTTATTTAATATCTCATAATATACAATTGTGACAGCACGAAACCCTAAAAATAGTATTAATCTTATAGCCTGCATCTGTACGTTTGATCAAGTTTCTTCAGGATTGATAACCGGTGCAGGGTATTCTCTAGCTTGCCATAAATGTGGAGGAGAGAAAAAAATATGAAGCTTGTACGAATTATATTACTTCGCATTATACATTTACGCTCAGTAAATACTGCTGTTTCCCCCATTTCCTTGTGAATAATGTTAGGCTAGTAGTATCTTTCGATGTGTGTCTAGGCTTAAATGTAGACGAAGAAATAGATGGAGGTGAGCAAAATATCAAATCACAGGGTTGTATGTAGATTTATGATTGCATAAGAGGCTTTATCATTTCCATATATTGAAATGTACTGTCCTTTCCAGTCTCCCTAGCCCTTGGAAGAAATAAGAGGCTACATTCCGTCCATGATCAATGTGCAAGGCAAGAAGGAGTGAGGAAGAAAAAAAAAACAGCCTGGCACCAGATGGAGCAGGGTCTAGTGAAAGGTCAAGGTTAGCTCAGGCTTCTATTGAATCGGCTGCAGCCTCACAGATAGATGTCTGCCTTCGAGGCACCCACTGGGGCTTCTCAAAATCAAATCTAATAGAAAAGGCAGTCACAGACTGAAATCGCTTCATCTGAATGCTAAAATTGTTATTAGGCTACATTAGAGACAAATCAGACACGTGATGACCAAAAAAAAAGAGCATGCCTCGCAGTTTGTGCTTGAAATGAAAAAAAAAAACTACAAAGACTGCCAACCACAAAGGTGTATATGTTACATGTAGAGAAATTCACATCCGTATAGATACGTACTGAATCTGCAGCTGTTCATCGGAGATGTTAATTAATTGTAAAATTGACTGCGGAAACCCCTTTTTTACTTTGTAAGATGCCATCAGTGTTGCTGGGCTATTATCTGTCAATAGGTTGCAGGTGAAACGCGTTGCAGGTAAATATGCGATGATAGAATTATATATACATATTTATGCACATTGGAGGCATGAAAAATATGTAGAGCCGCAGTCTCATTTCAGCGTATTAGACAATGTCTGGGAAGGAATGAAACAAACAGTTGGTGCTGTTTATTGATCTTAAAGTTAAAAGAAGAAAAACATTGCATGGTACACTCCAGGTTCATTTAGTGCATTGTTATACCTCATTTCACACTGCCTGGCTCTTCACACTGGAATGCTATAAAATACGGGCCAGGGCTATCTTGATATATTTAGATCGAGGGTGTCCAACTCCATTCCTTGAGGGTCAGGATCAGCGCACATATTTAGTATTTCCCTTACAGACACCAGGACATTTGGTAAGGTGTGGTTTACAACAAATCATAATATGACTGTTTATACAAAATTCTCAGCCTGCATAAGGCCCTCGAGGACTGGAGTTGGACACCGCTGGTTTAGAAGGAGACATTAGGTGTAATTGATGAAGAACTTCCCAGATTTCCTAATAGTCCATAACAAATGCCTTATAAATCAGCCACACAAAGGTAAATCTGGTATTAATTACACAAAAATATTCCAAGAACAAGTACAGAGCGCTCGTACAGCAAAGGAAATTTTTAATTATTCGGTGTGAGCACATTTAGGCATTACTGTTTATTTTATTGTTCATATTCACCCACCACCTGTAACCTTAACAATTTCCAAAAAAATAGATAAACTCAGAAATTAGTTCTTTTGGACAGTTACATAGTCAATAAGGTTGAGAATAGATTGATGTCCATCAAGCTCAACTGCAAAACAAATATGTTAAGTGCATTTGAAATGAATGGAAGAAAAAATAAAGCTGGAGACAGAGCCTGGTCACATGATCTGTTTCTCCTCCAATCAGGTAATTTGCTTTGCTGTTTGATGCTCTTAGAGAACTCTGTGACACATTGCCATACTGCAAATTTTTTTTTTTTATTAAATGTAAAATCCAGGTCGTGATAGCACCTGTACATGTGCATATATTGGCTTGCGAGTCTGCAGGCAGTGTTGTGGGTATGTCTCCCTTTTCCTGCATGTAAAAGTGAGCACACCTGTGCACTTTTTTCACCAAATGTGCAACTATGTAACTGGTTAAGAAAGTTACCTGTTACTGACCTCTGCTTGATTCCTCATTATTGATCAAACTTAATTCTGACTTTTGGATCCTACTGTATTCCTCTGCTATCCAGTTTATGTCCTGGTTTCTTCTCTGAATCTCATATTGGCTGAGACACTGTATTACTTCTGACTGTCCCAAGCGCCCCCCCCCCCCCCCCCCCCCCCCCCCCCACAGGTGTCAGCACTGCTCTACCTTTAGATACAGTTGTGAATTTGTTGTCTACTGCTGCCTGCCTGCTGGCGTTATCAATGGGTTCTGCTGTCCTGAAACCACTACAAAGCCAAGGTTCTTCATCTTCTGCTGGTACTTCTTGAAGTTCCCCTGACAGCTTATCTGATGCTCCTGTCTTGTGGGTTCCTCTGGTACCACAGCACATTCTGTTTCACTTCCAGGGGTCCTCAGATGGGGGACACAAAAGAGGTCACTATTGTTGTGTTGATCTCCTATCAATTAGGTGACACAAATTTGCTGGGGAAAGTGTGAATATGATACGATACTTTTATTCTGGATAACTACTTTTGCTTCCCTTGTTACAGTCCGCAGAGTTCCAACCTCCCTTTTTCCATAGGCACAAATACAGGTATATTCAGACACAGCAATCGGTCTAATGTCTGCAGGCAACTTTACTTTTTCTCTCTATTACAGACCATTTCCAGGCAGACAACAAAAATTTAACACATCACACCCTACCTTTGCTTCATAGATTTTTTTTTCTGGCCAAGAATATTTCAAAATGTATGAAAATATGTTGATCTTGCCAGAAATGTTGTGTCCCTGACATTTATTGTGATGTCATCTTACCACTATAAATTTCCCTATGCCCAATGCAGTGGAGAAACAAAGGAAAATATGTTTTGCCTGTGTGGCAACCACTTTTTCTTCCATAAAAACTGCATAGCAGAATAATCACACCAGGACATAAAATAAATTATTTGGAGAATTAACAGGCAAAAACAAATACAATTTTAAAATGCACTTGACTATGATGTGTTCCCTATGTTCCCTACCTTGGATAAATTTGCATTAGACTCTCAATACACAAAACAATGAGCAGTGAACAATGTTGGGTTCCTTGTTAGATATAGGAAGAGTATATGTATATACAGAGGTGCCACTAGAGAAAGTGATTGAAGGATCTTTAATCAGATTGAAATTTGTATCAACAATAGGTAAAGTGTTTCATGGTCAAAGACTACAGCTTTAGGTACAGATGCACACGATGAACATCAGTTTGTGTTTCATATGGATTAATCTGGATTCCACTCGCAAACAAAATTCTATTGTCATTAAAGATACTTCTGTTACTTAGCACCTCTGTATTTCTTTGTCCTATACAAAAGTGCTTCTTCTTGTTTTATAGCACTGCACAATGTTTGCACCATACTGCCTATGCCACTGACCACAAGCCAGCCATGACTGATAAAAAAAGTACACTTGTTTCATGGTTGACATTTTAGCCCGGCATTTCTTGATCATGAAGATTAAACAACTGTAGCAAAATACAGAACTTCACTAGAGGGTATATCAAATATCTTTGTATTTTTTTGGAACTGTAACAAAACAGAAAATATGTTAGTTAAACAAAATTTCTTTGCTGCAATATGTAAATAATACTTCTAAATATGTGTTTATTGGGGATAGTTGGTTTTGCCTATGTTCTCTTAATCAATGGGAGATCATCCATCATTGCTTGAAAGTATTGCAATGTATAAAGAAAATCTATATTTGGAGTTTGGTAACAAGCTCCGGTATTTTGTTGGCCAGGCAAGGTGGGATTTGCAATACTAACAGCTGGAAGCATCTGGGGACCAGGTCTATATTAGAGTATACCATGCTATCCAATATGCCAGACTTTGTAAGGTACAAGTCTTTAAGATTGTGGGTTTGCAGTAAATATTAATGCGTTTCCCTTGCAGCATACCTTGTCAGCATCAGTGATAAATTGTGAAAGACTGTTCTATCCTCCAATTGTTCATATGTTTTGCAGGCCCCATCATGCAGCACATCCCATTCATTTACATTTCCTGCAAATGCCTTAATCAGTCACTAGAGAGTAGCGTTGATTTTTAGTCGTGTTGTAGCACGAATGACGATCACTAGTGTAGCACAATACTTATAGCCTCATTCTCCTGGAAAATGTGTATGTATTTCAGCAATATTGCAATGCACAATGTTCATTAATACTAATTTAACCCACAGGATTCTTCTCTCTTGAAATAACAATTAGGTTAAACACTAAATTTGGCTATGATAGATTAAACATGTTGACTACACTCCAAGGGTTAATAAATTTAGAATGATTAGTTCATCCCAGCTTGATATTACCACTATAGATGATATAATATGTGGACTAGTACAGGTTGACAATTGGCCTAAATATAAAGATAAGATCAATCAGCTTCTCCATTAAGTAGTATAAATGGTTACATGTTGTATCTACAATGACTATTCTGAGGTGTCTTATATAAGTCTAACCACTTCAGTACCAACATACCAAATCCCCTTCTTTACCACTGCTGTGCTGCATTTGTTTGAATTCAAATACCTTTTGACTGATTTTAGCCTATCCAAACAGATTTGCTTCTTCTTTACAAGCATTTTTGGATTTTTTTTTTAAAGAGAGAAGAGCTTACAAAATAAAATGTATATGTTTTCTGTAATATGCATATATTACTCACATGCCTGTTTTTTCACTATCCATTAACCCCAAACCTCCTCCTCCTCCTCCTCTACAGCATGTCCTAGTATTATTTTTTCTATTATCTGGTTTCTGTAATGAGAAACAGGTTTTATTATTACTTTGACATCATCACTAGGCTTGTAAATTTCCTACAGGGCTGCTGTTGTGAGTTTGGATATTGAAATACTGCAAAAACTGCACCCCCCAAGACACCCTCTACTTTATGCACCCTGTAAGGCTGTTGGAAACCAATGCAGTATTGGGACCCAAACGGCATAGCCTTGGTGGGAAATAATGTAATGTGGAGAAGGACAGAAAAATAATAAGGAATAAATACGTATGTGGAAAGTGACAGACAAGGACGGGAATAGAGTGGGCAAATGTCGGGTGGGTCGACACCACTTTTTGGGATTTTGGTGATAAAAGGTATGTAAACCTCCAAAACATAGGGAGCAATCTGAATTTGAGCTTTTTTTCAAATGACTGACCATCTCATAATTGGTGGCTTATTTGACAAGCACAGATCTGAATATTGAGAACAAGTGGAGGGAGATTTAAGCGCTGCAAGTCCAACTTTCATTCTAGCAAGGAAAACAGGGAGCAGCACAAAATTACCCTACCTACCCAATTATTGGGCTGGTGTTTTTCACTGCATTCTGCAACTGCAACCATTTACACTTCATAAAGGAGCCCAAAAGTATTTGGTGCCCAGTAGTGCTTTGCACAATATTCTTTACCTTTAGAAATAGACATCCCAGCAACAGATTGATGTGCAGTTATACATAGAATGCATTGATTTTACATACTAATATGTCACTTCTAATGGTACAGAGGTCAAGGGTCCAACCAAAATTCCTTCTATAGTGTTATTTATCAGCTTAATAACAGTAGTCGCGCAACATAAGTACAAAGTAAAGAAGCATTCTTCTGCTGTTTAAGGCTCCAAACAGCACATATAAATTGGGCCAAACCTAAGAAAATATAAAACAAGTCAAAAGTTTGGACACACCTTCTTTCAATGTTTATTTATTATCTTCTACCCCTTTTTCAATATTTTTTATTTACTATTTTCTACTTTGTATATGAATATTAAAGACATCCAAACTATGATAGAACATTTATTATTATTAATATTATTATATATTTCATTATGTTTTAAACAAAAAGTGTTAAACTTATCCTAAACCATCCTAAGTGGGTGATTGTGGAGGCCAGGCCATCTGATGCAACACTCCATCACTCCTCTTCTTAGTCAGATAGCTCCTACATACCCTGGAGGTGCATTTGGGGTAGTTGTACAAATAATGGTGCCACTAAATGCAAACCAGATAGCATGTGGCTACAGAGTCACCAGCAAAGCACCTCCAAACCATCATTCTTTATGGTGGGAACCCCACATGTAGAAAGTATCAACTTACCTTTTCTGCATCTCACAAGGAAATGGCAGGTGGAACCAGACATCTGAAAACTTGATCTCATCAGACCAAAGTACAGATTTCCACTGGTCTAGTGTCCATTCCTTGTGTTCTTTATTCCAAGCAATTGTCTTTTTCTTCTTTTCTACCTCAGTAGTGGCTTTTTTTGCAGCAGTTTGACCCTGATACTTGTATAGCAGGTTTACCAGAAGTTATTTCTAAAAATAGCTTAATACTGGTTCCAGACTAGCCAAAAACTGCTAGAAACAGCCTTAGCATGGCAGTTTTTGTAAATACCCAACTAAAGTTACATATTTAACTTATTATATTCCTAAAGGTATTTATTCAACTTATCTCTTCTGAGTAAGGCCAGATGAAAGCTGCCACAACAAAGGAAGCAAGGTACATTTTTTGTTTTAAGATTTTCTGCTGTGTATTTGTTTCTAGTAAAGAAAATATAATTGCTGGTTTGTTATAGAGTAGCCACCAGATTTTCAAAGCATCCACATGTATTTGCCTATTGCAAATATTTCCCATTTTACCAGAGTGGATGGTATATGTATATAGATCACCCAGGTTTGTTACCACTCAAACTGCCCAGCTCTCTGCATACATTCCCATGAGGATCTTAGTATATGTAATTCTGTAAGCTGTCTACTTCCAAACAATAGCATCACTAGGGTTAGTCACCCTAGTTAGTGTCCTGTGCAACACAAATTAGCAGTAGTGATCATTTTTGTTTACTGCAAACCTTCTGTATAACTCAAATTATTCATATTGCTTACTTTTAGTAGGCCAGATATGGTTATCCTTACTGATAGCAGCCAACTTCAATGTTTGAAATCCTCTGAACAATGAAAGATGATTTTGGATTGGTTATTGTGTTTCCTGCATTGCTCTTTGCCTTATTAAATAAAGGTCTTTATCTCTTAACAGAAGCAACACTTGAACGGATGAGTTCTCAAACACTTAAAGGTGGAATCAGTAAAACTAGTCATTTCTGTGTTATTTGCATATTTATGGCACCTCCTGCCGTTCATTATGATTGCCTGACCGTCTGGTAAGGTAAAAGGAAAAAATTCCAATCCTTACTTGTGCACATAAACAAATAAATAAAATCCATTCCAGAAAAAAGTGAGGCTTAAACCAATGGAAGGGAAAGGTAAACAGAGAAAAGTCAAAGCCAATCAATCTTCTAAAAAGTCCCATGTTCAAGAGCATGGACATATCAGATTTCTGATCTGGTTTTTTATTCATCGTTGGAAAAGTAATAAATATGTAATGAACCTGATTTACTTAAATGAAATGCAAAAGAGCAGAGAGAAATTCCTATGAAGATTAGTGGACTTTATCACACCTAGTTAATGTGAGCCCTTGTAGTAGACATGTATGCAATCATTAAAATTTTTATATAATTGCTAAACTGTTCTTGGAATTTCAAAAGTTTTTTGCTATGAAGATATTAGTTTAGACACTTCCTGTTGTGGGATAATAGTGTTCTGTCTTCAAGTTGCTCTCTTGGTTGTTACACTGTTATACAGTACGTGTTTCCAGGAAAGACTATAAGTAGCCATCGCCTAGGTGTGTTCCACTGATGTCTCATTCTGGAAGCCAGTCCAAAGAAGGGATGAGCATCCCATTTCCATTGAATGCCTTTTACATTGCTAATGCAGAATTTCTCTGGAAGTGCTTTTAAATTCTGCATGTGTTGTTTTTCAGTTCCCCATTCCCCTGGGAAGGAGTGGATACCTGGTTGTCCCTGAAATGAGGCTTTCAGATTGTACCATAAGCCCTCCAACCACACTACGTGCTTTTTGGAGGACCAGAGATGAGAATCTATCAAGTATGGGGCCTGGTAGGGTACAGAAATGGGGGAGGGTGCAAAGTTACTTCTCTTTCCTGGCCAGTCAGGCTCCATTCCTGAATAGGGCTCTGGTTGAAATTTAAGTGGACTTCGCACTTAAAACTTAACTTTCCTACCATATCCATGGAGCAGAGCAAATCCCATTAAAATATGCTTTTGAACTGGATAAAACTGTCTTGTTGGGCAAACTGGTGTACTCACCTTTCCCAGAGAAATTCCCTGTAAGGACAGTGGCATGACACCGAGCAAGGGTTAGGTAAGCATAACCTGACTTTTTTTCCTTACAAGTACATTTTTTCAGTTCTATAAAGAAGTTATTTTTACAGTTTGAGGGCACTCGGACCTTGTACTGTACTGCAATGTAAAAAAATAAACTATAACATAACAAGCTCCACAGTTGCTCAGTAAGGCATGATTTGCACCACACAAAATTACAGCTTCAAAATCCTGTACACGGTCCTATCAGTGCAAATAGGACAGTGCAAGTACAGGTAAAAATCTGTACAAAATGTATTCAAATGAAACAGGGTATACAACTGTATATGTCCACTTGTTGCTAAAGCATATGTATGTCTGCACACACTTGATACCCCTCAAAATTATCTTCTTTACTTTTCATATGTTTTATAGGTATCTTTAGGGATATCAGTGCACACTTTGATGTATTGTTCATTCATGAAAAGCAAATGCAAAATAACGAACAGATGTCAAATTGCTCCAAAAGTATTTGAAAATCTGATTCTGATTCCGATTCTATACACTTAACTGGTGTATGTTCTGATACTGCAGTGTGTGCTGCTTAGCAATGCACATTTGTTAGTGAAGTGTCATAGTTATTCCATTGTGTACATCCCCACAAAGTATTTCATAAATACAGTTGTGCTGCCTGGTTTGTGTTACATATTGGGCCTGATTTATTAAAGATCTCCAAGGTTGGAAAGGATACACTTTCATCAGTAAAGCTTGGTGATCCAGCAAACCTGGAACGGATTTCTTCAAAGTCATTTGCTAGCAATAATTTTGAACCCTGGACCAGATCCATTTCAGATTTGCTGGATCACCCAATTTTACTGATGAAAGTGTATCCTCTCCAGCTTTGCAGAGCTTTAATAAATCAGGCCCATTGACACAATCTCAAAATGTGAATGTTATTTAGTAAACCAGATCCTCTGAATCTCCAGGGTGTGGTTGTACATAGAAACTGATCAGTTTTTCATTTAACTGCTTTAGACTCAAATCTGATTTTAGCTGTGAGCAACTGAACTCTGTGACCCGGTCATTGTGTTTTGTACTTGTACAGGTAAGGCACCTTGCTACATTACACTTTGATCGTCTGATCCCTAAGATTTTATAGACTAAGCAAGAGGAATACAACCCATATCTGGCATTCATTCATTGCCTTCAATTTATTTTTCAAGTAATTGAGCATGCTAAATGATCTGGAATATAAATTGCAACAAGATTTCAGTCTGGCCTTTCACCTTTGCAATAAGGTAATGTGTGGCATAATGTTTTTTTTTTTACCATAGATTTCTGCAGCACATGTTAATGCATACCACTTTGTGCAGTGTTTGTTGTGGTGCCCAGTGGTGCAAAGGCACTGGAGGGATATAAGTAAATTAATCAATATGCACTGACAGACCTTTGAAAATACATTATAGCACTTTTTCTGTAATTACATACCTTTGAAATTACATTGTAGCACTTTTTCTGCATGCTGGGACAAATTTTCAGTTTCTATTCCTATGCTGTGTGTATGAGTACTGCAGTGTACCACTTTTCCTGTCCTGTTTACTGGATATAATTCTAGTATTTGATATTTTACACAACCAATGTACATTACCAATTGCAAACTACAAAATCATTATTTGCATTACATTTCATATGCTTCTTAAAAAGCGCTGCACAATTTGTAATATAAGTTCAGTAACTCCTAATTTGTTTGCATTTGTATGTCCCCTTGTTTTAGCCAAGCTCTTCAAACAATTAGGATGCACCAAGATTTTACTACAGTATAATGTGTGTACATCTTTATTTTTACCCTATAAACAGTTCTCTAAAATTTGACATTTCTGAAATTGAAATGTTAACAATAAATTTATTTAAGATATAACTTTCAATTTTTGGATTTTCTAGGTACTATACATGAAACTTGTATATCTTTATAAAATCACATAATTTATTCTTGTACAATTTGTTAATAAAATGTAATAAAACATAGAGCTTCTATACATAGTTCATCTATACCACAAACTTATCAATGAAATGTTACATCTTCTAAATTCTTAAACAATCTTTTGGATGTTTAGAATCCTTAGTCCTTGTGTGTATACCCCAGAGAAAGATGCCAGTTTGGTTAAGGTTTTTATTAATATTAGTATTGAGGTATTTAAATGACACAATTCACCCCATTCCATCATACTCTCCTTAGCTGGTATTTTGGTGGTCTGAGAACTCCTGCCTATAATGTAGCAAAACATTCCTATTGACTATAAACTGGGACAACAACTTTCAGAAATAAACGTTCAAAATCTAGTACAAAATCAATATACGTCTCCCAAACGCATATAGCTTTAATCCTAAATGCTGCACAATTCCAAAACGCTAACTAAAGATGAACTCTGATTTAAATATTTGTTTACATAAACACATCAGTGGAGGAGCAGATAAAATCTATCAATTTTATAACTGTGTGTCAGGGCTTTTAGGTTTTCTGGTTCCTTTAAAGAACTGCACAGGTAATTGGCTTAAGGAGAGAATGTAAACCAAAGCTTTAGTGTGTGGATATTTGATGTTTTGAGCTATGCATCACTCTTTGCATTTTTCTAAAATAACTGTGCTTTTACTCTGTACTATGTGTATAATATTAAGTGGAAGTATTGTTTAAAGTATATGGGAACCCTATCTAAACTGTTAGCATTTTCCTGCAAGCCTAGGTGCATGTGCTTATATTTACTTGTATTCTTTCCTTGTCAGAACAGAAATGTCAGTTCAGTTTCAGGCTGCAGGACCCCCATAAGAAGCTGACCTGTGTCCAACCTGAGCCCAAGCCAATAAATGACTGTGTTCAGGCTGCTGGAGAAGGGTAAATATTCTGTTTGCAACACTTTTATTTACTTTCATGTAGTCCTTACAAAACCTTTATTATGTGGCAGTTTTTAAGTGTTTGATACCATTGGCAATTTGACTTGTCTTCCCTGACAGAGAGATTACAAGTAAGTATTAGAATATAAACTAGTCTCTTAGAGGTAAAGCTTCTCTGTAATATCAATTCAGCAGTGTAGATTCAGATGTTCAAAATTTTATTTTACCACTAATGTATGCTAATTGCTTTCAAAGTAGTTTAACATAAATTAGTTCACAGTACATGTACATAAAAATACCTGGTATTATTATGTATGTACATTGTATTCTTTTAGTTCTTTTTACTCTAATAGATGTCCTGGGCCAGTGCCTAGGGCAGCAGATTAAAGGGGCAGCGCTAAGCCATAAAATTTACAAACTGTGATGTTTTTATTGTTACCCACCCACTGGACAGTTGTGTTTATATTGAACAAAATCATTCTAGACATAATGAGGTGCAAATGATAATAAGATGAGTCAAAAGATTTGCTAGAGTGAAATGAAACCATCTTATCTTTCTCTTGATTATTAATCTGTACAGTAAAAAACTGCATGAATATATATAAACCAGTCCTCCAACGGCACATTCTAGCATCAGTTGCTTCAAAGATACAAAAGTGAAGCTTGTATAAGAAGAATAATTTATGTAAGTGAACAGAAGGTAGCATTATGTTTGAATACAGCCCTGCTTATCCTGTATATAAGTTATACTGCTACCTAGAAAAATCATTACCCAGGCATGTAACATACTGATACCTTCATAATCTGTTCCATCAGCTATCTGGTGCGCAGTTTAATTGTACAAAACACACCTGTTAATATGCAAATGTGGACTATGTCAAAAGTCAATTGCCAAGCACCTATCTTCTTCCCTAACCTCTCCCCTTGGCTGCTGATGTATATGCAGAGGTCCGCGACACATGACTGACACAAGATTGGCAAAGGTGTCCTTGACAAGCACACTGTGTTTGAGAGCCTGGATTTACTTTCTCGGTTCTGTATGAGAGGCAAGATTGGGGCCAATAATGGGGGAAAAATCTTGGAGGACAGAAACAAAGTTTTGTTTATTGATTGTATACCGGTTATAGGCTGAATTGTTCAAATTCACAGCATTTTTAGTGCACATTGGCTAAGAAAGAGCTGCTTTAGGTGGTACAGGAAATTAACCATGGCATGTATGGAATGCTCTTTTCTATACTGTTTTTTCCTGTGGTTCCGGGCTTTACAGCAGACACATAGACCACTATACCTAAACACATAGCCTATCAGTTTAATATGATATGGTAAAAACTATATGGGCACACCTTTAAACTAGATGGTTCAGCACCACCCACTGTGGACAGATGCAAAATATCAAATACAAAGCAATGTAATCTTCGATAAACCTTGGCTGTGGAAGTGACTCTACTGAGCTCAGTGACTTTACACCTGGCACTGTTATAAAACGCCACTTCCTGTAACTGCATGAATGTGGCTTTGTAAACAAAGCAAGGTCCCTACTGAAGACATTTCAGATGAATTGGGAGTACGGATTGCCACCACCAGTACCTTACTTCTCAAAAAGTTCTTTATGCTTAAATTATAATTTCAGAAATATGATATGAATAAACACACACATATTGAAACAGATAAGCTCCAAAATCTTGTGTAAAGCACTCCTAGAAGGGTTGAGGCTGTTAAAGAGGAGTTTAACAGGAAACAATAAAAACCTGAGTGTTGTAGGGAGCATCTTGAAATTTAAACTGTGTTTGAACAATACCTTTAAAATGTTTCCCTTTGCCGGAAATTATTTCAGAAAAATAGCAGTGCATTCTCTATGTCTAGGCATTCCTTGAGCTTTACAGATGTACATCTGCATTATAAGATCATCTAGGACATGTCTGCCTGACTGTTTGTTTTGTTGGAGAGAAATCTGTACCTGAGGACCTGCAAACATCTCCCTGTTTTTGCTTTATTCATTCTGTGGATCCATGCTTTTGGAACCCTTCCTGCTGATGTTTCATTGTTACTCCACCAGTCATCAGGGTCAACTCAGACATGAAAAAACAAAGCCCTGCTCCTCCTCTTGGTAGGAGCTTTGATGGTCTCCTACCAAGATGAGCCATCAAGGGCACAATACATAAAGCTGCATGGTTAATCAAAAATGGGGGGAAAGATGAGCTATAGAAAGCCTACAAGCAAAACCAATGATTAATCATTTGTTTTCTTCTTGCCTTTATGTAGGCACAGCTTCCAAATTTCAGGTCCTCTTTAATGCCCATAGTTTAAAAGGTAATGTCTCACAAGATTTTATAGTTGTCCACATCCATTTTTTTTTTACAATTTAAATGACAGATATAAAAAATGTGTATTGTCCTGTGAATAGAACTATTTTTAAAACAACCTCATGTAATGTATGCAATTACTATTTTTCTCCAGAAAGTATTATTTATTATGACTTGTCCCCTAAAGATAGATTGATTCTTAAGTAAAAAATAGAAGGTGTCAGCCTTGAAAGTCATGTGAGGAGATTTTTGTTGTGATCTTGCCATTTTCCATTCAGATAAACCATTAACCCCTTTGCCTCCTGATTCCAAGAAGCTGCTCTGGAGAACATGATGCAACTACAAGCTCAGATTGAGGAGCTATTTGCTGACCACGTTCACGTCCTGAGCCCTGGAGCTAAAAGCACTTTACACCATAAAATAAAAGCACTGTCTTTTTTTTCTAAAAGGTTACGTCTGGAGGCCACACTGCTCATACTTCATACAGAAAACTACTGAAAGAGCTATGAAATCCTCTATGATTTACACTCTTGCAACACATTAGGATATAGATCTAGTAGACTTCATACAAGAGAGTTCCCAACTGTACGAGTATCTATGTCTTCTAGTAGAACATTGTGCCCGGGATACTCGGAGCTATGTTATACAGCTGGGCAACATCTCTTTAAGGAGAACACTGGATGTATCACAAAATTAGGCTAATATAAAGTAGAAATCTGTAAATATACATCTCCATTTTGTGTGAGCAATATTATTTTGGGCCTGTAGCAAGATATGCTATCTGCTGATGGCAAAACCCAGTTTAGTAGGATTTTGCATTCCAGATATCGGTTTGCATTTACCCACAATGTAGTTTGAAGTAATTTGCGATCTCCTCCACCCACATATGTAAAAAATAATTGTAATCTTTAACCATTTAACATTCATATGTTTATAATTATATTTTTATATATATCCCACTATATGATTTCTTTGAAAATACCATGGGTAGTTCTATTTGTACCTATTAAATAACAACATTAGCAAAGTTTTTCCTTCCCTAATAATATATGCCAATATGTTCCAATCCTACCTGGAGGAGTTAATTCTTATGGTGTACATTTCCAAATCAGGATCATCAAAAATATTGTATGATGCGGCTATAAATTTTGGAAAGTTTATCATTGTTCCTAATCCTAATAGTAATGCTCCTTTAAGAATTATCATAAAGCCAAAGTAACTTATAAAGGATATAATAAGCAACAACATGAGCATGGGGTTTCAGACAGCAATTGCGAACACGCCACCCCAGGACCATTGAATAAAGCCCCACCGTCCGTAATTATGAGACAGATATAAAATCCCTGCAGGCATCCCACTGCAAAACACAATAAAACTGACTCCCAAGAAATTATTTTAACATTCTCTTTATTTACTGCAGCCTGAAAAAGAGAGAGAAAAAATGGTGCATAGTATAACGACTGTGATTTATAGAGATTTCTGGAGAAAACAGCATCTAAAATACTAGAGATCCCACCAAATGTGCCACTCTGTGCATATCACAATTACAGGAAAAGCATGATGATTTATACAAAAGAGTTATGAATGACATTTAAAGATCTTTCTGAAAAAGTTTTGCGAGCTTATCTGAAAAGAAGATATGGGAGATAAATTGGGTGATTGTGGGGAGAGATATTAGACTGTGCACAGCTGACTTCCTGTCCAGTAATCCCATGGAAAGATATAGCAGACAGCCTTTTCTTAGCCTTAGATGGCTGATATTGTCTGAAAATGGATTTCACTCAGCTATAAAAAAGTAAAAAAAAAATGAGTATTATCTAAGGTAATGTCAATAGCAATGATGGCATGCAAAGTGTGGCACCTTATCATAACCAATCGGATTTCACTTTAGGTAAAAAGGTTGAAATACATTTTCTTATTGGTTGATTGAGTTTATCCTATTGCCGCCTACTGATTAAAACTTTAGGTCTTTTTATATACAAATGTGTAAATTATTTTTTACGTGCTTGGATTTTAGGCTGGATGCACATGGGCGATTTCTGTTTGTGTAATCGGGCTACCGGAATTGGCCACAATTAATCACCAGCGATTAGCGATTGTTGGCTATGCATAAGGAACAATGTAGCGTAGCATGTAGGAGGAATTAATCACTAATGATCGCACAATGCTCTAAATTTGTGCAATCAGTCGCTCCAGCATCATATGTGTAGTGATCACTAGCAAAAAGTTCTGGGATGTTTTCATAGCACAAACAAAAATTGCCAGTGGTGTCCAGCCTGAGGCTTGGTGGTCCTTTGAATTCTAGAAAATCCTGATGAAAATGAGATACATTTTCATGTATTAGAAACTAGAGATGTCCTTGTTGTGTGTTAACGACATTAAGTATAGGTGTAGAAGTAGAAAAAAGACAAAAAGCTCTAGGCTCATAGAGGTTAGTGTATGAACAGCTGATTTCTGTGTGTGCAAAACTGTGGTTGGGAAGTCACCTCTTCGGTCAAACGGCTGCATAATAATAAATAAATCCACTGTAACTAAGTGCTCTTGAATTTATTGTGAATTTTGTTTAAGAAAATCAATATAACAATGCAATTTATTGATTGAATATAACCACTGAAGGATTTTTTTCCATAACCTCCCCTCGCATTTTTAAACTTATATAATTAATTGTTTTTCATTACAGAAGCTGGTCTGTGTGGTCTGAGCATTAGAACAATGCATACATTTCCTCTCTGTGTCATCTATCAATATACCTGTGTGCGGAGCAATATTAGCCCCAGAATGCATATATTACTTCGGTAAGTGATTCTTATTTTTTTCTTTTTTTAACACTGTATTTTCTACAGTTGTTCTGGGCAATCTAGACGGCTAACCATTCCACAATTCTCTAAAGGAAATAGCAATTTAAATAACCCTAAATGGATTTCCTTTTTCTGAACATTGCAAATTTTTTGTGATATTCTGCTGATGTTTGCAGTGTGGCTAATACAAAGTAAAAAAAATTGAAATGTAAATGTGGCAAATAAAATGCATACTATGTATATAAATGAGGGGTTAAGCCTGACATCTCTGAAACATTACTGATCTAAAATAGACATTTCTACAAATATGATTTTAGATTATTTTTATGTCAATTATATGCAGTGGAAACAGATTTGTTTTTTTTTTTGTGTGTTAGATAGGTATAGGTATGGCGTGCTGCACATTCCCAAAGGCCTTTTCATTGGTCATTTATTGGTAGACCTAGACTGTAATTTTTTGCAGCAAATCTGTTTTTTGATTATATTATACAATCTGCAAACAAGTTTAGAGAAGAGTCAGAAAGGTAGGAAATATTAGTGATAAACTGGTATAATTACTTTTATTGGGAAAAATTGGAAAATGTTCAGATCTATAGATATAAGCTCCTGATCATTGTTTACTTTGCTTTGAATCATTCAGTCCTTCACAGTACCTGTGCAGGACTTCAGAGATTTATAGCAGAATATATTATGCGGCTACTTGCTGTATAAGAATAGTTGTAAAATCTATGAATGAGTTCTAATCACATCCTCTAAAAAAAATTCCATCACTACACGGGCAAATATTTCCAGCCCTGAAAGCCCACTGAATGTCCTTGGTTGCTGCTTTCAATAGGATTTCTATAAAAAACAATGTTAATATACAGAGGTAAGCTAAGTATGATATCAATATATGATATGAAGCCATACCTCTCAACTCCTCCCAATCTGTGAATTTAACCCCCCCCCCCCCCCCCATTAGTACTAATGCAAATGACAATAAATAATACAGAGGCAGAAATGATGCATAAGCATTATGTAGATCCTAAAAAAAACAATGCATAATCTTTTCCCACCATATACGTTTATTTAAAATACACCCCTTGGTTGTTTTCTCGCACCCAACACTGAGCGGATCTTTTTATATTTTATAGAAGTTGCCCACTAACTGTATTCAATTGCATACTGCACCTTTTCTAAAAATGTATGCCAACAAAAAGAAATGGCAGATGTGGATCTGAAAATCTACTTTGGCCAATCCTAAAGTTCTAGATGACAATTTGGTCACCATGCATGGATCCATTGCTAAATCCTCTCAAGTACTTTGCAAAAAGCTACCATGCCTCTTGTTTTATAGGATCGGAAAGATTCTCCTAACCTGAGATTTTTTCCCCCCTCTTTAGATTGCGCTGGGACGTTCACTGTTCGAGAATAAACTTTAGATCCTAGGGGGTGCTACTGCTGGAGCGACATTGCCTCCAATATACAGGGCTGTGTGCCAGCAGCAACTTGTGTGTAGGATTCAGGCAGTGTCTTATTTCCAACAGCTTTTCTGCACATTCCTTAATAAGCTTCTTCAAAGCCGTCTGTGCCCCCAAGACAAAGTCCTGTCAGCAGAAACACAGCTCCAGTTTACTTTACATTATTTTCTTTATCTTCGAGTACCCCTACAATTCACAAACATGCCATGGCTCTGATATGGAACCAAGACTTTCCTTTCCATCACCCATATCCTCTTTATTAGTGACTGTTACAAAGTAGAGCTGAGCTAATTTGCTTGTCTTTTCATTTCTTTTCTTAAAGGGGCCATTTAGGTTTTTATTATCCTGCTGGGATGTCATATACCAGATTCTAATAAAAATTAGCATTTAATTAATATGAGCAAGGTTTTGGCGTGGCAGCTTCGCATGCAACTTTTTCTTTTTTTAAGGTTATCACCAGGGACAGTTTTAGAAGTTCATCCCACTATGGAATAATACTTTGTTACAATGTATGTAATGTTAAGGCATGCAGAAACCAGACAGCTTATGCATTCTATATAATGTTAGGGGGTTCCAAAAGCAGAAATAATATTTAAAATGATTGGCTTGTTCTGTTTCTAGATTTTTTTATTGCACTAGGTCAAGGCAAGTGTTTGGACTTGTGCTGATTCCTTTTGAGTACTTGTGTTTGTCTGACCATTGGCTGGCGTTACCAGTCACCTTAAACCAGTTGAACTATGCCCTGGTTTCTTGTGGCCTTCCAGCTATAGAATCCTATGTCCTCCCTGCTTCATTGTCTGCACATACCTATCTCTCCTTCCTCAACAACCCCCCCTCCTCCTCCTCATACTTAACTCCTTGTGGTCTGCAGGAACAAACAGTTGTAACAAAAAATGTATCTAATGGCATGCAACCATCTCATCAATCCATCTGTATAAAGATATATCTGTCCAGTACACAGAGTACATAATAGTGTGCGCATAAATATATATTATTATTATCTTGTATTTATTTAGCACTGACATATTACACAGTGCTTTACAATGTCCATAGTCATGTCTTCTATATCTATATATTTATTATTTTATATTTATGTAGCACTGACATATTACACAGCGCTTTACAAAGTCCATAGTCCTATATCTTCTATACCTATCTAGCTATAAAGTATATGCATTTTTGTGTAAATAATATAAATATATCTTCTATGTCTATATATTTTCCTATAATGTATATGTATCTTATTCAGCTATATATTAGATATAAAAGTTATATATCTATATTTATTTATATTATTATATATCTTCTCACGTTTATGAATCTAATCTAGTATTTGTTAAACCTCACATGCTACGATAGTAATCTAGAATTGCTGATGTGATCTTGCAGCACAGGTAACATGCAGCACACAAGAAATGACTGTGATAGATAATCACACATAAAGTGTTCTCACCCCTCCTTCCCAGAGTAAGTTTTTTTTTTTTAATTCAACTTTCTAACCCCTCCCTCTTGTTTAACTTCTATTTATCTGTCATTTTGCCATCTGGAAAACTTTTTGTTGTTGTTGTTGTGTGCTGTAGGTAGCTCCTAGTGGTGCCCCCCCCCTCCTCTGGCACATCCTGGTTGTCACCTTCTCCTGGCTGCAGATCCCTGGTGTGTCCCTTCTCCCATGGAGTGTTTATATGATCTCGGCTGTGATCTCTTTCCTGTGTGCTATCTCCACAGCAGGATCAGATTCCAGCCTAACATTGTGCTCCTTTATTTTTTTTTTTTTCAATAAGCAGCAGCTTGTGTCTAGCCCCATCTCCCTGTGCCCCCCTCCTCCCCCTTGTACTGCCAGTGCCCTCATCCCCACCCCCCTCTCCTTCCGATCACTGGCCATTGGCTTGCCCGGGTCTGGTTTTCCTGTCCAGCCCCCTTATGAGTGTCCATTGGCGTTGTGGCCCCTCCCCCTCCTCTCCCCCTGGCCCTGCCCATGTTTTGTATGTCTCTGTCCATCCAGCTCCTGACGTTCAAGTTTGCAGGGACGTCACGTCCGCACTTGAACTTGCAGCTCAGGGGGGCTTTTGCCATTTTTTTCATTTCTCTCCTTCTCTATCTCTCTCTTCTTTTTTTTTTTTCACCCCCCTCCAAAAAAAAAAAAAAAAAAAAAAAAAAAAAAAAAAAAAAAGGAAGGCCCACAATTCATCTTCCCTGCACCATCTTTGTATTACTGTCCCACAATTCATCTTCCCTGCACCATCTTTGTATTATTTCTAATTTATTTTGGATGTCAAAGGCATTTGATGAAGCTATTTTCTCTGGAGTCTCCTTCTCTCTAACCCTGCTCTCCCGATGTGATCCGAGCTCACACAAGCCACCCACCGACCATCATGTCTCGCCGCAAGCAAGGCAAGCCCCAGCACTTAAGCAAACGGGAATACTCACGTAAGTACCTGGCTTCCTCCATGCTTTACCTGCAGGCAGATGTAGCTTCACCGATCCCACAAAAAGTCATTGCTTCTTCTCTGCATACATCTCACTTTCTTCTAGTTTGCAGAAATCACACTTTTTTCCCCCCTCTGTAGCAAAAGAGATCGGTGGAATAAAATGCCTCTGATGGCTCCACACTGGACATTTGACAGTGACCATGCAAGTGTCAAGCAAGCTCAGGGTTGTCCCTTTAAATAAGCAAGTCAGTGGAGTTTAAAAAAGGTGCAAGGTGTAGGTAGAAAAGAAAGAAGGGGATCAGCTTTGGCTTGAAGGGTCTGTGCTGCTTGATCCCTGGACTGCTTGTGTCTTGCTGCACCATGGAGCCCCTATGAGAGCAGGCACACACACAGCACACAGGGATAGCTAAGCTGATCATTCCAAGCAAGCAAGCCTTTCAAAGAAATCTCTCCTCTCTTCCACCAAAACTCTTCTTTCAAAACTTCTCCTGCTTTTGCAGCTGGCAGAGGAAATCCCTTCCGCTCTCTCGCTCGCTCCCTCTCTAGCTCTCTCTCTCTTTTACTATTTTTTGGAAGATTTTCAAAAAAAAAAAAGTGGAAGCGGATTTTGATTGGGAAAAAATCCTCGTGTCTGAATGTTTACAAGCACCGCGTGTGCAGAGCTTCTTGCCAACAACTGAGACAGGAAAAGCAAAATAATCTCCAGAAAAAAAAAAAAGTCAGAGAGGGGGAATAAAATCATCCGAAGAGGCAGATCTTCTGTCCAAGGAATAGAATTGACTTGTCGAATAATCTAAAGAAAAAAAAATGCATGGAGAGTATTCTGCATGAGAATATTTTTGTAAAAGGAGCCCGTGTAGTTTTTCGCTCGTCTCTGAAACAATGAACAAATTGTCAGCAAGCTTGTAAACTTGCGTCGTGAAATTACCATGCGTGTGATCTCCGTCAGCTTTGCTTAAACCGTCGACATGTATGTTATTCCTAATGGCGTCCACATTTTTCTAAATGACCCTGGAATGTCCAGGGGGGAGCACCGGGGATGTTTTTGGAATATTTTTGGATATTTTTTGTCTTCCTCTGGCTGTTTTTGGTTTTGTCTAATTGACATGTCTCACCTTTCCCCCCCATTAGCTCAAGGAGTCCCTTCTAATTTCCAGATATTGATCAGTAGGGTAGGAATATGTATTTTTTTTATCATAGATTAGTGGTTTCGCAGTTGCTTGGTGGGTCTACCTTGGGTTGATGACCTTCTATGGTACCATCAGAATGTGGCAAGGAGCAGTAAAGTTACAATGTAACAAATAACCACAAATGACCCTATGGTAATATTTTACCTATGGGACTTTCGAAGAGGTACATCTAACGATTCGTTCTCGATTCATTCGCTTTGGATACCAAATGTTGGGTTATAATTTCTCCATTGTCTGTTATTTTGTTGTCTGATTTAATGTTTATTTCTGGTATTGCTCACTAC
This sequence comes from Pyxicephalus adspersus, assembly GCF_032062135.1. Taxonomy (NCBI): domain Eukaryota; kingdom Metazoa; phylum Chordata; class Amphibia; order Anura; family Pyxicephalidae; genus Pyxicephalus; species Pyxicephalus adspersus. The sequence continues at coordinate 123,701,363 of NC_092861.1, read as the reverse complement.
CCCCTCCTCCATTCCCATTGCCAAGGGAGCTCCAGGGGACTTGATCGACAACATGAGGTTTCGCTTAAGACTCGCTTTGTGATACCAGACCTGACCGCTAGGGAGCAGAGAGAGATCAGGAAACATGTACAAACTTGAACCTGACCAGTTCAACACATATTCCTACATTTTCATAATTTGTTTTTCTTCATGGTGGGGGGGGGGAATGGGAAGCACATTTTTCCTCCTTCTCATTTCTTTGTCCATATCCACAATTTATGTTGCTTTATGTAAATGCGGCAATACGGACCATGAATTAAACTACCTACCAAAAAAATTGAGCCCGTTGCTCCTTCACATTCTGACTGCCGGTCGTGCTTTTCATCCATATATACATATGTTAACGTAGCATACTCGCCCTCCATCCTTTAAATGAGAATCTTTGACATTTAATAAAAATTAAATTGCAGACAGAGCAAATGTTTGTCTTCTGGACATCAGACAACATATTTTAGCCATACATCACATTTTGAAATTAATTTTGCATTCTAGTTTTTACAAAAAAATGTTCTCAAGGTAACCATTCCTATCCATCAATGCTGAAGTTAACATTTCATATCCTGTTTTAATACGAAAGATATTGTTTATTTTCCAAGTTGAGTTTTGACATTCCGAATTCTAGACATTTGTTTTTTCTTTGAGTTTACATTGTTCTGTTCTCTATTAACTCCGATGAAGGGAAGCAAGAAGTCTTGTGTAAGAGGGGGGAGGGGAGGGAAACAGGTTTTTCCTAAAACAGAGAGGTTCCTTGTTGACTGTCTGACATGTTTGCCTTTCATCCACGTGTTTGGACAGAGAGAGGAAGAGGGAGGGATAGAGCCCTCTGTTCAAGCTCCCATTGTGCCATTATTATTTGCAAAGTTCACATCAAAAACGATGGCTGTCCAGCCCGAGATCTTTATTATTTTTAGCAAATCCCAGACTAGTCCGGGCGCAGGATAACATTATTATTGTGTTAAGCTGTTCCCTGCTTTGCACTTCCAACAATCAATAAGAAAGTGCAAGTATTTTCTTCCAGGGGGAATAGAAACGATCTTGGGAATAGTATTAATGACAAAAGTTCGGAATCTCTTCCGCACCAGGTTTGCGTTGTACCACCAACGTCCCCATGAACCCCCAACACGAGATCCATTATCATACACCTTTACTACACGTGTGTAGGGTGCTTGAGCTGTCACCAATAGACCACACTGAATCTCATTTTATTAATAATAACAACACTCCATAATGAAATCGTTTTCCTGCGTTCTTTCTATACATCAGTTGCCAAATATATGTGCTGAACGCCATGTTGATTGTACTTATTTATCAGGAAGTATTCCCGGCTAATTAGATATAATTTACGTTGAGTGCGCAGGCAATGTTAAGGTTATGGATTTTATATCTGTACATCTGATCATCTTGTTATTTTCAAGAACTTTGCCTCCTATAAAATTAATTAGGTGAAATGTGGAGGAGTAATCAGCTACCTCTGAATAACCACTTCATTTCCTGGTTTTGATTGTAAATCAAGCTGGTGACAGCACTCCGTAGACTTTTGCCTATTTTATGCCCCTGTCTATTTAACTATTCCTAATCCTCATTAACATACCTACATCTTCGATGATTTGACAGTTGGGAATGGCGCTGAATTTCAGTTTTATTTTTATGCCTTTTTATTGATTTCATTTTAATCCATTACAAGACTTCACAGTTTCAGTGTTTTCAGCTGACATGTGAGTCATTCATTAACTTAACTCTATAGTCTACCCAATTGTGAAATTAATTCATTTCTGCTTGTCAGTAAAATTCACCGTTATTGCTGTTACTTATCTATTTATTAAGGCATGGAATTAGGTGATTCTACTTTAAAAAAGAAAAGGAAATGCATGACTGTCAAATGGAACCCCTATAATGCTAGGGGTGATGTAAAGGTCTGCAGTCCTAAAGACTTCTGGGATGGCAGACTTTGTCCTAGTTGAGGCTCAGGTCTAGCAAGGTATCACTCTTACGTCTTTCATGTTGCTCAACTGGGAGCTACTCCAGATCTCCCCCTTTAATATTCACGCTGCGTGGGGCTGAAATAAATTTAACCTGAGTTCAGTAGATTTTTGCACTTTACTGAGATCTATTCCAATAGTCCGCCACCAAATTAAAATCTATTTTTTGATTCTCTGTGGCTTTAAGTTCATTAAAATGTGAAATTGGCAGTCTTCTTAAGAAGGTCATAGTGATTAACTGTTTGATAGTTATGTTGGGCACCCTGATATTTTCAAAATGGGTTTTCTTTGTGCTCTAATTGACATTGTGGTGTCACCATTGTCTTCATGTGACAAATTGCAGGACTTTTTATTTCGTTCAATTTTTTTTTTTAGCTTGTTAGGATTTTCATTTATCTGCAAAGGGAAATATTGTCACCAAGATGCTTTCTAAGAACAACAGGGCTCTGACACTGTCAATAGGGTTTCTTTGGAGGCATTATTTTAGCCTTCTTATAAAACGACTTGGAAGTCCGTGCAGACAATCTGTCAAGTTTGACAGCACTAGAATAGGTATTTCAAGTTTAAGGAATAGAGTCCTATCAGCTGTTATGAAATGTGGCATTCACTTGACCACACTGACTTCTACATGATGGTGAAACATGAGTGTAAACACGTTCGGAATATATTTTAGGAGCTTCTCTGACCATGTTGAAAATAAATTGATAACTGCTGCACTTGTATCGATCCCTCAGAAGTATTCGGAGGATGCACCTTCAGCTGATTTTTGCTGAAGCCAGTATTTTACCCATCGCTTTATTGTGATTCATAAAGAAAACATGTCAGCCTTTTTCCCCCACATTCTGATGACAGCTGCAAATAGTGTTTGTCTATGGGCAGTGTAAACACCAAGGGTTAAATTTTTCAGACATCATTTACATTTTTCAACATACATTTGTAAGCTGTAACAATATCATCATCTTATCAACAATGGGAGCAAGTTCTGGTGAACATTTTTCAGGTTATGTTGGGTCCCCCAATATGTAAGACATCAATATCTGTAGAGTGTGTAATATGTAGCTTTGGTTATATTCTATTTTTTCCATTTTTTTTTTTCCTTCTCAAGTAAGCTGATATTTTTTTTTCTTTTATTTTCCGAACTGCAGCCGAACCTGTCGAAGCCATTTTAACAGATGACGAACCAGACAACAGCACATTGGGAACTGGAGAGGGGGATCATGACCTTCTTACCTGTGGTCAATGTCAGATGAACTTCCCATTGGGGGACATTCTTATTTTTATTGAGCACAAACGGAAACAATGCAATGGCAGCCTTTGCTTAGAGAAGGCTGTGGATAAACCACCCTCGCCTTCGCCAAGTGAACTGAAGAAAGCAACCAATCCTGTGGAGGTTGGCATCCAGGTCACTCCGGAGGACGATGACTGTTTGTCAACGTCATCTCGAGGAATTTGTCCAAAACAGGAAAATGCAGCAGGTAAATCCAATGAGTAGAAAGTTATTGTATGCTTTGTGTTTGTAGCTTGGCCGTGAAAAAAAGTTCGAGTTGACCTCTGTGTGTGTGATAGACTTCCACAACATGACAAAATGTAATTTATGAAAATGTATCTCTACATTTACAAATATAGTTTTATCATCATTCATTTGTAAGTACAATAAACATTACAGGTATTCTAGGGCTATTTTTGTTTAGTTATTAGAAATTAGGACTTTTTAATCATTCAGACATAAGGTGTTCAGTTATGATCAGGACAGTGCAAACAGCAGCAATATTGTAAGTAGTAACCCAGAGCAACCAATCAGATTTCATGTTTAAAAACTTGACAGCAGTCAGCAACAATAAGATGATTGGTTGTTATGGTTTACTGCACATTGCCTAATGGGATAAGTCTGTGCCTACTGCTAATTGGTTGCATACCCCTCTAATAAATTGAAGTGTAAATTTTTAACTTTCCTAAAGTTTACTATTTTTACAAAAGCATCAGAATTCTTTAAACCCAGCTTTAAAGCCGGCTTTCCTAAAGTGAGTGCTGCAAGGGTTAAAACATGTTTCAGCTAGCCTTGGATCCATATTGGCTGTCAGCATGCAGACTGTAATTAAACACAGCCCCATGGCATAGTGACACCCTGACCTTGACTTTAAGATGCCATTTTCGACTGGCCAGACCAGAGTAAAGAGGGCAGTTGCTGAAGCGCACAGACATGCTTATTCGAAAAGTTTAAGGGCATGTTGGAAATTTCAAAAGGTTGGTTTGACAGGAAAGGCCGCTCTCTGCAGCCTGTCTCTTCAGCCAAATGATAAATGCTTCTCTGTGCTTTCCCATACCTCTGATGTGGCTTTGACAGATGTATCTTTATTTTCTTTGTGGCTTACACAACCACACTTCAGTTTAAGCCAAGCACTGATTTTTTTTTTTTTTTTTTTTCTAATAAAGTATAGACATTTGAAAAAATAGCTTTAAAACACAATATCAATGAATCCATTAAATTAGTTTGTGTTCTTTATGAACCTAAATCATGATTTTTAAACCTTATGAAATTTTCAGCATTGTAGAAATGATATTACAAAGCTGCTGTAGGACTGGAATTGCTGTTTCAATGCTAGACAAACCTCATTCCCAAGAATAGGTCACAAGTGTATTACTCTTTATGAGATCCCCTCTTTTTTGTATCTGTTGTTTTAACCTTTTAGACACAGACAATGAAATGTGAATTGACTCTTCAGCCCAGCACCGTGTGAGAAAAAGCACTGGCTAGTGTATTTAGTATCAGGTCACTGTGTGTGAAAATCAGTTACATCTTAATGCAGACCTCTTCCTACTGCAAGATGAATGGTGTTGTGAACTACAGGAGCGTCTGGCACATGCTACCAGCTCCTGTTCCGCAGGCGAGACAGCATACTCTTGCTGGGTGGCAGAGTTGTGTTGAAATTGGGTTTCTTGTCATTCCCAACAATGAGTGGAACCAATCTTTTAAATGGTTGAGTTTTGTGGACATTTTGGACAAGTTACAAGTAACGGCAGTATACGTATGTTATACTTTCTATAACTTCTTATCACTAAAATCGCTATATGTTGAGATGCAAGCAAACTTGTCATTGCAATTGCAGGTTTTGGTACTTTATTGTTAATGTCAGGTTAGGTGTGTAATGTGTTTGGAGACTATCATATCCAGCAAACTTCTGTATTCATTCTAGATTGACTTTAGAAATCTATTCCTCATGCCAGTTTCTTAGTATAAAGCTAGCCTTGATCCAGCATATTCAACTGGCTGTGCAGATTAATATAACCGCTGAATCTTTTTGAGATTTGACCATGTACTGTTGTGGATAAATCTCAAAGATCTTTTTGCCCAAGATAATAATCTTGAGGCTAAACAATGACTTTATAATAACCCCCCCCCATACTGACAGACTTGCTGCCAAACTGTCCGTCCTAGTGGGTCAATATCTGATTGTAGCTGATCAGATATGCCGTTGTTTTTGCCTCACACACTGAATATTGGCAGATATGTTCTTAGATGTTTTAGTCTGCCAACATGCTTGTACTTTGTATCTTAGCTGAAAATGTATGACTGTATAGCCTTGTACTGTAAAGACTATGAGCTTGTTCTGTATTTGTATAAATGTCTTTTGGGTCATTTGTAATAAAAAAGATCCTTGGTAAGGTATGACAATAGTGCAGGTAGTGCTTGTAATGTGCACAGATCCCTGCTAGATACTACGTGTGTGAAAGACTTGCAGCACCGGTTTGCTGCTTTTGGTGTGTGTAGGGTTAAGCTTCTTTCCTCTTGTGAAGGCCAAGTTTCCAGTGACCATTTCCAATTGCTGTCTTTCATTGAAGGGACCTGCAGCAAAAGAGCAGTTCATGATTAATGAAGCCAGAGCTTGGTGGAAAGGATCTGTAGCCTTTAGAGATCCAAAGTCATTCTAAATGACCAAATATGGAGTAACGCTAGAGTGATGTAACATCATATTTACATATCGGAGAGCTCTGTTTAAAAGACAAAACACAGTATCTGTCAAGAAGGAATTAAAAGCAGACTGCTTGCCATTGTCCCAAACAGGTCACTCAATTGATAAATTCCACATGCTAGGTTTGATGCTACCGTACTGAATATATGTCTTTAGTGAATCTGTCTTTACTGTTGGTTCAGTTTGTTTCTATTACTTTTAAATATTCTTTAAGTATTTTAGCAACTTTTTTGTAAAAAAAAAAAATAAAGGTAACTTTGAAGGTTTCTACATCTGCGGCCTTTGATCCATTAATAGTTTAAATCCAGAGATTCGGATTCATTTAAAAATACTGCTAAATTCCTTTGGGGATTATTTCAAACATCCTTTTAACAAGCAAATTCTGAACACACAGTATTTCAGTAAATGGTGTTCTGTGTAATCTGTACACTAAGTGATAAAATGGATTTTAGGATTGTGCTATCAGGTGCAAAATTCAATCTCTACAGAACACATCCGTCCACAGTTACAAATACTGCCAAGAATGGGACTCCTGACAGGTCTAGTGTTTAAATATGAAGATTCATATTGTTAAATGAGGATAGTTCTAATACCTTCAAAATCCCCCCCCTGATTTTGTTATGGAGAACCTGTGAACTTAACACTAGTGGTGTCACCTAATAAAGACATGTTCATTCATTTAGGGTCAGATAGCATAGATGAATTTATAGGTCCACCAACTCCAGGGATGCTAAAGAGTAAACATTCTCAGGTTTCAGCTCTTGTATTATCACAGGTTGTCTAAGACCAATGTAAAGATGTCTGTAAAGAGTGTTTGTTTATTTCTAAATAGATCCATTCCATTACACAATTTCATATTTGATAAGGCCATGCCAAGTGTCTTAAGAACATAAAGCCAAAGTGACCAATCAGAAAATAGTTTTATTTAAACGATTTTCCCATTTGACCGTTAATGACCAACATTGTCCTCTTTATGATTCAAAAGTGAATATAAAAATATATGTATTTGGATAGCTTCACCTGAGGGCTGACATTACAGGCCTTGTTAATTAAACCGAGCCTCCGGTTCTTGTGTTGTAATTCACTTGTATAGGGCATGGAATGGAAAGGACAGAGAGGCTGAAATACCAATGGAGTCCATTTTACATCACTCCATATACACTAGATGTACTCCGTTTTCTTCAAGGGAATTAAAAACCTTGAAAATCCCATAATCTAATTAGGTATTTGACGTGTAAATGACTCTTTTAGATACCTATCCTGTATCTTAATAAGCATTAACAATATGGAGAATCATTCCTACAAACAAACACCACTCTAGATCTGCAAATGACAAACCGGATTTGAGCTTCACTTGCTAACCTGAGGGGTTAAGTATAGAGTGATAACTAGCATTTCCACACTTATTCTTTATTAGAGGGAACAGTCCTTACTTTGTGTGTTCCTTGTTTTATTACCTTTGTAGAGTCAGAGATAAAGATCATTTTAGCTTCCAGTTTTGTGTGACCCAAGTGAGGATGGGCAAAGCTCTTACTACCCGTTGCTGTGATGAGAAATCTATCTGTGTATGGTGAACTATTTTTTATGAGTTTAGTATCCAGTTAGACAATTTAGTTTTTTGAGCTAGAAGGACCTTAGTGACATAACAATGTGTTTATCTATATTCTTTAAATTATTACCATAGTGTGCAAGCTCAAAAGCTGCAATCAGCTACTTGCTTTTGTTTAAACAGACAGGTACGCTACCGCTGTTGTAGTAGCAAGGCATCATTATTTTTTTATTTTTTTTTTTACTAGTTGTCAAGAAAGACACATTTTCCAGATCTCTGTTATCACACACATGCTGTTTCATTGGCAGAACTTTCCTTATAACTGGGAGTAAAACAACACTTTTTTTTTTTTTTTTTTTTTTACAAGATCACTTTGAGATATGCATATACAGACGTGAATATTCTCTACATCAAATCAGTTCAAACAGCTTTCACTTTATACAATTGTTTTCTGATCTATACATTCTAAAAGGACAGATCGCAGCTCCCCGTTTTTGGAACGCTGCCAAGAATACCACATTTATCTCCAAAAGAGGAAAAAAAAAAAAAGACCTCCCAACATCTATGGCTTGAATTGATTTAATTAACATGCAGCCATTATAGTGGCACTGCTGCATTGTAAATATAACATAGAATGTCTGAAAAATGCATAGGATATTGCGCAAATACTAACTAGTGTTGGATGTGCAATCCTAAATGGGGGGGGACATGACGTTGGCAGCCTACACAGGGAAGATTTACAATCTCCTTGGTCTTCTGGCTTTGATCGGGTTAATTATGGTAACACATTGGTTGCAGCAACAAGAACATATAGACAGTTTATCCCAGTCCTGCATAGCTAACCGTATTAAGGCCAAGAGCAATATGTAAGGTGTCGTAACGCATAGCAATCAGAAAGGATCCTTTATTGTGCTGCCTGCTGTAATCTGGTTGCTATGGGTAACTGCACACGTATTTATAATTAGACTCATATGTGTTATGTCTCTGTAATAGCGTGCTCGTTCTTTAGAATACTGATAAATAGTTAATTTGAAAGCTGGTAAAATGCACTGAAGAGGATAATGATGGCTGCATAACTGTGCAGGTTTATCTATAAAATACAAATAGATTGTTCCTCATAATATGTTGCATTGTAGAGAAATTCAATGAGATTTGGTTAAGGCATGAAATTCTAAATACAGAATAGGATCGTTTGGGGGTCTAACTTTTTATTTTTAATTTTTTTTTTTTAATCTACGTATTTGTGCTGCCTAGCTTGTCCATAAGTGTAGGTTAGGGGTGTAAAAAGCATCACCCAGCTCTCACCTTTTAGTTATCATTTATCTATGAGCACTTTTAATCTAAAGCTACAATGTTGTGCCGTAGGAGGGACTGTCAGCAGAGACAATGATAACATTTGTGAAGGAGTTACATTGAGGTATGCCAGTGCTACAATCAGGAATTTTGATTCACCCAACGTAAACAAAATTGATTTGCCTGTCATGTGGTTGGCAATCTTTACGATGAACAAACACGGGTCAGTTTATTACGTGAATCCTATTCACGTAATAAAAAAAAAAAAAAAATCGAGATGCCCTTTGGAGACGCTGAAGTAGCTGATTATTCCAAAGGCAGGAGCAATAGCTCCTTTCATATTGAATTAGGCACCGTTTTGGCCAGCAACGTAGTTGGCACATGCATGCTAGGGTACCAGTTTTTTTGCAATAAAGACGCTTAGCATCAAGCTGGACATGGCTTGGCAGTTTGCCATCACTTACTATGAGATCTAATCAGTAAGCATCTTTATTTGCTTTCTGCTAGTGGAGGTTTTGTTTGTGCCATGGGTAGGCTGGCAGTTATGTGATTAGATAGAGGGGTTTGTTCCTCTTTTATTCACGCCCAGATGCACACCTAATACACCCTTCTCCTCACTGGAGAGCTTATTGTATGTCTTTCCTACTTAAGTTATTTGTATCTGAGCACACATTGATACGTTTCCTCTGTGCTTCCCATCAGATCTCTTTCAGGTTCTGGAGGTGGGTGTTTATGATTTGATCAACTCGTTGCCTAAACTGACTCTACGCTATGATGTGGACAAAACCGGGCCAGATGGTATACCCTAGTAATAATCACCAGAATTAACTATATGCTGGGATTGCTCTTAGTTGTTGGCATTTTAAGATTTTATTATAGCATAACTTTTTGAATACGTCAGTTTAGACTATTGGATTTTATGTAACAGCAATCATAGGAGAATGTCAATTGAAATGGGTATGTAAGCTCTAATGTGCAGATCTCCTGAAGGCCCACCAAGTTTCCTCGTAGGCTTTTGAGGTTGTTGTTGCATAGTTGCCAATAATATTCGCTTCTTAAAAAAAAAAAAAACTGTGTACAATCTGATATGCACGTCCCATCCTGTGCATTATTATCCTGAATGTCCAAAGTGTGCCATATACCCAATTAATTATTTACTTAGTTGTCCTGTAAATACTTGTATGCATTTAACAGCTGTCATGCAATATATATGAACTTTTGAGCAGATTATCATTAACCATGATAAGCAGTCAGAAAAAGGAGGGTTTTCTGGTATTTATGCACTATTGAAACTAGAGGCAACTTTCCTTGTGCATATGTTGGCTTCTCGCCCTGAAATTGAGGGCCAGTTTAGGTATTATGGGTTTTTTCCTTGGGCTTGTATCCATCAAGCCTTTCTGTATCCAGTAAACATTTAAGCAGAGTTTACAATGGTTTTTGCTGCTCACCAAGGGATTCAATTACTGAATTCCATTAGGTTTTTTTGTGGTTTCCCAAGTGGCACGGAGCTGGACTTAAAGAGGAAAAGTTGCAGGTGTGAAAGATGAGACTTTTGATTTGTGTATAAAATAATATAAGTTACTGCACCTCGGAGAGGCCTTTAGTGACTTGGTATCGGTGCATGCAAATTTCCTGGCAGTGGCAACAGCAGAATCTTAATGCTGCACTCACCTTCCTCCATAATAGAGCTGTACACTGCTACAAGCAGAAATTCTAATGTGCAGGCAGTCCAGGGAATTGTTCAATCTTTAGCCCAGTGCAAGTGATGGGGTTGTTAAAATGTTCAGTATGCCTGATTCCTTTTTCATCTGTGCAAGTTACCTTTTCTTTTTCTTCCAGTGCAAGGCTGAGATTTTTAATTGTCAATGTTACGACAACCGTATTGAGGGAGTAAAAATGTACACACCTTTTTAAACTTTATTTGTAAAGTTGGCATGTGTACAAAATTTGACAAATTGCCATATCCTCTTTTGGTCTTACTTATTTGAGTAACTCCAACGTTATTCCATCTTTTTTGATTTTTGTCTAGCCCCACATGGGCTACCTCCCACCCTGTAATACTGAAAGGTTGGTGTTTTCATTAGACACTTTCATTTCCTTTGTTTAATGATGGGAAGGAGTTTTAGCAATATGCCCATTTTGCAGGCAGAACATCTTCGTTGGCAGATGGACCAAATTAACAGAGTGTACAAAGAAGAAAGAGGCATGCTTATAATAAAACACACTTGAACACATTCGCCCCCTTCCCAGTTTGCTTAGTTAAAAGAGCGTTAACAGTGTTTTTACAGTGTCGTATGCTCTTGTGAATCCACATTGGGCCATAATAGAACCTGTTTGTGACTAGGGTGCTCCAGGGTGTTAACTGGACAAATGCTTGTCAATCACAAAGCTGCATATGGTGTGTTTGAACCAGACTATGGAGAGTATTTTAGACAATGAAGTGGAATATTTTAACAAGGACAAAGCCATCTGAGAGGCACAGAGTCACACAGGCTTGGTCTAGACTAAGAAAATATCCACAAGAGACGTTCGGAAAATTTTGTATATTTGAAATGCTACCATAGTAAATGTGTGCACAAAACGCAAGTCTGTAAAACCTACATAAAAATATAGTGGAGAACATTGGTCATAAAGTGTAGTAAGTGTGTACGTCGGTGTGTATCGTTTTCTAAGATACCCATCATCTTTACAAAGTGTACAAGTTAAAAAATGGAAGTTTCACGCTCGTATATAAAATAGAACAGCATTTTATTGAGCTTCTGTGACTGTAAAATGTAAAACAGCAGTTTGTGTTATGCGTTGACTTTTGGCTCACCCTTAGCAAATTTCAGAGTCTAGTTTTTTAACAACTCCCCCAAAAAATTCCCTTGCACAGATGTGTAGACACGAAGAGGTGTGTTTGAAACTAACATGCCTCATCCCTTTTATATGACCTACAGTTTTTCCCCAATCGAGAACCTTCCTAAAAAAAATTCTTTAAAAATTTCAATAGGCTTACATTTTCTTTAGGATTTTAGTTAGGGAGAGTGTAGACATTTATTTACCTATTTATTTTTTCTCCGTATCTTTTTCATTTCCTCCATAATGTTTGGTAACAAGTATTATAGTATTAGAAAGGCAAAAGATGGATTTAGTGAAGGGTATAGTAAAAGACCCATTTGTAGGCTGCAAATGGTAACAACTATGTAATATCCATGTATTATTTTTTTTGCAATGTGTATTTGTTACCTCTAGATAGAAACAGCAGACCCCAGGCAATATGCTTGAGTTTCACAAACTGGTTTATTTCGGTAGGTTTTGTTACATGCAAGTTGTCATTTTTTTTTTAACCCACATATGCCAGTAGGTGCGTTTTAAATGTTATACATTCTTGATGTCGTTTCGATCAATCTTTCAAAATCTGAAACTAAAACAACACAAATGATGCGTAAACTACACAAAAAATAATTTTTAGCAGTGAATAACCCTTCCAACACAGTTGTACTGAGTTGTGTAAACCTTTACGGAAAAATAAAAAGTTTATTTAAATTTATTTTTTTAAGAGGCTATAAAACTCAATTTTAAAAGAAAATGCTATTTTAAAAACATTTTTTTTTTTTTAAACTAAACCTTTTAGAAGCTTCAAAGACTACATTTTTTTCCTATGGTAAGGCTATGTGATGAGTAGCAGAGGGGAAAGCAAGAAGAAAGAAAGCATTTCTTATTCTCAATACAAGTGGATTGCTTAACAAGTCAGTGCAGGCACATACTTGTTTGTACAATAGAGATAAAAATTCCTGTATAAAAATAATTCACTTGCTGACAGCAGGCATTGTGCAGGGGCTGCCTCCTTTGTGCGGGCCGCGGGTCTGAGATCGAGGATCACGACTTCTGCTTTTTATGCAGAACAGTCTATCACGATCGCTTGCTGAATTCTGCCTAAAAGTTAATTGCTTAATTTTTAGAAATATTTCAACCTCCCTTTGTGACATTTTTCTTCTTTCTTCTCCCCTGGTAAGACGGCTGTAGCTTTCTGCAGACGCTGCAAAAGGGGAAACGTTTTTGGCAGGTTAAGAATTGTGGCCCATTCTTGATGCATTTGCATTGCGAGCTATTGTCTGTGTGTAATCTTTTGTCTTGGCTCTGATAGAGTCCATGTAAACTATTGCTGGGATCTGGTTCCTTATACAATAACTTTGCCACTGGGAGGGATTCTATGTATTGAAGACCTGTGGCTGAAAAAGATGTCTAGAGGAATTTTTTTTATTTTAAATCAAATTGGTCATTTAAAACTTGTAATGGTATCTGTGGAGAAGCTCATCTTCCCAGAGCTAATGTGCTAAATTGGTTTCATTTAAGTTTAAATTGCTAAAAAATAGTGGTTGCACACTGGAGATATTTTCTGACTTTATTGTAAGATTCATGACTATACAAGGATGCTCTTGTCATTGCTTTACTGTCTGTTTTACATTTAGATCCTATCTACCATCTACTAGATGAAATTTAGGACTCTTTTTGAAGGCATAGAAAATCCAGACCCTAGATTCTAATAGCGATACCAATATGCTTTGCATTTTCTCAGTTGAGTATAAATTGACAAAAATACCGTCAGGGTTTTGTTAGAATGGTTTATTGTAAACTTGCATTCAGTTTTTACAGAAAAGGTGTGAAAGATTGTGGAATGAAAATTAGCAAGTATTGGGAATTGTGAGGCTCAGGATGTATAAAGGAATGTCTACATCACATCTCTGCATCAAACAAATCACACTTAATAGAAATGTTATGATATGTAAGTGTAAAATGTAAATGTGAGACAGGCTGGCGCTGAGTGAGATGACAGGATCCTGCAGCTCGTACTGTGGAGCAATGTCTCTGCAGTATCGTCTTTGGTAATGGAGGGTGGTCATTGTCCATGGGATAGACGAGGTAGATGGTACCATCCCTGACTACGAGCCATAGCTTGTATTGCAGGCCTCTACCATCGGTGTTGCAGGAGACAAATGTGGCTGGCACAGACAGGGTAAAATATGCACAAACACAGCTAGACAATGATTCATGAACACTTTTGGATAATGGAGCTGTTAACTGTTTCTCTTTCTTAGAGCAATGTAAATGCATGCATTTATTAAACTACAAATCTCTATTGATATATTCTTTTAAATCTTTAACTACTAATCCTGAATATGTATTATTCTAAATTGACAATATACAGCAGTAATGCATTAACGCGTGGATGTATAGAAAATCTTATAACTTGAGCAGTTTGTGATTATGACACCTTTACAGCAACTTAATCATGTCCAGCAGTTTAAAGTCATGACATGCTATATTATGTCATCAGTACTTCCTTATCTAACATATTATGGTATCATAATGCTTCCCACTGTAGCTTGCGATTGTATGGGGCATTGTATTTGAGCTTGGGTTACTGATTGACTGGTCCTTAAATAATTTTGATATGTCATATATTTTTAACAAGTATTGACAATTTGGTAAAACAAGTTTTAAAAATATTGCACCCATCAAATACCTGAGTTCCATAATCATTGGACATGTTGGAAATTTTCTCTTTAGGCAAGGCACTTACAAAAACGTAGAAACCGTATTTTAAGCACAGGTTTTTGACAGTAAGAGTCCAAAAAGAAAGTCTGAATAGTATGTTGTAAACTTAATCTTGATAAATGTTTGTGTCTACATAGAGTAACACATAATTTGGACAAGCAGACACATATCAGATTGTTTGTTATAGAATAAAAGTTTGCTCTATGTATGCCTGGCAATGAATAGTCGGTAGATTACCTATGATAGTGGTTCTGTTAGCTTTTCTAACATTACATTTAAAGCAGCTTGTATGGATCTGGGTCATACCCAAACATTATACATCAATCTAAAAATGTTATTCACATCTTTTTTTTTTAAATTAATTTGTTTCCAATGGTTTTACCTTTTACAGTGCTGCTGGTATTGATAATCATGTTATTCCCATAGTAATATATACCTATTCAAAATGGGTACCGGAAAAAATCATAGGAAATAAAGTGCAACTGGGGAAAGGTTAACGTGGTTTCCCTCCAGGATAAATTTAGTACTGTATGCATTTAGAAATCATATGTTTTGCTAACACATTCAGATGGGAGGATCTTTATCAACCTCATTCTGTTTTCCATATCAAACTGGAAGGTATAGAAATGTAGTTTGTGAATTCTCTTGAGGGCCTTACGCAAATGTAGAGAATTCATAAACAATATCTAGTGTGTGTGTATGTGCAGATGATTGATAATTTTACTTTTGTATGAAGTAACATTACTCACTTATAAAAAAACTTTGCAATATTCTCATATTTGCAACTAAGTTATGTTTGCTAGAGACTATGTTAAATTTCCAATCATCATCACCACGGTCAATCTTTATTTTATTTACTATTTATTTACTTTTTTAACTTGTAATAGCACTATTGTCGGGTAGTTTGGCAATTGGTTTACAAAAGATAACTCACCCATGTTTCTATATACAAACTAGCTAATATTATGTTTGTTTTAAAGCAAATCTGGAAATGTATTTGTTCAGTTGGACTAACTCCACAAATACAAGTGATTCTAGAGAAGATGAACAATGGCTCCCGTCTAGCCTAATTGACCTATCAGCAAGCCTAATACATTTACTATAAATCAAGTTTCACTTTGTGTGCTTTTCAGATTTTTAGTTACACCAAATATTAGCTTCATACCAGACAGCATCTACATAAATACATATATTCCCAGCCTACAACAGGACAGAACTAATGCACTCTTTCATTGTTCCCACAACACATGGCCTGGCTTGGCAATCATGAAAATACTTATGTTGCCAATGCACAGCTGAATAATTGCAAGAATTCGGATATATGGTACAATCTTTTGCATTTGCTGGACCATGTGTTATTTTTTGCTATGTGGAGACATCTCCACTTTAACAAATCAATACCTTTTCTGTAAAGGAAAAATGAAAACTTCTATACTTGGTGTAGGGCAGTTTTTCTCAACCAGGGTTACATGGAATGGTAGGGTTTCTTCAGAGGTTGCTAGGGGTTCCTTGAACACCAAGCAATTTGTGACCACCATGATAATGTACTTTGAGCTGTAAATTTAGCAATTCCCTTTAAAGGTTCACAGAGACCTGAAAGTTATGTCAAGAGTTCCTCCATTATAAAAGGTTGAGAAAGGTTGGAGTATCGTGCAAGGTATAGAAGTTTCTGCAAAACAGTATCTGCTGGCTATAACAGCCAACCAATTTCCTCCAGTTAAGATTCCATTTCAGGTAAGAAAAAAAAATCTGAGAATATCATTGGTTGGCAAGAACATTACTAACATTTCGAAGGATTTCACACAGGACAACTTCCCATTTCTGTAGTTTGCTTATATATAGTATAAAGATGTATGTCAGAATTTTGTTTTCACTGGACTCATTCCCGCCAAAACCCATCACTAAAGTATCTTCATCATAATGTAACAGTTATTTCTGGCAGTCCGAATGAAGTAACGGCCAGTATTAATATTAGCTGAAACATACATCCTTTAGAAACTGTGAAATTGATTGATGGTGCTACTTCCTCAAAAAGAGTTACTAAACGGCAGTAATAACTGATTTTGTCTCACATGGTTTGTCTAGTACATGCAAATCTCAGTTTCTAAAAGGTAGCTGGAGACACGGGTTTGCATTTGACTGTCCAAAGCCACCACAGCAGATATTTAAAGTTGCATGTATGATCTAGCCCAAGTTTCACTTCTCTGAACAGTAGCCAGTTCCTTTGCTGTAAGTACGAGCTCAGCTGACCGTGCAAACACAATTCATGAAGCATTTCCCTGCTGTATAGGGCTGTAATAGAGAAACAATTGAATTTGTGGAAGTTTGTAATACAGCTTTACACTTTGGAGCTCATTCATTCTTTGTTTGCTAGATGTCTTCTTAATGTAAGGCAATGTCTACTTAACTACTATCCCCATCTTTGATCATATATGTTTATATAATTCTACATTCTGTGTACACTTATTCAGAGGCTTTTTGTATGAAAGATGTGGCAGCACACCTGAGCATGGCTATGTATTTTATTGTAAAACCAAATTATATTTCTATAAAAAAAAAAATAAAACCTGAGCAGTGAAATGCATACAAAACCACACTTACCGTTCAATGCAGTCCAGCGACATTTTGAATTCTCCTAAAATTTGAGAATCCTGTGCTCCAATCTCATGTACTGGCAGCGTTGTTTTCTATTCTGGTCGCTGTGTACAGCGCCCCGCTGTGCACATTATTAGCACTCAGTGGTTGTTAATGTAGACAGCTGGGAGCATTATTATTTGCTGATAGATGGTTATAAAATAATAAATAGGGTAGGAACGGATGCTTGTACACAGTCCTGGCATCTAACACTCCTGGTTCCGAAGGAAAAGGTGCCTAGTATGTTTTTAAGGTAAATATTCAATTTTGTTTTCCTTTTTTTTCTCTATACCTTTCATACTTGCCAAAAATGGCAACTAAGCAAATTGTGTATAGTTCCCTTTACAGGTGTATGCTTTCCACGCACATGTGATATGCCATGCCTATGATTGGTCGATGATTCCTATATTCAGTCATTCCATATTTTTCCCATTGTACTGGTTGTTACCTTATGTTACAGTGACATTAACATCTCACAACTATCTGCATGGTAACATAGGATCATGTGCATTTGAAAAAAAAAAATACATTTAAATGTATGCGTTGGTTTAATTTAATGCACACTAACACAAGCAGCAATGCTCTGTGTTTTCCAGTTCAGAGCTATTGTGGGAACAGGCCCTTCTTTTGGGCTTTTGGAACTGAATCTCTTTGTCCTCCTCTAGTATTTAGTTGTCCCTATATAAGGCCTGTATAAATTATGTACAATTTATATACCAAAAGTATTATACTACTACATAACATATTTCATCCAACAGTAAATTATTGAAATTGTTATTTTGTAACGTCACCAGAAAATGGTTAGTCGAGAAGCACTTGTAGGCTTAACCTATAATAATTCTGCATATTGGTTCATGCAGATCTGTGTAACTGGGGTGCGGCTGGGGTATTTTGTTTACCTACATACTTTGTGCTTGAAGGTGACCTTTTTCTCACTGAGGGTGAGAAAGGTATGAAGGTATGAGGTACCAAAGGTATGAAGCATAAGCATTGCTTGTACTAAATGGGCCATGCAGATGTGGACAACAATAACAAGCATGCTCAATCGGCAAAGGCACTGCTATCAAGTTGGAAGATCTTATTGTAGCCATATGCCAATAATTTCCCTTTTCTATACGGACCTAAAACCATTTAAAGTGAAATAGTCCCCTCATCCCAGTCCACAAGAAAACCACAGTGGGTTCTTCTGGTGAAGCTATTGTTTCAGTAGGCAGAAATCTTTCCTTCTGCCATCCACAGTGAGATGGTTTCCATAAATCTACAATTGTAACCAAACAAATGGTAAAATAAGAATTGTTAGGTCAGATCAAGAACCGAAATAGACCAGTGTGGGTGCGGAATGGAGCCAGGCTAAGCATTTCAAAAAGTTTCCTACCCTTTAAAGCAGTTTAACTATATGAAACCTGAAGCAATGTAGGAGTTAATTGTGCTTACACTGGAAATGTGAGTGAAATGAGGCAAAATAAGGCCACATAAAAAAACATGATGAAGCCTGGGGCACTGCTGCCTTCTGCACCCCAAGCACCTCTCTGTAAATGTGGCCCTGCAGGTTTGCATTAGAAAGAAGGAATGGGGGTGGGGGGAAAGCAGAGGCATACACTGCACTGTTTTTTTGGATGAATTTTACTGATAATTTGCTAAAGCTCATTTGAATTTTAAGCACTGCTTTAATCTTCAAAGGCTAAATTGCTTTATGAATATGCATGGTGTGGGCAGACTTTAGTTCATTACCTAGTTGTAAATTCTAATGACCATTAGGTCCTTGCAGTAATTGCGAATTGTTTTGCATTTTTGATTGGCTTATTAACATGTGCATTCGGCACACATCAGGCCGGCCTGTCAGGCTGCTGAAGGAAGGGAAAAAAAAAAGGTGAAAATTGTTTATAGCACCAAGATTCTTAAGACTTTTCATTTGGTGGAAATTGATGATGTAAAAAAAAAAATATATATTATTTTTTTTATTTCATTCTCTTCTCCAGAGTGAAAGTTCACCAAGAGATTTGACATATTTAATTTACATGATGACTTTGCACTCCTTCATTAATGTAATTTGCATATGAAGCTGTTGTTAATCACTTTTGATCATGTTTTGTGTATTAGCTGCCTCAGTGGCTTTTTCTCCCCCCTCAGATGCTCAGACAGAAAGCTGCAAAATGATGTATCTTCTTGCCAACTTTCCTTTGGTGAATTGAGGAATTAGGATCCTAACCTCTAGTAATTAAATATGTTTTATCAGTTTTCCCATTTACGTTAAGTACAGTTGCTGGAATGTACAACGAAACTGTTCCCATTTGGGGGAGACATTCCTTCAAAAATAGAGATCTCTTTCCCCCTCTTTCCCAGCGGTTTAGCTGGATTGATCTTGGCAGTGAGGTTAAGCTGCAAGCAATTTGACAATGGTGAGAAGGAATGCTTTAGTGCTTGCGCGATTCCACCAGGCTGCAGAATTCCAGGATATAAACAGTGCCCTTATAGAAACATCTATCATCCATGAAGGCCAGGCTGCTGTTAGGAAAATTAGAAAGGTGCATCCATACTGCTGCCCAAAGCTTAATAATAACATGGATGCAAGATGTTCTTCTGGATTACAATTGTTTCCCCCTATGTTATTGTCAATCGCCATTCAGTTTGACAAGCAGCAAAGTGTTAATGTGGTATGAATTGATGAAGACCAAAATCTTAAATTTTCTAGATGTTTCATTTAGAGATCATCGGTCAAGCAGTTGCGATACATAGATTGCATGATTGTCAGCTGCTGGGACAAACCTGAATAAATGTTCAGGCAATTAAAAAAAATAAATATGAATTGATTAACTCATTGGCATTAAGATTGTGCTAAAGGGTTAGGTTTTTTGTTTTCCATGGGATTCCATGTGCTTACATGTTATGCTTCGCCCTCAGACTTTTTAGGTTCTTTTGGTTCCATGATACTCAGATCATTAATTTTTTATGTCTTTTAACCGTTCTCACTTTAATGAACCCTAGGATTATTACATTTGTATAAATATCAATATTAATTGCCTTTTAAATCATATGTATGAAAAAATATATATTAATCATACATATACATTCATACACATGCCTTGTACCAGCCCACGATTTCTGAAGGGTTGCTTCAGGTAATTGCTTTTTTTTTTTTTTTTTTTTTTAAATGAACACCTTAGTATCTTTTTTAATGAATGTCAGTGAGCTTTGTGTAACACTTCTGTGTAACACACATTGCTTTGCTCTTGAACAGCTATCCGTTAAGTAGGACCACATTAATGTATATTTATGCCTTTTTCAAGATGCATCTTACCCTAAGCTGGACCTGATAGTGCCCTTCAACTCCTTGCTGTGGTGTGGTAAAAGCACGCTTCAGTTCAAAGTTGTTAATATTCAGCCAGGAAACAGTATCCAGAGCACAGATAAATTATTAAATGCATGAACTTTTTAGGCAGTAAGATGAACTGATGGGGTCCATCTGTGAGATCTAGGGGCTTTTTATTTGTGTGTGTCGAATGATTCTGCCCTCTACGACTCCATAGCCTTTGGTCTTTGGCCAAGTGCATGCATAATTGATTCCACGCGCGCTATCATTTTCTTGATGTAATTGCTTCAGTGAGATATGATGAAATCTAATGGATAGTTTACCATTTCAAAATGATAAAAAAAGAGTAAACGTCCTTGTCCGTATTGGTCAGTGCTAGCGGTGTGTGATGGTATTACCATTTTCCACTGTTGCTGCATGCTGATCATTAGTAAGGATGGTTTCTTGTGTTCCTTCTATGTGTCTGTTCAGGCTATAGGTCTGCATGTGGTAATATAGCCCGATAAGTGGTCATCAATACAGTCACACTGGTCACATTTTGTCACTTTTGTTTTACTGGACTACATAATAAGAGTTCTGGTATTGTCAAGCAATAAGGTTGTTCTTTTATTTTTAGTGCAGAATGAGAACATGAAAGGGAAATGCTGCAACAAAATTAACTCTTAAGGGGCCTTTCAATCAGAAAGCCCATTGAGAAAATAATCACCTGTGTAGCAGTTTAGGCTGGACATGCTTCATATTAAGTGGAAGTCTTGCCTGATTTGAACATTGCTTGAGATGTTGGGCTTAGCTAAAAACTATTGATGATATACAAGTAACCAGCTTTTCTAAAATGCTAAAAACATTTGAGCAGATAGGTGCCACTGCCATTGACATGGACCTGTTCTTTATGTGTGCAAGTTCAGGTATGTTTCTGGCAATGCAAGTTAAAACTGTTGGATGTCCTGTCCCCATTACAGCCAAGGAGGTATCTACCCATCTATGGACTGCCTTTAGCAGCAGGCGGACTGAGAAATATGATTACATTTTTCTTATATTAAATTCCAAGCTAGCTCTTTATTCTAGTTGTATCAAGCCAAACCATCAATGTAAAGTTCTCCTGCATGTTCTATCAAACAAAGATTTATTTGGATGCCTTATGTGAGTTTTTGTAATATGCTTGAGGCTGACCATATGCTTGTGTCATGTATGGACAAGAATAGCTATCTCCAAGTATAGAGGGTGGGGGTGTCATGGAAGTATATTAACCAACATTCTGGGAATTCTGTTCCTTCCAGTCTTAACTCAATTAGTGTTCAGCTTCATATATACGTGTGTGTATGTATGTATGTGTAATATATGTATGTCATAATGTGTCTTTAACCTAACCATATTTACTGAAATGCTATTGGTCGCTTCTTGTCTTTGCACTGTCATTGCCTTGCGTAATAAACTGGAATGGCTGCATTCATAAGCATTGCCTCTACTGTAACAAAGCAAATGTAAAGTGCTCCATGTTGAATTCTTTTTCCCTCTGAAGCGCTCCAAGAATACCAATGAAATGTTAAAGGACCAGCCAAATTAGCATGAAATCTGACAAATAAGCCTGATCCATAGACAAGAAACTTAGTTGTTCCGCAGTGCCTATGAACTGTGCTCTGAAATATCATGTGAAACGAAGAGAAACGTTAATGGCTGCTAGCACTTCACATGATGCAGAAATACATGTGTTTGCTTTTCGTACTGCCGTGTTGTCTTTGGCAAAGCCTTGGGTCTGAAGCGAGGGTTTTGTAAGTCATAATAAAGGCGAGCACATGATGTGACATTTGATCAACAAACACACACTTATGCCAAAAAATTCTTGCCATTCGCTGAGTGTAAATCTGTAAACCAGTCCAGTGGGATTCCCCCCTTCAGTAAGTGATGGAAGGGCTAGAATTCGGCATGGCACAGGCATCCAATGTGGATGTAACCAGAATGGTATAAGCTAATGCATTGTTGGAACAGCCACACAAGAGGAGAGCTGGGTACAGCAATATATTTTACTGCAATAATTGTAGGTTGTGTTTTACATACAAGAAAATGGTCATCTGCCCACAGCTCTTGTAAAAAGAAAAAGTGAAATACGGTCTTTATTTAAATTACTTGAACAATGGCAATTGTGTCAGTTGTCACCAGCGTCTCCATCAAAACATCATCCGTGTTTAGTTTTGCACTGGGATCCTTTGTTTCTCAGGATTGAAGCATGCGAGAGAGCTGGTCGCAGGTCATGAGATAGGTCTGAGTTGAAGATATACTCTTACTTGATGGTGGTTTTGAACTTATTTGAATAGAAGAACTTTTTGACTTCTTTTATAAGGTCCGAGCCTGGTTGATGACTTTGTTGTATGAACTGATTTTACCCTCCTGATTGTCATACTTTGTGGTATGAACTGATTTTACCCTCCTGATTGTCATAAACAAAATTGCGTTCCTTGTATGAACTCCCCACCATAGGTTGTATCTTTGATATTTCGGATTTAAAAAATATTGACTACTTAGATGGCAGAATGAGCAACAGATTTTAGGCCCCAGGCCCTGGCACTTCCATATTTGACCCTACTTGAGAATGCTTCTTTGTTTTTCCATTTCACCAGTAAATGCATCATCAAAGCAATTAGGGCAAGAATTAGTTTAGACTGCCTTTGTTGTCCATAGCAACGAAACAGATTACCTTTTTTTTTTCCTCGCGGTGAAGAAGAATCCACTTGGTTGCCAAGCAACAAAGCAAGCGTTTTTTTTCAACACACATTTTCTACTAAACCAGACAAGTGTGTTTGTCTTGTCTGGCGGGTCATACGCACATATTTGTAATATTTTATAAATTGTTTGTTCTGGTAGGTTTTGCTAACGTTGTATTGTGGGCTTTTTCTTGTACTTGTTTACGATCAGTATTCACAGGAAACAATCAGACATATTTTTACACTTCCCACATTGGTGGTGATGGTATATGATGAAATCTAATGGCGGTGGTGGTATATAATACTAACTTGCTGTCCTAGTTCATGCAAAGTTGATGAAGGCCCTAGTAGCCCTTGTCTATCTAGCCCTGTTAGAGTGGCGCTGCCATAGCCCAACTCTTAACATGCCCCTTCTGTACAGGCTCTTTAAATTGTGTAAACTAGGACTGATATCTTCCAGTTCCCACAGATAGGTGCAGCGATTACATCTGTTCTAATGAACGGTTCAGGCTGTTTAATGTCCTAGAGCTGTAAGACTTGTGTTCACATACTGCACTGCCACTGCTGTCCTACTAGATAATAATGGAGAGAAAAGAAACAAAAAATAACACATATCGCCTTTAACACAGCACTACTATTGATAGATACCCTCGTTAATCCTTTCCTTGCCAACACAATGCACCGCTTGCCTCTCTAACGCTTGAAAAGGCTGCTCTGTGGCTTGATTCATTTCCCGATCTTGGCTATAGAGAGCCATGGCTCTGAAAAGCTTGCAGTGATAAATAGTGTGCATTCTGTGGAGGTGAGAGCACAAAAATGAGAGTGATCGCCTTTGTGTTGTCTAGGTCCTGGCCATGTACTTTCTAATTCCCGAGGTTTCTTTCAACAATTCTGTCTGGACTAGGAGGGGCTTAAGCCAAGTGGTCCATCACATCTGCTCCGGAGAAAGTGGCAAAGAATGGAAGTAAGTTGTAATAGGCCGGCAGCACAATGGAAAAATTGTACACCGGGAGCTTCAGCCTCTATAGCCTTAGTGTGGCCAGACTGGTTTAGCAGACAGAATGATAGATGGCTTTGTCAAGGGTCCCAGGGTGTGCCCTGATCTTAAAACACTTTGTTTATCTTGAATAGCAAGGGGAAAGCAGCAGACATAATCAGTGTCTAGTTTGTAGGAGCTTTGTGGGATGTGGGGGGTGGACTGCAAAGAAAATATTATTTAACCTCTTCATACCACCATTGTAAAAGTGAATAAAAATATGTTGCCAGGTGTTTTCAGAGTGAATTTTTTTTGATCGTTGCAGCAAATATCCAATAAGTGGCAGTGTTTTGGCTCTCCACTTTACACCTTTAACAAAGTTCTTCTTTTAGTTTTTAGTTTCTTTTAGCACATGCACCATGCATTATGTAGCTTTGTGCTGGCCAAACCTTCCCCGATTTGTAGGTAACCTCACATGTACATGGGTAGGTCAATTCAGGTCTCGGCAATGTCATTTAGCTAGCTGTGTGGATTTATCACGGACATCTACCAGTGGGACAGGTTTAGAAAATCCTGGATTAGCAGAAATGTGGTAAAATCAAATTTTTACTGCATATTAATACTTGGTATTGATTCTGAATGACACATCAACACACGTGTATTACAACTCACCACAACACATGTACGTGTACATATAATGCATTGAAACTCCAAAAAAAGGTGCAGCACCTTTTTTTTTTTTTTTTTTTTTTTTTTTTTTTTAAATAAATGGTCTGTCTAAACTCCTCTTTTTATGTATTGATGTACATTGAATCAAGAAGTCCTAGGTAAATATGGCCATTTGATAGATTTAAATCATTTTCATGTTTGAACCACTAAACTTTATCAGGCTGGGAGATTTCTGGAACCACCACTTGTCCACACAGGTTTTTTTTTTTTTTTTTTCAGTTGTCAGACGCAAACAATGTTTAAGTCTTCATCCCACACTGTCTGTTAAAATTGGTTATCATCTGGGAAATGAGCTTTGTTGTTAATAATTGAATCACTGTGAGCAAAAATATTTATTATTAATCATTTTAGTATGCACTGCATTTTACTGTAATTCTTTTGACATCTCTGGCATGGATCACACGGCAACCTACTCGCCCCTTCCGTCCATGGCATCTAGTGTGTACAAAAAGTCTTTGCAAATCCCTTGATATTTGATATTAGGCCATGTGGAGTATAAATCTACAGCCTAAATGGCTAAACAAGCTTTATTATTTAACTTTTTTTGATGAAACGTTAAAATCAAGAACATAAAGTAAGTTCCTTCTGTGTTAGTGTTGCTCCAATGCCATTTAACCGTTTTGTGGCCAGGACACAAGATGGTGTGGGTTGGTGCAGAGCAGGCAATGAACTGGTTAATGGAGATCTGGCTGAGCTGTGTAGAGACAGAAGATGGGTGGGGGTGGGATGATGCTGTCCATTAACAGATGAACTTGGATGAAGTCCAGGCTTTTGATGAGAAAGTGTCATAGCCCAGGAGCATTCAATATTTTTTTTTCATACCTGCTGACTGTTCATCATAGTCTCTCAGGTCTTGTGGCTGAAGGCAGAAACAAAACAAAAATGACTCTATTTATTGTGTGCAATCTCTAAGAATCAGTTATGACCAGTCATTTGGCCAGACAGGCAAACCCATGGTACTGTAATGCATGTAGAAAGCATACATGCTTTCTATATGTAAAACCCCTTATGTGTTTTAATTATTCCATTCTTTCCAAAATAAAAAAAAAAAAAAGGTTTTGGTTGTAAGTATACTTTAATCTAAAAAATAGAACCCATTATTATTATTGTAGCCAAGGGTCTGTTTCCACTATGGCTTTGTGCCACGATTTTAAAAACACAAGATCATTGATGGACACTGTTATAGGGCAGCCAATTATTTTCTATTAGCTGCTCGATGCACCATAACACATAGAAAAATTGTGCATGCCGATTAAGATACGTTTTGTGGTGCCATTAAGTATGAACAACATCGTAGTGCAGTGTGATGTTCCATGATGGACTCCTGTTGTCAGTATATATTGCAGGTGGATGGGTTATAAGGAATCACTGTAGCTTTACCAAAAATGGGCAGGTGACCATCCGTCTATATTACGTTAAGATACTGACTCTTAACGGGTATGTAATCCTGACCTTTTAAAGGCAGCAGCTCAAAATGTTGAAACAAGAGGGCCTACAAGAAGAGCCAAGCCATGGCATCTTACATACCGTATATATTTGATGGCATCTCTTCTTTTAAAGTTCTTTCTATGATTTCTGCTTGTATTAGGATGGCTCTGTACTCTAAGCACGGTATATTCACCTATGTTTGCTTACACCTGCCACACATTGTAGATTTGTCACTTTCAGGAGGAGATTTGTGACTGCGGCATGTTTTGTAAGTGTCGGTGTTTGCTGCCATTAATCAGCCTTATACCTGTCTTCTTGGAGGATTACCAGCTAAGGCTCAGGTATTTCTCAGGCTACCGTATATACTGTCTGTTACTCTTATCAGACGTGGGTTTTATGTTCTATTATTTTCTTCCTTTGTAAGAGAATATTCATTGTACATATAGTAAGTGTCATGTAATAGGTTGCAGCTTCCTCAAATATACTGTAATGCTTGAATACATTCCCACACTTTCAGCTGCACTTGCAGATGGATTAATAATACATCTCCTTAAAGAACTGCCTTCAGCTTTGATGGATGGGAAACAATTTAAGGTTAACTATTAAATGTGGGCAAATCTAATAAAAACGAAAATATGTCCCCCAAGTTACTGTTCTGTTGCAATCACAGTATCATTCTCTCCTCATTTAGCTATTATCCTTTAACGAGCCCCTAATGTATATACAGTGGACTGCAGTGGATTCCTCCCTACCTTATTTACAAGATAATCAGATTTAACCAGGGCTGTAAGCGGCCAATTATTGTTGGAAAGGGTACGACTGATGCAAGGACATTAACACTCACCTTTGAGGGTTCAAATTAAACAGTAAGTGGCTCAATCCCAATTATTAAAGGAAATGTATTCTTGTTGTTTAAGAGACTTGCTATTACCATTAGTGTAGTAAGGCCCTGGTGCGTTCTTTTATTTATCAGCTGGCAAATGTTTAGGCATAGAAAGAAGGTCACTGCACCAATTGGCATTGAAATGAACTCTGTGACTGGGTTAAAGGGAATGTATAGTCTTTTAAAATCATTAGTCTTGTTAGATACATATTAAGGAAATCAGACAGCGTTAAGTAATTAATCAGTGTGTGGTAATGTTTTAAAAGCTCAGTTGATGTGTTTTTATATATATATATATATATATATATATATATATATATATATATGTAAATATTTGCTCATTACCTATGCAGGATTTGCTGCCTTTACCTGCACAGTGCTTGTGCTTTACTGCTGCTCCCCACTTTGCAAATTGACTGGAGGATTTATCTATCCCCTTGAAAACAATGCATTTCCTAACAGAATGTGTGCAAAAAGAGTGACGGTCTCTTAAAAGTGCCACAACACACTGTAAAATCGCATGCTAACGCATATCAGTTCACATTTGGTATTTCATCCTTATGGCATGAATTTTGGTGTGAACAAGTCCTTAGGGATCCAAAGTGTGAACTAAAGTCTCTCTGCTCAAGAAACCCATCAGCTGCTAGCAGGGTGGTTGGGAATTTTTTCTTCAAACAAAACAATCTCCAGTGTTTCTGTTACTAATTAGTAACACAATGAAAGCACTTGGAATTTCATCTTAAAAAAAAAAAAAAAGTTATTATAGCTTGGCATCCCAAGCTTTCATTCATAATTCCTGGAATTGGCTCAGATGTATTTTTGCTTGGCAAGTGCAGATAATCGTACGTGGCATGCTTGTGAAATCCTCCTGTGCCATAGCTGGCTGAGTGTGCCATCTTTTCATTTGTATCCATCCGGTTTTCAGATTTCATCTTTCAGTAAACCATGTTCATAATACTTTATTACAGGCTGTAGGATCTGTGGAGATGTAAAGTCTGGGCAGCTTGTGGGAAAAGAAGAATCCCTAGAAAATATTTGAGGCTAGCTTCTGTAGTGAAAGCTTTAAAGAGTGGTAAAGGTGACTACAGAAATCAGATAATGTTCAGTGGATCTGGCTGTTTACATTAAAAAAGCTGGAGGTTTATCAGACCATGACAGATATCTTTGTACTTGAGCTTTCTTGGGTGGAGAGTCAGTCACACTGTTGACCTTTGTTTCAAGTCCAAGAGAGGCCAATGTTGGGGATGTCGGCTAAGCAATCCCCACCTAATTTGCACCCGTTTCATTAGATGGTGCATGTTCCCAGCAGAACCTTTGGGTCCTTGGGAAGTTGAATAGAGGTAGTGAGCAGCAAAAGGTGTTTTTGTGATCAGTTGCCACAGCAAAGACATTCTTTTTTGCATTCTGTGTTCCATTGTGACAGGTGGCTAAGGCTGTGTGCTAAACTTCTACTATGTTGAAGCTCATTTAAACACCAGACAAGGTACCTATCGTAAGAGACACATTTTAGGTCTTGTACGGGGAACGCTCACTTTCTTCTGCAGTACACGATCTGAAACAATAAGACATTGCAATGTTGCTGGTGAGTGAGAATCTGCTGCGTTTCAAACAGTAAGGATTTAACCGTATAGAAATTGAGGAGCATTTTTTTTTTTGTCAATGTATACAGCTTTCAAAAAGAAAATACACAAAAAAGAAGGTTTTTTTTTAGGCAAAGAATAAATTGTATTGATGATTACTTATCATAATACAATACATTATTGATAATAGTGCTTCAAATGCCTAATAAAGTATTGTTCTCTATATTAGTCTGTATTAGTCATTAATGGTTTATAGTTTCACTGACAAATGACCATCCTTTATCTGTGATTATTGGATGTACTCTTAATTGCTTTGATCCTTCACATTTACATTTGCTGTCCTTTATACTTATATTACATATTTATTATGAACCTAGATACTGCCAAGCAATTGCGTATAACTTTGCTTAACGTACTACTACCCCTGAAGAAGCCCAAGCCGGGCGAAATGCGTCAGATGTTCGAATTTACATAAGCAATACGAGTTACACTATGTTATATGTTCTATATAGAGGTTCATTGGGCCTATATGGCTATAAATGAAATAGACTCTACAGCCATTTGAAGCACTGTTATCAGTATTGAGAAATAATCAATACAAGTTATCCTTTGCCTAAAAAAAAAAAGCTTTCTGCTCTTGCAGCTTTTCTGTGTCACCTTATTGTCATCTGTTCCACCAGGTAGATTGATATCTGTTGGTAGCTTTAAATAATCCATTACTAGAACCTGTTTGTATTTATATGAATAAAAGGTTAGGCATGTCTTGGTTTTCTGCATTGCTGTTGCTGGTGCTTTCTGTAGCTATGCAGTGACTGTTTCTGCAAAATCTGCTTTATAAATGGCTTGCTAGTTAAAACACTTGATTATCACCTGCTTTGTAGCCTTCTCATTTATAACTACTATCATGCAGCAGCTGGGAGGTCACTTGCTTGGTATGAGACATCTGACAAGTGCCATATAAATGAAGAACACAATATGTACTTGTACAATAGCATATATGCATCTTCCATAAACAGCCGAGACAAAGAAATCCTTGTCAGTGGGTGGTGAATGACTTTATAAGCCAGGCCCTGAAGCCTACTTTGCCAAAGGGTTAAATGTGTAATATTACCTTGTGAACACCTGGTGGTCAAAGCTTGGCCCATCATTATTATGTAAATTGGAGGCACATCATCTTTTATTCATGGCGGGCAGAAAGTTTATCTGCATTATTAGCTTTTAGCAAGAACTGGGAGCTCCATAACCTTAGACCTCAGAAACACGAGCCATATATTTGTGGATGTCTGTAGACAAGACACACTCCCATGAATGTTATCTTCCTTTCACTGCAGCTTTGAAAAACTTAAGAAAATAACAGCTAAAGAGAGACAAAGTACACATTTGTTACAATAGTGATACAGTCACATGAAAATATGCAGGCTTCAGTTACTAGTATTGTGGCTAATCAGTTTTTAATGTCTTCTCAGTAAACGGTAGTGCAACTACAAGCAGTATAATCACACATCAGAGTTTGGCTGTGCCCCAACTCTGATAGCAGCTTCTGTCTGAATTGTAACAGAGCTAACCTAGAATAAGCTCTGACTAGGCAAAGCTGTAGTGAAGAGCCTAACGCTAAAAAATGTTTGCAAACTCGTAGCAAAATCTTTTGAAGCTACACAGGCATAACCCTGCACCCACCATAGGCTTAACACTAGATTGCTTACCTTTACAACCTCTATCCTATAATTTGTCCCAAATCTGGCCATACATGTAAGCTCATTCCGATTTCTCTGCTCTTCTAGCTAGAACTAGCCATTGTAATCCTTTATACCTTAGAGAAAGCCTTGTCATTATTATCAAATCTTGGGAATCCCCTTTTAAATACAATTTATTGGAGTTGGTGGGTAAAGGTATCCTTTTATATAACATTTGTCACTATTACAGACAATTACAATTATATAATTGAGTTGCCACTATTAGAGACACCTAGAAAGATTTTGCCAGATTTTGTCATGCCACTAGCTTTGCCAAGTGGTATCGGTCCAGAGACTATGCCGGCAAAAAGAAGGCAAATCCGCCATACTGTGCGGAACCATGATTGAAAATGGCTAGAGCGTTCTTCTAAATGTGAAATGGTATGGAACTATGGCATTATTTGGGAAACACCAGGAACAGAGGTCTGAGTATTTTGTGCCATAGGATGATTTTATAAATGTGTATGATGAATAGGACCTGCTTTGCTTTCCATCCTTCTAGATCAGGAAACATGAACTGGCATACACTTTCTGTTGAAAATACAAATCTACACGTTATACCTGCTGCAACGGGCAGGAGCATTCCTTTATATGACAACTACATATGAATATACCACCACGTATGATTAAATTATGTAAGGGGAATATTCCTGTATATCTGGAGACTTGTGATAACATTCACACAGACAGCAGGTCACTGGAAGCTTCTTCAAGCACCCCAACTTGATACTTCCAAACGTCCCTCAGTTGGGAAAGAGGTGATCACAGTAGAGGTCCCATTAAGCCATTGGTCACTAAGATATATTGGGATGTTCACAAACATGAAAGTCTGCCAATCTAGCCTTTGCATACCACTGGTAAAAAGAAAAAAAAAATTAAAAAATGATGATCAATGTCAAATATTCGTCTAAGCGGTATATTTTTCCCAATCTTCTGAAAATATCAAATATTTGAAACTGTAGTACAATTTCATTGTTCTGAAATTAATTTGTGTTGCTTAAAATTTTGTTGGCATTTTAAAAATCCATAATGCCTTCAATTCAGTCTGTCTTAAATAAAATGCATCAAAATACAGTAACAAAAATAAAATCTGAAGTGATACAGTAAAAATTGGAAAAAACATGTCATTACTGTGTTTTTGTTTACTTGGTTAATCAAGTGTGTGATAGATATCTCGTTTTTTGAGTTAAATCACCTTTAAAATGCAGCGGACCTGTGTCTGACTGGTTAATAGGCTGTTGAATGAGTTGTGTATTATTTTTACTTCAAACTGATTGAAATGTTGACTAAAAATCAATGCTGTTGAGTAGTGATAATTTACAGTGCTCTGCGTGCTAAGTAGTTGTGCTGTGCACTTGCCGGGGCCTACGTCTGTCGCGGGAAAGCTGTGTGTACCGCGATGAATCAAATGTGTTATGGGTCAGCCCTTTAACTTGTTCCATCATGGCTTTTACACAGTTGCCATGTAATTTATGGCAGCTCTTGCGTTGTCAAACATTTTCATTGCAGCTTCCTCGGCTTATCCCTGACACAAACACGCCAGCTCCGTAGCCGCTATTGTTCCGTAATCGTAGACGGCGACTATAAAACATCAAATTACACTATCTTCAGGCTAATTTAAATGCACCGCAGATTGAAATCAGAGCTCGTTTGTCCCTGATGCAAATTATTAAGTTCTAATTATAAATATCCATTTAATTACTCGATACATTTTTATTTCGCAGACCAATTTTGGCAATTCAGCATGAGATACGTGAGAGATCTGCAGTAATTAATTGTGCACTTTTCAAAATGTAGATGGCAGTGCAGCAGGACCTTTTACCCAGTGACTGACTATGCTTTGCACATGGTTGAGGTCCAACGGCACTATTATTTTCTCTAGTGCTAGAATATTTTCACAATGAAGGTATAGAGATCTATGTCCTTCCTTAACTAATATTTTATGCTAACTAAGGTCAACATGACCTTGTGTTTTTTTTTTTTTTTTATTTGCAGTTTACCATTTCGGAGGTTTCTCCCCGATTTCTGCACCATGTGATTATATAACCATTGCGGCCAAGGTTTGCTTGTAGTCAATGGGTTATTAATTATGGGTAAAGCATGAGCTGATGTACTCTTCCAAAACATTACAGTATTGCAAGGATATGTATACATATACAACAATAATAAAACCTGATATTCCTAATATCCCACAAGCGGCTTTTTATTGCAAATAAAAGAATAAAAGGTTATTGACCACAGTCTGCCACTGCAATCACTGGACATAATTTGATCTCCCATTATGAAGGTGTGAAGTGGGGTGTTGCTGACTGTGGTACATTGGCCTTCAAAGATTTTAGCCACCACAGAGAACTCCAATTTGGTAAAATAAGTGCTGACGGTAGGAAATGGTCAATGGTAACTTAAAGAATATGCCTTGTTCAGTTTCTACCTCTATGTGTCCAACTTCACATATTTGTAGACTGTAGCGATACTTTCAATTTGAAGGGCCTTTTTCTCTGTGAGCCACTTATTACAATAAACAATGGTGTTTTTTCTTCACAATATTTTTATTTGCTTAGGTTTCCTTGTCCTTGCTTTCCAACGTGAATCCCCTGAATAATTAACATATAGCTATGTTTTCCCATGTTCTCATTATAATTAAATGGTAACAAAACACTAATACACCACTTAGGAAAACAAGGGAAAACAATAAGAGAGATGAGTGTGGAAGTCTTCTTTAGGGTAGAACTCAAGGTCTACATTAGATTTGCCATGTTGTTTTACCATTTGGAGCCAATTATCACTTTATTATAACCCATTAAAGTATCTCCAGCTAAAAGTTTTTAGCTTGTCTTATTTGGGAGATTTTCATTCACTTTCTGTTCTGCAGCTACGAACAAGTGTCCCTATTGAAAGAGTCCTTTCTGTTTCTGTACTGGTAATCAGGACAATTAGAGTAAATCTCTGTTCTTCACAGACTGCAAGGAAAACCCAACTGGGGTTTTACCCATCTCATCTAAAATAAAAGTTTTGACTAGTTCTGTTTATTTCTTTTATTGATGTTCCAGGCAATCGGGAAAACGTTCATATTAATGCTAGGACCTGACACCCTCAGAAATGATGCATCTGTGCCCACTCTTCCATTACAGCTTACAAAGAGCATAATAGATAACATTGCATTAAGGGATCTGACTTTGATCTTTTTTTCCTACTCAGCTACGACATGTTAAGGTGAAGGAGGAGTAGCTTACACAGATAAAATCTGAATTCCTCCACGTCTCTGAAGGTTAGAGGTGTGGAGAACATATAAACTGTACCAATCTCTTTCAATTGAAAAAAGAAAATCACAAAGCTTCAAAGTGGTCGTAGACAATTAAAGACAAACTCCAGTCAATTTTGCTTTGGATAGAGTGGAAAGAGTTTAGAGCTCAGAAAAAATACTAAACTTTCCTAACTGTATAAAAAATGTATAGTGAATATTGCCCCAACATGAAACTGAGAATACAAAATCTTCAATCCTCATCTAGCCAAAGATTTTGATTGTAGTTGGGGTTTAAACTTGACGTTGGTTACAATGCCCTCCTTTTGTAAGTTTTTTGTTTTGTAGTTTTATACTTTTATGGATGTATGTGATACTTTTACATAACGTCTTTGGTCATGTGCTGCTCAGTTTCCTCATGCCTTCGTTTTCTTGCTGTTGGCAGCTGGGCAAGCCTTGCTTCTGTACACATAGACATGTAAGTGAGGTTTCATATAGTACCATTTTGTCAGAGTTTTGAAGGGAAAGCTGAGTTCTGTGGGGCTACTTATATTTTTTTTTCTTTTTTAATTGAAAGAGTTAGAGTTGGTCATTTTAAGCTTTACACATAGTGAAGACTTTATTCAAGGTTTCCTGACTCCAATTACTCCAAATGTTGATTGGGTGGATTCATTTACCTCAAGCCTTGGTACTGGTGGTCAATACATGACTGGCATTTATGTCTACTAATGCATCTTGTGTTTCTTTTCTTCATAGAAATAGTATTTACGTTATACCTTATATTGGCTAAGGGCTGACCTAAACCCGGTCTGCTCTCCTATCCCCATTCGAACGCAGGGCACTGTCATCTTCCTTATTTTCTGCCTCATCTTTAAGATTTTTGCCTTCTTGATTATCCATGCAGGCGCTCGGGAATACAGTTCAATGAAAGCCAGGATTACTGGCTTTTCCTGGCAACCACCACTGTGTAACTCAGCAAAATTTTACATCAGGGCAGCGATCAGGCAGGTAAGTAATGCTATTGCAGAAGGGACATTGCCTGTCCCTTTATGAAATAACCACCTGTCTGATCATGCATTTGTGGGTCTTTACTTCCATGTAGGTTTTACAGTCAGATGCTCCAATCTGGAATGTTTCTTTAAAAGAAAGTTTTTTTTTTTTTTTCCCCCGAATTTTTTGGGGTAAAATATACCTTAGGCCTGTTGGGCCCACTCCGAATGGAAAATGAGACCTGAAGGTCAGTAAAGGAAGGTAGGCTAAGGGAAAAAGGCAGAATGAAAAAAGTAAACTATGTAGGTTATTTGCAAGGAACAGTGTTTAAACAATTTCTCCCAGAAAAAGCTGTCACTGCTGATGTGTAAAAAATGCTAAGTGCTTGGTTGTCATGCAGATACATTGGCTTTTGTGTTTTCTGAGTTACTGACCTGAAATAAGTATGCAGAAAAGTTAGAAAAGTTCTGAGACTCATCCAACTTCCAATTGTTTGTTTCTGGTTATGTTAAAGCCAGTTACACTTGCCTTGTCTGTGCTGCCTTCCTGGTTCAAGTCAACACCAGAATAAATGGTGGTGTTGCCTTAAACTGAACTTCAGGCAAACACTTAGGTAAACAGATTGAATACATATATGGGAGCTATTTTACCTGGCAGAAGTTTTGTAATTCTGTTCAATCAGTACTTAAATTTACACAGCTCTGCCCCACAGCACAGCCATGTCTAGCAGTAGTGGGACCTGATTTTCATCTGCTGCAGTTTTTCAATTAAAGGTCCCCTTCCCAACATTGCAATACTGCACTGCAGTACAATTGATTTGGCTCCTTGTTTAGCTACCTGTCTTGCTGATAGCAAGTCATATTTGGTTACTTGCATACACTGCTTAGAAAAATTATGTATTTATAATTAAAAATTTGCTTTATCTTTGCCTCTAAAAATGTGCCTGAAAAAAAAAAATGACATCATGACTATTAGTGCCCAGAGAAGTAAAAGTAGAGGACTTGTGATTTTTTTTTTCATGCATATTGTATTCGGTAAAGTTTTTCAGAATTCAGTAACAAACATTTTTGCTGTTGTGAGAGATTCTTTTGTTTTTTCCGTGCGCGTGAAAGATGTTTACAGGCCTGCACCTCCATTGGCTGGTCGAGGAACCTTCAGCATGAGAAAAAGCCTGCACACATTGCCTCAGGTCAGTCGGCAAAATGCATAATCAATATAGCAGCTTGAAACAGAATGGTTGAATTTTGGACAATTAAATATTTATAAGAGGGGAGACAGAAGTAGCATAGAATCGCCTAGTGAGAACTCCTAAAGAAAGAGATGGGAGACGATCGGAAGGGCAGGTGCCGCTTTGCACGTTTTCAAGCAATTTGTTATTTTTCCATTTTCTTGGAGAAGGCACAGATATGAGATAAGGAGAAATATTCCCCCATGTGATCATGTTGGAGAATGTGGGGCCATCTGAAAAATATACACAAACATGAATTCCTCCAAACTTGGTTTATCCTCCTAATCTGTTCTTGTAGGTGTAATGCACTGATCTAAAGAGAAATAAAACCTTGTTCTTTTCCATCTTTATGTGAATTAAAACTTGTTTAGCTTCCAGAATAGCTATAAACATTAGATAAACAATCCGTACAAGTGAAAGGATAATAAAATCTGTGTATATTTAAAAGTTTAAGTAATTTTGCTTGTTAAAGATTTTTTTATTGACTACAAGAGGAGATCCTGTAGTATGGTTATTTTTGCCAATGTCATCCATAGACTAGATGAGTATGAAATAAAGACCTCATTGCTGACCTCTATCTGGCCGTTTATCAGGTTAGTATCTTCTGAGTCTTTGGCCCAGATTAAGCAAAGTTAAATGGAAGATGGGTATTTGATTCTCATAAAAAGTAGTAAGGAAAAGGCAAAGTGTAGGAATACTGCCATTTTATTATTAAACTTCTGATTTAATTTCTCTTTGTATAGGCACAACCAGAATTTATCTCGGTTTCGGTTTTTAGATCACGTCCCTTTACATAACCTTGATTGGCAGAATGTGATAGAAAAACCCTCTTTGATGGAGGCCTGTCCTCCAGATCTACATCTCACAAGAGCACATGCCAGTCCACACTGTGGATCACCAGGGCATGAGATGGTTGTGTGTGGTCTGATATAGACATTAGCGCTCACCCTCACTAGAGCCCTCTCATAATTAAGGCCATCAGCGTTGATTGCATGCCCAGTAGTTTGGTATCTGGAGCCCAAATAGTAAGATACAATCTTGTAACTGTTTCCACTAGGGATTACGTGGATATTTGGTAATTTGAAAGTCTCAAGTCCATGGTACCTTCATCTGACCAGTTATTCTGGACAATTATTGTTGCAATGTATTATATATATGTATATATTTTTACCATACTTGCTTTTTAAAATTACAAATACAGTTGTTTAAACTTTTGGGATAATGAAACACATTGCGAAGAGGGACAATTGAAGAGGACAGAAGAGCAGAGGGATTTGTTTCCAAAAGACAGACTGTCCTCTCAAATGAGGGACAATTGGGAGATATAAAGCAGCAATGACCAAATAAATGTACAATGCCCCAATGAACCAAAGTACTTTTAAAATACTTCATACCCTTTTATAGGTCCCCAGTAGAGTGCTGTAACTTTCAGTACGAAAGAGAAGGACCAATGAATTATAATTGTCAAACAGAGAAATTATACCCACAGTTATGAACAATTGGGTTGAAAAGAATCCACAGTTTAAAAACAAGCTATTAGGTTATGTTTATTTTTAATAAAAACAAAGATGTTTGATTTTTAATAAAGAAATGTTCTTTCATGCTGATTTTTGTTCCTCTTCGATGACCTTTTCTCCTTTTTATCTGGTTAAATAAACTCCTGTAATCCCCACACAGTTACTCCTTACTAATCATTTTATTTCTTAAAAGATCTTTAGACCTTCATGCTTTTAGCTGGTGTGTCTACTGTGGAAACGACTGGGCAATTTTTGTTTCAATCTAGAAGTCTCTGGAGTACCAGTTCCAGAGACTGATCAATAAGTTTTGCTGTCGACCTCACTGTCTCTATAGGCCTGATGACCTTATCTTGTCTAAAAATAGTATGTGCTCTTGCTGCCTACAGAACCTTGACCTGCAAAAACCCATTTGGAACATAACTGACACATTCAGTCAGCTGTACATCTCAGACACGCTGTCTGTGGAACGTATACTCTTTTCTTCTTTCTAACAGGATGTGTAACTGTGTTTCAGAGGTGATGGGAAACCCTTTTTCTTTTGTTTTGTTTAGAGACAAAGAAATGATAAAGATATGTAGATTAAAGGCACTTAAAAAAAAAAAAAAAAAAAAAAAAAAAGGTATTATCAATATCTATTTCCACAATTTGTGTTCTTTGTACTATGATAGTATACAGTACTCGGTCATCAAGGAGTGACCACAGAATTCATACATGGAATCCCTGTAACAGCTACTGGCAAAAAAAATCCTATATAGGTCTTGTATCGGCATTTACTGCTTCTGAAAATTTCAGGTAATTGGCTTCATAACATGACCTGGGACAAACATGTGGCATGTAAAATTACGCCGTATCTGTATACTATATTTAGGATTTTAGGTATTAACATTTTGGATCAGCCTGGCAGCCAAGCAACTAGCATTTTTAAAATTAAGCAGACATTTAATAATTTGGAAACTTTTTTTCTCAGGATTCTCCAAAATTAAAACTAAACCCAGAGAAGTATATGAGCAAGAACAAAAAATAATTTCAGTTCTTTATTACATCCTTATCTATGTAGTGACAGAGAAGTAGTTCTGCAGGGGAACAGCTTCAGATCATGCAGGATCACAATCAAGCAGGAATAGGCTGGCAGCAGCAACTACATTGGCACCTAATTGTAGGGGCTCACTAAGAAAATCACAATTAGAGGACCTTCCTGTATGTGGATATAATACTCCAGGAGAACAGAAACACTAATACACCTAAATTCCCCATAGAGGAACCCATCCTAAGCCTGCCATATACTTTCCAGCATTTGTAATAGATTAGATATGATAAAACAGAATCAAATGAAAATGTGGAAAAACTAGGGCACTCTCAAGCTGTATTCGAATAACATATGAATTATTGGGAATGCTCGTTCATTTGTTTATAAAGCAAGTGAATCAGGAGCATAAATATTTCTATGTGATAGAAATCCAGATATTTTTTTATGAGGTTTCTTTTCTAATGGCTGTCCACCATTCTATTGATCTGAACAATTCTTTAAAAGCCACTGAACAACTGGTTGTAACAACTCAGGAATATTGAAGTCCCAAATCTTTTGTAATAAAGGAGTTTTTTCTATAAGTCTTGTAAAAGATGAAAAGCAGTGCTTTCAAAGCTGTAGGAAGGTGGCATTATTTGTCCAGATGACAAAACCTAGGTCTTTTTTCACCTCCTGCCTCAAAGGAGAGGTTATTGGTGGTATTAGTGGGGCTAAGGCTAATCACATAAAAGCCCGGGTGGGCCAGGCCCTCATGGCGTATTGGCTGCTTAAGAAGCTGAGACTGGCCATACTGAGCCGTTCCCATACACAACTTAAGTTGCACCAAATACCCGCCCCTGCCCTGTTAATGCACAAGCCTATTATTAGCAAGTGCTAGTCAGTTATCTGAGAGTGGCGCTTTTAGCTGCCACCTAAGTGCCTGACACTTTGGTTTACAGCAGATTAAATTAAATTTTAGACTGGTTTGGCTTCACTGAAAGCAGACAAAAGAAGCAGCTGTTGTGGAAATGTAATCTGGCACCAACAAGTACAGGGTGCCATGACGGAAGACTTTTTTTTTTTCTTTTCCCCCTCCATCCCTTGTTGGAGGTTTGAAATGCGCAGGTGACTATTTTCAGATTAGGTACCTGACAAGCTGTTCTCCACAGGGACATGAATTGTCAGCCATTGTCCTACCATCAGCGAGGCTTTGTCTCACCTGATGAAAGAAAAGATGTTTGCTTAGATGGACAGCTTATGCCTGTGTTTCTGCTCTGCAAAGATCATTCAACGCCGTGATGCATGTTATGCATAAATTATCTCAGAAATGTATGTTTTTTATTTTTATTTTATGTTTTGCCTTTTTGAATGTTTGGCAGCAATATGGAAAACATACCATACTACTTTCTATGCACCATTTTTTACTGCAGTCATTTGCAGATGCATATGGCTGTTCAAAGCTATTACATTGTATTAACACATCATTTAGAAAATAAATAAGTCTGACTATTTGGATATTTGCCTATTTTATATAGAGTAGTAAAGAGAGACTATAATAAAGGATGAAAAGGCTCTTTTATTGGTAAATTGTTTTATGTCACAACTTGTATTTCCTTAAATGTGGTGGCTGCATAACCTTTTCTTTTTCTTATGCTTTGTTACCTTTATATTAACCTGCTAATCCTGCTAGTAACCCACTTCTCTCCTAGGGTGACAACATTCACCCCCTGTGCTGTATCTGTGGAGTAGCAGCATCGCTCCATGACAAAAAGTGATTTCAGACTAATAACAACCCTCTTGCGCCGCATCCTTATAATTTTAGGGAAGCTAGGCAGGTCTGGTAACTATTATTTTTAACAGACCAAATGAGAACAAATGAAAAGTTTATTGTTGAGGTTTGCTTACACATTAATATGTTTCAAATATCAAATAGGAGTGAAACCCTGGTTTGGCATTATGTTTTTTTGTGTAATCTTTAGTGTTCTATTGCATCAAATAAAATGCCCGCAGACCCCAAAAGCGCTCATCTATCTATCTATCTATCTATCTATCTATCTATCTATCTATCTATCTATCTATCTATCAATCATCGTTCTATCTGTCTATCTATCTATCTATCATATAGCTTTTCAAGATCTAATAGGTGCTAGTGCCCTGCTAATCGGGTGTCATCAT
Source organism: Pyxicephalus adspersus (assembly GCF_032062135.1). Taxonomy (NCBI): domain Eukaryota; kingdom Metazoa; phylum Chordata; class Amphibia; order Anura; family Pyxicephalidae; genus Pyxicephalus; species Pyxicephalus adspersus. The sequence continues at coordinate 123,660,862 of NC_092861.1, read as the reverse complement.
TGTCCAGCAAAGCTCTTTCTATTGTATACCTTCCAGGAACAAAATCATATTCTCCAGATGGACATCTTGTTAACCAGTGGAGAAAACCCATCCTCCTCCCTGCTGGCCAGAGGACAAGAGATGGAAATTCCTCAGAGGTCAATATGAGATTAATCAGAATTACCTTTCCACAGTAGGAAAATCTTACTCTTCACATATTACCTCTGGGTCAAGTTAAGGTTGCTTCCCACTGAATTGCAGCAGTGCACATTCTGGAATACTGACCTCCAGAAACATCTAGCTTCAACAAATATCATTGATAAGTAGAAGTGTGGAAAAGCCATTTTTAATGTAAAGATTATTTTTTATTAATTCCTGCTTTGTCTTTTTTTAACGTTTGAATGTTTATCAGTAAAAAAAAAAAGTATGGCCACTTTGTGATCTTGTATACAGTATATGATTTGACAAACCTTTTTCTCCTATATTATCATTAATATTATTATTATTCCTATTAACATGATTTATATAGGGCCAACATAATATGCAGGGCTGTACATTAAATACCTTATTGGCTTTTACTAAAATTATTCAAAACATGACATAATGTTGTGCTAAGGATAGAGCTATAGATAAGAGTTTAGTAGCTCAGCTGCGCTACTACAGTCAGTAGAGATGATCACTAACACTGTACTGATAAACAGATGGAATTAATAACTCCTAAATGCTGCTAGTATAGTTTGCTAAACAGGAAGTAATTTGTTGCATATTATTTGGGTTAAATTGCTACTCTTAGCAATAAATCACCATGGCTTTTAAAGGGGTAACTCTGCTAGCTTAGTGTAAGAGGTGGAAAGAAGTGAAGTTTTCTAGCACAGTTATCCTTCAATATCTAGATGTCTAATTAAACAATCCGTAGCCCTTCAAAATATATTTGGTTCTGCAGCCCTACCGATGTAACCGGTAAATTGATCACATTGTATTGTGTGGTTACATTCATAAACATTTCTGCAAAAACATATCCACTATTTTGTTGTTTCCAAACCTTTTCTAACCGCATAAAAGTGTTCCCCCTACCTTTTCACCCACACATGGAGACCACAGTAATGTAGACGAAAGTTGATGTCATGGCTCATCCACTTTTTAAATGGGTGGATTTAGCCTCAAGACAGCATCAACAATGAGTAAAAAATAACACTTTACCAGGAGGTATGTAAGGGAAATCCTCAGTTTAAGGTATATAGAGATGTCTCAATAATAGGAATATACTTTTCAATTAAGTGGAAAGCCCTTTTAAGCACAGGAGCTTTTTATTTGTAGTTCAAAAATGGGATTAAAGTACACTCTTTCCTCTGAGTTAAAAAAAAACATACAAAAAAAACCCAAAAAACTTTTTTTCTTTCTTGTGAACTAATCCACATCCATTTTTCCCTGAAGGGATCTTGTCACATATTTGGCAAGGGCTAGTGAAAAGGTCTGAACATGTCTTTAATCCTAGCATTTCACTTCACACAGATAAATCTGCCTTCTTAAAACCTGGTATGTATTTATTAAATAGTTCTTGCCCACATATACAAAATGCAAGACATCTTCTAATGCTGGGTATGATAAACGAATTTAAAGAGCAATGCAAACCATTTTAAAGTGGCTGGTTTGTTGGTTTTAGTTTAAATGTACTGGACCGTACTTTGAGAGGGTTGGACATTATTACATTATTTTCTATTCAAATATTTATTGATGTATAAATTAAAATAAATCCAATAGGTTAGTAATGCAAGCATCTGAATTTGAATACAAATGTTCTTCTAATGTCAATTTTGGCCCACCACCTCATGAGTCAATTGGTTAGTGATGCCAAGCACTAGGGCGCTGGGGAAGTTAAGGACAAAGCTCACATTTTAAGGAGGAAAGTTTAGAATTGTGTTTAAAGTTTAGCCATATCTTATTTGGACCAGCATGGGATTTTCACTAAAGACAACTTTTCCTTAAACATTACATGTGCGCCTTCACAATTGTCCAGGTTTCTGACAGGTTTACTTTAAACAGTGAGGAGGACCACTGTATAGGGCGGTCAGTCAAAGGATATTTTAGAACAACTAATCCTGAAGCTGAAGCCTTTATGGGATAATTAAATGCTGCATATAGTTTCAAGTGCAGGAACACCTATAGAACTCTGGGCCAAACCGTACCCAGACTTTGCCTAATCCGAAAAAAACTGCATGAGTATTCAACACAGTCTTTCCGGTTCAGTGTATTATTTATTTAGTGGTCTACAAACCTACATGGATTTGTGTAAAGACTTTAATTATACTTGTCGAATTTAATTAAAACAAAATCAGTCTTGTGATCTTTGCTGCAGAACGCTGTCATGTAATACAGTGTAACGTAGAGGCATTGAAAGCAGCTAAGCTAGGTCAGGGGTAGATTTAACTATTAAGTCACCTGATAATTGTTTAAATACACAGAGAGGGATCAATCCACATTCAAAGTATGAGAAAGGGCTTATTTAACCCCCTATCTTTTACTATTTATTAGATATCTACACACACAACAAAATTTAGGTGTCTGTAGGTACTGTTTTAGGTAGATCTAACTGTAGTGATCATACTGATAATAACACCATGACAGTAGCGAAATCAAAACTCCACCAGTTGGAGATGGTAATGGAATCCTACTGATTTTACTGGTGTTTTATTTTTTTTTTTCCCCTCCCTTGTGTGACATGGTCCAAAGATTTTTGAGGATACCTATTTCAATAGAACCATAACATAGATTCTAACCCTTTTCCCTGTCCAAAACAAAAACAAAGTCATAGCTGCTGTTCTTCTTTAGCCAAGTGGTGTAATGAGCAATGCTTATGGTCAAAGTGTTCAAAAACCCACATCACCAAGCAGTTTTTCTTTTATTGTTGCCAGATAGCATGTTAATCCTAGTTGGTTGCTGTGACTTCAAATGATCCTTGCTTTACCAAAAATTGTAGCCATGGGAAATTTACAAGTATAAATCTTTTATTTTAGCAAATCTATCAATGTATTATTTTTTGTCAGCATCTAATTTATTGAGGTCTCCACACAATTTATGAACCTGGTCCAGAATTAACTGCTGTAAAAGTTAACGTCAGTTTGATGCAGGCTGGGTGCTCTAACCCGTAACGAACCTCGCCAGCAGGTAATAAACTTCTGCAATTCTGCCATTTGTTGACAAGTTTGTGAACTGTGACTGAGCTATTAATATATTAAAATGACAATAACTGAAAAGAGCAGTTGCCAGATGAAAGATTCCAAAAAGTAAAACATAAATAAAAATGATTGGACATATAATAAAGAAAAAAATAGTCTATATTAAAACTACAGAGCCAGCCAGGAGTAGTCAATGTGCAGGAGGAGACTAGTTGGTATGAGTATATTTGACTAGGCTGCCTCTTGTCATTGTTTTATCTACACAGCAGAGCTGTTCTTTGTCAGGACCAATTGGATATATTATATGGTTTTGTCAAAATCTTGTAAATCTTATGAAGTCTTGCATTTTAGTCTCTTTAGGAAGTTGATGAATCACATTAAATGTAGCTTATTAATTGACTATATGAATGGCTTCTTGCATCCAGTACAGGTGAAAAAAGGTAGATTAGGCTATGTTACACATATTTCTTTACCTACCTACCCACCTACCAGAAGTCTTGTATGCAAAAGAATGTCACATCTCACTGCTATTGGTCACTGTCACAAGGTTAGGAACTTGATAATGTTTGGAGAACAATATTATTTGTCATGCAAGTGTGCCGTACTTGTACTACTATGTCTTTCATCTCAGAACTTTGATATTTACTGGAATATGCTCGCTTTGAGTAATAGGGTAAGCCAAGTAAAAAAAAGAAGCTTAGCTGAAATCTGAGATGATCTTTAAATATCCTATGTAAGATGCCCACACAGGGGCTGATTATTTGTAATAGTAAAATATATGGAATGGGCAAAAAGAGTACCTGGAATGGTCAAGTTTTTGGCTGCCTCCGGTTTCAATAACCGTACCCATAAGCCAAATGTTTGCAATATCCCAGATAGCTGCCTAGGCTTACTGAATGATGACTGTTTATATCAAATACCTGTCATTTGATAGTACAGTTATGCAGATTGAAGCTCTTTAAGTCTTCATGGTCAGATTAATACTCCACTCCCCATAATACTGCACAAAAGAGGGCCATCTGAACAGGAGTGAAAAATATTAGCATTATAAACATGTTAACAAGTACCCATTAGTACTTTATGTCTGCATGAATTGCATCTTTGTCATCAAGTGTTTTATTGGTAATGGAACAGAGAATAGCCAGGCAAAGTGACATTAATTTTCAAATTGGCAAGTTATTTTAGTCTGCCTTTCTTTTTAGTTATCGTCTATCACTTGAACAATACCAAAAATATTTTTATATGCTGAGCTGTCATCCCCAAATAGAATTGATAACTCTATGGCACAGTCTGCTTATTGTCAAATTTTCTATGCTTTATTATAAAAAATAAAATGTGTCTTGTAAAGCAGAGCTGAAATGCGAATTCTAAAGAGAGGGGAGAAGCCCATAATGTTGCCAGACCAATGGCAATCGGAATGGAAGCAACAACTGCCAAGTACCTGGCAACTTCATTGTACAGAAGGTTTTTGGGAATGAAGGAGACTTCTAGTATACTCAGAGTGTTGATGCTTGCTGTTTTGTTGCATCAGAAGCTTTTTGCACTTAAATAATTACTGGTTTTGCATCTGAGTATGTAATCCGCTTTAGCTATTTTATTAACAAAAATATTGATCATACCTCTAACAAGGGTGTCAACCAAAAAGTTTGTGGACTTTGACAGGCATTGACAGATTTTCCAGGACATCCAAACAAACCAACACCCTACCTGAGAGGGTAATAGGCATTGTCATTTCAAAGAACAATCTCGAATATTCATTTACTGGCTATTCTTGATGTAATGTAAAGTACTTAAGTATGTGCTGCTGTGTTATTATGTCTGAGAAGTCCATGGGCCTAAATCCAGCATCAACCCTTGGGGAATGCCTGTGACATCTTTTGTTTATAACATTTTACTAAAATGCTAGACTTTACACTTATATGGTAATCTGATGAAGAGATGACCAAAAGTCAACAGGGATGATTCATTAAAACCGGAGGAAACAAAATGAACACTTTATTGAAGTTGTTGCCCATGAAGACCAATTAGCATTCTTGTATAGTATTTATATAAAAGAGAGAATAAAAATAATTGGTAACAACTCTTCTTTTGTACTTCCATCCAGTTTTCTCAGTTTTTGTATTGTAGCTTAGAAGAAAAACAAGCAAACAGTTTGTCTCTACAGTGGTTAGAAATTAGGATCACGCAAGGTGGCCCAGCACAAAAACTGTAAGTAATAGATTGGAAAGCATATGAATTGTCTTGATTCTTGCCATTTTGTTGGGAAGCTGTAAAGGGGAACATTAGCAAGGAAGCATTAGCTTTTTACCTATATAGGGGGTTACTTACAAAACCTGGAAAAAGGAAACTAAAACAAGGTGGTATTGAAGCTCATAATGACCACCATGGACAAGAAGGTGAAGCCTGACTGGTCAGTACTGACAACTCCACCTTTTGTTCCCATATTAATACATTAATTATATATATTTATACAGCTGTTTAAAGTGACCCGTACTTGTGTTAGAGTTTCCATGTAACAATTGAATGGCAGGAGTAGATGCCCAATCTTTAGGTGAGCAGATGTAGAGGTGCATATGATGGACTTAGGATTCAAGTTTTTCCCCATGGACATTGGGATAACGTATAACAAAACCTTGTACTTCAATGCTGATTAACCTAGAGACATTTTAGACCAGTTCAAAATGATTGCATTGTACAATGCTTACACGTATGTAGCTAGCTGAATATAAGGGCCAAACTACATTCTACATCCTGAGTCCTTTTTTTTTTTTTTTTTTTTACATTTATATTTTTAATTTTAGCTTGCACTAGCAAGTGCTTTTGCCTTTTCTTCATAATAGTCTACAAAGCTGGATGACATCCTTTCAACTTTATATGTGGCCTTCAATATGGTGCAGAGAAGTCCCAACCAAAGCTACACAGGTCATGCTAAAAGAGACAATAAAATGTAATAAAAAAAAAAAAAAAAAACGTGTTGAGGATGAAAAGAGCTTCTAAGCTACTTGTACAGAAAAGAAAAGTAAGCTTTTTTCACTCTCTCTCTATTCAACTTGATGAAAGACATTTAAAACTTGAATATTATCTGTCGGGTATTTCATTGTTGTAAAAAGTTGTGGGCCTATACAAAATATAGCTTTTTACCAGGAGTTACATAACCCTACAGCTGTATTCCTTGAAAATATCTGTTATGGATGCTTTTCTCACAGCAGCTAGCAGCCCTTGTTGTTTGTGTAAATGTCAGATTTTATGTAGCTATTGACTGTACTGCTGGGCCTACGTGTCTCACCACTGTAGTGGAGTTGGCCTGGGGCGTTGTGCTGTGTAATGAAGCCTTTCTTCTAGCCCTTCGTGTCATTCAGCCTTATTGTGCACACTGTGCACAAGCTTGCATTTGCCCCTCTTTAGTCCCTTTTTTCTTTATTTATATAACTACTCAAAAGATTGCATTTATATAATTATTAGATCACTTATGGGTAATCGGTGCTCCATTGGCCTATCACAATGAATACACAAAAAGATTCTCCTAAGGAGCCCCTTCTGAAGATGTGAATGTTGTTTGTTCAGTTATTCACATCTACAGACACATATAAGGACATTTCATGACCATAGGAATCCTGTGATGTGGGACAATTCTGTTTTTTGTTGACTTACTGGAGGACGGCCATATACCATTAACAGTCCTTATTGTACTCTATGCTTGTAAGAAGCCTAAAATCACATGTTAACCCCACAAGTGTTGCTGAAGCCTGCCAACCATTACCTCGTGTTTTTTTTTTTTTTTTAATACTAGGAAGTCGATCAGTATTTTACAGCATTGGCACTTGTACAGCCGTGTTATCTCTGTTTTTCCACTCAAGGGAGGTTCTTGTTTAATGAGGACGCATATTACACAACTGTCTCGTCTGGCCCATTCAGAAAAGAAGCCATTGAATGAATGAAATTTTTATATATGTTTCAAAAATCCTTTTTTCTTTTATCTTTATCACTTTATCATTTAAGAAGCATTGAGGCTCTGAGATTCACTTAAAGCGAACCTGTCAGTTGTTATGGAAAATCAGAAACATTGTGTGCAATGTATTCACTGTGTTTTTGGTGGCATTTCATACACCCGTTCCTCTAAAGAATAGAATGGGCTAAGTGCTACATTGTCTAGCATTGTATGAACTTGATTTCAAGGTAGTTGCAGGACTTTATGCATTACTACCTGCTGTGGTTTCGGGTGCCATGCATGTGCTTTGCAGTCAGCACATTTAAAATATTTACAAAATGGCATTTACTCAAAGTCCATTTGCAAAAGGTATTAGCCTTCCCTTGAAGTGTTAAAAATGAATAGCAATGTGCGGAGACTGACACTTTCATGCCAGAAAAAAAATGTTTTTATTTTGCATATGTGAATGTTAACATGGCCTCATCATTACATGTAAAGCCTATTGGGTAGCACTAAATTGTAAATGTTCCAGCGTCCATGATATGGAGTTTATTGGAGTGCCTAAGGCAGACCCTTTGCAGCAAGCAGCTAGTTCTTGGAATTACTATGATCTGCATTAATTATCCCCAGTGTGACTGTGTATATCTGTCTGGAATCATCTCTATAACATCAAGATAAAGGGCGTGGAATGGCAATGAAGGAAGCACAGTTGAAGTCATTTATTCTGTACTGTGCCAGTGCTGCAAACTACTGACTTATAAAGCTATACAATTATATAAAATTAAGTAGTGTCATAAAATTGACTTCTCATCTCTCTCAAGCAAAGGATGGCAGAGTCTGAGGTTCACAATGCATGCTGTGAAAATACAGGTAGTCAGTTTAAGGGAGATTTTTTTTTAATTAGAACAAGTTGCCATATTAAACATGGAAGGCATGATAGTACTACAGTATTACACAACCTATCTCTGATTTTAAGGGACTGTCCCTCT
>NC_092861.1:123565086-123652643 GCF_032062135.1 Pyxicephalus adspersus | reverse complement strand
TATATATATATATATATATATATATATATATAATCACAATCCTATTTGTCTTCATTTGTAGTAAATCTTTCATCCAGCCTTTAAATTATTCTGATTGCTATGTGAATATTAGTGAAAAATTTATTTTTAGGTATTCATTTTTTATGGTCTTCAAAACTGGGCACTGGACAATAGTGTGTTTTTTGCCCATATGTTTTAAGCTACAAAACGTTAATTCCTTCTCTGTCCCTGAAAGTTGGGAGGTATAAAATCCAAAGCTGCACAAGCATGTACATGTAATGATTTAGAAAAGGTGTTCTCACACCAACAGGTTTGTGTAGACTGCTGGGATGGAAAATATTCAGGGCTGGATTACAAACAAGAAATAAATAAATGAATGATAAAGAAGAAATCAAATGTTGCATATAAACTTTGGTGGAAGGATTTAGTTTTAGGCCTTATCTTTTTTGGGGTAGGTAAAAATATGTGAAAATGCACAAAAGGCTATATAAGTCATTAAATGCCAATGCTAAATTTATAAACAATATAGGCTACACAAGATTCACACTGGCTCATTGACCTTTTTGGACAGCTATTAGTTGTATACGGCACTCACATAAATGATAGATCATTGAGAATCACCCAACTTAACAGGGAACTAAACTCAAAAGTGCCAAAAAAATAAAAAAAAAAATAAATCACTTACCTTCAATCCTGCCGCGCAGACAATTGGTTTGGAAGAGTCTTCCATCCGGTCCCTTGTGGTCCCCGTATCTGTCTCAGAGCTGGCACCATCTTTTCAGAGATCGCGAGATCGGGTGACGTAGGTTGGAAAAAAAGGCTTGTCTACCCTTTTATGTAAAGTGAAATTTCTGATTTGCTTTAATAACCAATACTGTCTATGTGCCTTAACCTTGGCAACCTGTAGTTGCAAATGGTAGGCTGGAGATGGGTAACCACTTGCAGCAAGGGTTGGCCAAGGTTAAGGTGCATGGCTGGCCACACTGAAAAGCAACCTTTTTATTTGGCTGAAGTCTTAAAGGGAACTGGGCTTGTATTTCAGTGATTCCTTTCACCTGCATGCTGCATGGCATTTCTATTGGCATGTTACTGACATTTCTGTATATTTTGCCTTTTGTGGTCTTCAGTGTGACAACACAGGAGCACCCTTTGGTAGGGATTGAGCATTGTTGCCCATGTGCCTGAACAAGAACCTTTTTAGCGGGTTTGACAGGTACTTCATTAGTTCAATAATTCCCAGGCATGCCAGGATCATACAATAAGGTGTGCATGCACTGCGCAGTGTACATCCAAACCTGCAGATAATTTTTTTTAAGTAAGGGGCATTTGACATCTTTTTTGCAAAAAAGTACGGCCTGCTCAAATTCCTGCTTAAGTTCTGCTGTAATGCTGCAAGTCTAAAAATTGTTGAAATGACTGTTTATATGATATCAACATGTTAAAGCTTATTTGAAATGTTAGTGTTTGAGTTTACATATATTTTAAATTTTTTTTTGCCAGGTAAAATAGTTATCACAGAGTATTTTAACCTGTTTGCTTGGAGATCTACTTAACAAGCAAATCCTGAATTTGCATTGCTATCAGATTTATGCCTACTCATATACTTAGGAGGAAATATGTTGAGTTTTTTTTTTAATAAGACTTAAAACAATTTCTATTTTTTTTTTTCTAAAACTAAAATAATTAAAGCCATGTCATACTGCTGCCTCAGAGGCATTAAAATTGGGTAGAGACTCTTTTACTATATCTTCCATATTAAAACTTTTTTAATTAGAACTACATGTGTATGACTGCTGAAGTCTTCCCATGCTGTGCTGAGTTTAGTTTCAAAATGTTTTGCAGACAGAACATTAATTCATTGCTAAAATTATATGCAGGCCGTAGAAATTTCCTTCTCTTCTTAAATGACTGTACGTTTTCTGTTTATTTTAGTCTCTTCTAACTAGTTTATCAAGAGAGAGTCTATTCCAAGTACCTTAAACAACACACTGAAATGCATCATAATCAGGTATGGAGTCAGCAGAGTCGTTCCACGACAATCTTTTGTGATAAATTGCAGTTAAAGTAGGACACTGTGAGGACGGCTTGAAAATTTCTCATCTGTTCAGTAGGAGGTTGTATTTCAAAACCTGAACACATACATATGTTAAGCAGCCATTATTCTTAAAATCAATCTATTTTACACAGAATTAATAGTTTATTGATATTTTTAATCTGCAAAATTAACAGCGGCTGCCAACAGAGACCGTGTTTCCTTCTCGGCAGAAAAAAAAATTCAACTTATTTATCTGAAATAATGCAGTTATTTATGGATAATCCACAGAAATGTTTGAATTTTTATGCTAGGTTTGATCGCTCTGAGACTGCTGGCTGTGGCTGAGACGAGCGAGGATTGTTCTTTGTCTGACCAGTATTAGTGACCTGTACGGACAAATAATTGTTGTGTCTAACTTTGCTGTGATCATTGGAAATGCCAGTATTTTTATGCTTATGTGTTGATATAAAAATATAATATAATGCAGTGATGAACCCAGAATTTCCTAAAGCCGGGTGGTAAGAAATTGTAGGTGGGTGACAGCCCCTGTATTGTGATCTAACTCATCAGTAACCATTCAAATGCAAATGGGTGATTACTGAAAAGTGCTGGTGAGTGTGCCCGGCTAAAAGTGGCTGGGGAGAACACTGTAATGTAATGAAATAAAAGACAACCTTCCCATATACCCATACCAGGTCTTTGCCACTCAAGACCATGGTGTGTTGATTCTTGCCCAAGTCTTGAAGTTATCCTTAAAAAAATGGAGTAGAAACTGGTTACCATGTGCAACATAATTATGTTTCCTTTGCCCACAATAATGTATACTAGACCTGGAAGGGGTTAGCCACCCAAATCTGAGCACTGCCTATATGACTGGATTTGGTATCCCATTAACCAGACTTTCTTTATTTTGAAAGGCTAGGTATACTTCTCCCTCTGTCCTCATTAGTCTCCTTCATTGATGCCAGACAGCACTGACTACAGGTGGATGTTTGGACATATATTTTTAAAGTGTGTACGTGCCTGTCTGGGACAAGGGGCATCAGTCTTCAGAACAACTGAATGCCCTTTTGCACTCCGGCCACAATGGGACTGTGGGACTGGCCTACACTTGCCGACTCCTTTCTGAGTCTGTTTGCTTAGTCTGGGCGCAGCAATAAAGAAAAAAAACAGCCACCTGTATGGCGTGTTGATAGAAAGATAAGGAGAGGTAGGGAGTGTGTGATCTTGCTCTGCTCAGTAGGACAGAAAGTTGCACATCAGTTCATGCAGATAAAATGTTTGTCCAGCTGAAACCAATCCCACCCAGCTATAAGCACGATGAGTGATTCCCAGAGGTGACAGCTGCTCTCATACATTTCACCTGCATGTCCCAACAGGGCTCTGTGCGCTTAGTGCTTATTATTACTGCTGTGCAAGCCACAAAACAAGCTGGAGAGGAGAACTTTGAACTAAGGGCCTTCTTTCCTTTCTTTGCCTTCCTTGTTTTGAAACTCTCAAAGTCTGCATAGTCTGTCTATGGTCTACAGCACAACATTACCCTTAACAGAGAGACAAGATCCTTTGTTTACTAAGGTTCACAGAACAGGACATGTGTTATCCTGCATCTGTCTATGCAGGAGAACGTCTTGCTTGACTACCATTCCAAAGCAAAGATGTGAAATATTGTGTGGCTTATGTATGTGTAAAATTTGTGTATATATATATATATATATATATATATTTACAAGATACTGTTACAAATCAAATTTAATCCTTTACTGTAGTCGCCACATCATTTTAGAGTGTATCTATATGACTCTGGGAGGATTACCAGCATTGAACCCTGAAAAACTTCTTTTGGACCCACATGTGATCTATCTGGGGTCCTCAGTAGTTTTGGTTGACTCCACAGACATTGAATTTTTGAATTATTAGGCTGGAAGGATGTTTGCTCATCTACATTCTTGACCTTATTCTGGGGTATTTATTATCTTCAAAAGGGAATTCTTCTTAATATTTAAAATGTAATGCAAGCTACAGGAGATATCTCTAAAGCAATGTACGCACGCTAGATGATTGTTAGACATGTCCATGATTGCCTTGAACAAAGCATTTGTACAGCAGTCCCCCGACACCTTTTAGCGACCGAGCAGGGATGTCCACTATCCTGTTCTATGATGGAGGATGCAGCAGGGTGCCTCCCCTTGTCCTCCCATCTGGCTGTACATAGCTCATTTGTATTATTGTTACTGGAAATTATCATGAAAGATCATGTCCAGCTACACAAACTTGCTGTCTGTATGCAGTTTAGTTACATAAATGCTAGAGCCCAAATGATGGTTGTCATAAGATATATTAGGAACCTGCTCATGGCCTCAACCTTTAGAATTCTAATATTAAAAGAATCTAAATTTTGTTAGGTCACATTTCTGTTCTAGCTACCCTCGATGTAACAGACAGGATTGCAGCGCTGGGTCACCTTTACATAATGGCTCCTCTCACTACTGCATAGTTTGTTATAAACCACTTGCGCTAATGTTAACCACAATAAACTGACAAAAGTTAGACATTGTTGCTCATTGTGCTGTTATTGAAATGCCCAATGTATCTATTACTGCCCAGTGATTACCAGTACATTTATCCTCCACATTTCATTTTAAAAATAAAATAAATATGATTTTATTAAACTAGAACTACTTTTAATAAAGGTAACTGACCGCAGGGAAGGCTAAATCTTGAATAGCATTCCAACAATAAATGTGCTGGCCTCAACCCTTTGTAACAGTATCCCGAGGAGAAACATACAAAAGAAATCCGTGGTCACAGAGACCCTTCACATTTCAGATCTTCTATGATATGCAGCCAGGGTGTCTCCTGGGATTTGGTGCTGCTTTCTTTAGCACCCAATTGCACTCATATACAGTTAGGTCCATAAATATTTGGAGAGGGACAACTTTTTCTAATTTTGGTTCTGTACATTACCACAATGAATTTTAACTGAAACAACTCAGATGCAGTTGAACTGCAGACTTTCAGCTTTAATTCAGTGGGTTGAACAAAAAGGTTTCTTAAAAATGTGAGGAACTAAAGCCTTTTCTTTTTACAAAATCACAATCAATATGAACCTAACTGTACACCAATATACTTGTTCACCAGTTGTTGGATTTCTAAAAGTCCATGCTGGAGCTTATAGTACCATAAGCAATTGTGAATCATGTGTTATGTTAGGTGAAGGGTCTTTTTAGCTGTAGGATGTGTGTGACTTCTACAACCTGGCTTTTATTAGATTTTTCTCAAAATACATAAAAAAAAAAAAAAAAACTGCTTTTTGTATTTCCACACCCTTCCCATATAGATAAAACAGGTACTGCAGCTGAAATAACAGCTTTGGGGTACAGATAGGAGCTTAACACTGACCGCCTTGACCAGAGAACATTGAAGACACCAGACCCCTGCAGTTCTATTCAAGACTCGCACTCAGAAATGTGATTGAAAGCTTTCACCATTTTTCTTTTTTCAGTCTGGAGGTTTTTATAAATAACCTCCAGTGTCTACAGAAGACATGTCATAACAGGAAACAGTCCTCACTGCAAGTCTCTGAAACGCAGAGAAAAGAAAATTTATGTAGGTAGGGGTTGGGGGTTGGTGTCACAGCTTAAATTTTGGCTATTGTGTCCAGCCTTTTCTTGTGATGGGATATGAGAGAACAATCATGCTTTTTTAAGAGCCACTTGGGTTTACATGTCTGATAGATGAATCTTGTCACTCATAGCAAGCAGTCTTTCTGTCCAAAAATTGTCATATACTGGTCAATATTATATTACATTATTTTTTAAAATCAATAAAATAAATTAAAATTGAATAAAACCTAGGACATTCTTGAGTTATCTGCACAGCCAGGACAGGACCTCTTCTGCATTTTAGTTTATAGTTAACAAAATGAGGTCCTACAATTGCTTACCAATGACTTTCCGTGACTGTATGTTCTTTCCCTTCTCATGTAGACACCTGGTTCCCCATGTTGTGCAGGGATGTAAATGTGTATCTGTAATATGTTTTGGAAACACACATGGCTTATAATATTCCATTTCCAGACTTCCATAGTCATCCACTTTGCTTCTATACACTGTTTGTATTCACTTATTAATCTTCTTGCTATTAAAATTTGACTTGTTAAATTATGGGCTTAGTTGGGCCTTCGGTAATACTACCCTGTTCATCTCAGTACACTTGTACATTTATTCCCAGGTGATCATGCCACCAAGGAGAGGCCCCCCAACGATGTTCGCAAATGGTCCTTTATCTTTTTTTACATTCAACTTTAAAGTGCTATAATGAGTTGTGACCTGCACTGCAGCATAGGTTGGAAGTCCCGTGTGCCTCCCTACTGCCAAAGCAGCCACCACTCAACCTGGCCTGGGACCCCATCTTCTTTCCCCCCCAAAAAAACCCATTAACATTTACAACCTGGGAAAGTGATGACTCTCCTTTATCCTTGCATCATCCCCAGCTTCTCCTTCCCCCTTTTTGCTCAATTTAGCCACACAAACCTTTAAGTGGCCAAAAAGTTTAAACACAATAATAAAAAAAGTATTTATAAATAGTTAATTCTGAGGCTTGGCACTGCTCCTTCTATCCCTGCTGCCCCGGGCACTGCCCCACGTGTGCCATTGTGCTAACTACAGCTTTGCTCATAATACAAATATGGTATTTATTTTTAAAAGAATCATTGTACAAGGGCTGATACTGTGTTACTGGTTCTAAACATTGGATGGCTTGGACAGAGACAAGATTCCAAATGTACATCACAATAATCGCATTCTGTGCATTCTCCTGAAATAACTGATTAGAACACTGGGCAGATTACAAGAGAAAAGCTGGCCTACTGAATGCAGGTCAGGGTGTGCATTGTTTTTGTTTAGGAAGCCACTGTCATCCATCCCGTAATGTGATTTTAGCAGCCAACAGAAGAGCCAGATTAAACATCCTTCCGAATTACAGTCATACAGTTTGTCTGCAGATATTTTGTTTCTATTATGAATCAACTAATTGTGCAAGCCCTCGGCTTGAAAGCCGGCATCCTAAAATAAATCAACACAGTGACGGGGAATTCACATAGGACTTACCCACTGGGATATTTGTAGCGTGTCTTTTGTCTCCTTTTGCCAGTAAAAGGAAGGCATAGAATAAAGGGATACGAGTTTACCAATAGCCTGCTGTTTGCAGGTACAAGAAAATGTATTTCATAGATACTTTGGATACTTTTTTTTCTGATATTCCAGCCTTGTTTGGTCAATGAACAGCCAGAATAAGAGCAAAAATCGCTTTTAACCATGAAAAGAAGTATCTGTTTGCTGTGTTACTGGCTTTGTATATTGTCCGTTTCCTTTTTAAAAATAGAGACCTGTCCTTGTTCCCTTAGAAAACTGATATTTCTTGTCCGTTCCTCTTTTACAAATTGCACATACTTCTGATGTCAGCAGGAAGCAGCCAAGAGGCCAAGAGACAAGGTGAAATCCTCTTTCCGTGTTGTCAGCAGAGGGCTTTGCCTGATATATAGAAAATATTAATTGAAATTTAATTGAAGTCAATGGAAGTGCCCTCAAAACGCTGGAAAATTATGTTTCCTTGTTCATTTGGCGCTCAGTAGCTTTACTGATATAAGTAGGAAGGATTCCTGTGGCAAGTCAACTGACAAACACAAAAAAGGAACAAACCAATGCTGTAGAAGCCACCCCTTCCCATTTTACAGCTGAAGGAATCAATTCTAGGAAGGTTTCAATGTTGGACTATACATGGGTAAATTACATCACTGCCATCATGTTACAGTGTTGGCGAGCAGGACCCTGGTGGCATTCTCATAGCAATCACTACCCCCCCCCCTTTTTTTTTTTCCTCCTACAGGAACTTTTCATGAGGTTTCCCCACTGCGGTAACAACCACTAACAAAATCAAAAGCATAAAGTATTTAATTTTCAAAAAATTTGCTGAAACGTTTACCTTCAAAAAAGTTTCGGCTGATGCTGGTCTTCAACTTGCATCAGTGATCAGTAATAGAAACTTACTTTAGATCAGAAAATAGCCTAATTTTCTTAAGCATAGACATCCTATCACTCATTAAAAGTGCACCTGCACATTTTAATTTTTCTGTTTATTGTCTTGACAAGGTGGTGGATAGCTTTGACCCTGGATTAATGGTTAACAATCAGTTTTTGCATTCTGCTCCTTATTTAGGTGCTATAAAATAAGTATGTGACCGTCATAAAAGTGAACATAATAATCCGAACTCTGTCTTTCTTGTATCAGTGTTAATAACTGACTTTTTCAACAGTTGTAAAAAGGACTTCAAGCACTGCAATAACGTTATCATGTGAAACCATTTCTTAACCGAGTGTATCAGGAAAAAACACTGTCCATAGTTACAGAGGGTTATATTGTTGGTGACCACAAAAGACTGTTTAGATGAAAAGTCCATTTTTGTCTGGGAACATGGAAGTCCTACATTTTGCTTATTCTGCAAGTTAAAAAAAATTTTTCTATTCTAAAAGCCCCTAACTTACACTATTACAAGCCAGCATTCTCTTCTGCTACTACAAGAGTTCATGGCTGTCTTTAGTTATGTTGATTTCTTTGTCTTCTATCTTCATTTGCTCTTTTGTATCAATACATTTGAACGTTCAGCGAGGGAAGGGAATAGGACAAAAGGATATATACATTTTGTACCATGTTACATCTGGCGGTCTCACTCCATTTTCATTGGCTGTATTGACCTATATGAAGGTTAAGGTCTTTTATTTAGTTCTGTTATCATTTCTCTTTGTTTTAGCAGAGAACAAAGGTGTATTTTCTAACCTGGTAACATAAAGTAACAGTAACAAAGAGATAGGGACATCCAATTATCCAGTAATTCATGATTTCAATTCATTGGATGTCCATTCTATGTGTAAGAAACCCGAGTTTAGATTAGCTGCCATAGGTTTTAGCTTTACAGAGTACTTGGTATTTTCGGGAACATGAGGTTCTATTCTAATGGAATATAAAGTAATTTCTTTTATTTTCTAACCAACACTAGAACGTTGACTTTGACTGGATTTTTGCACTGCCAAATTTAACTAGGTACAGAACCCTTCCTATTGGAAGAGGAGGATTTGGTAAGACATAGGTAATTTCTGGGCATAAATGATATAAAAGGCAGCTATTGTACTTTGCTTTTACCCAGCCCCCATAAATCACCTTCTTCTTCTTTTGTACAAATCGTGTATCACTCAGCAGCATAAACAGACTTGTTACTATACAAAGTTGGGTCAGGACTTGTCTTAAATGAAAGGGAGGGTGAGTAGGCACAATTCTTCTATTCACCAAGGGGAGTAAATTGTGCTGGGGCATAGAATTGACTCTAGTAGGAATTATCCCTAAAGTTAGGCTCTTTTGCAGTGTGAAGCTTATTTCAGTACTGAAACATATGCCATTTTTTGGCATATGATAGCTGTAATGTTTTTTTATTTTATTTGCATCCACAGCCAGTTCTCATTTTGAAAAAAATTAGGAAGGTATAGAACGTTTTTTATAGCTGTATGTGTCCTTGCTTGGAGGAGTCGCCGCTCTGATATCAGCTCTATGAAAGAGCTGATATTATTGTCACTGGGACTAAAAATGAGAGAGCATATCCAAAATTTAGAGTTGTCCCTTAAACAGAAAAAGAGGAGAAATTTTCCACTGTGGCATTTATTTCGGTGAGATTTGTCATTAGTGAGTATTTCCCTTATTTTGGGGAGTGCTTCGACCAATTCCTGTTGTGTCTTTGGATAGGAAGTGAAAGAAACTCTCCGTAATAGCACACAGAAAACGCACAAAAGGGGTTTTAACACCCATTGTATTCGTCATTGAAAACAAAAAGAAAAAAAAAGGTTTGGCTTTCTATATTTTTTTTCAATACATGGGCAAATTAGTCTAAAAGGGTGGATTTGGCAATGGCAAGACAGATGTAGAAATCTATCTAAAGTGGCAATCCCCTTTTGAAAATTCCCACTTTGCTGAGTCAAGCCCCAGCAGGCAGTCCTTATAGAGATCTTGATCCCTTGAACTGGTTAGACAAGGTTGCAGCATGTTGTTTTGACCTCCAGCGGATGGCTGATGTAACTTTGTATTTTTATGTAATTGTCTTTACCACAAGATAGGCAATGGAGATCATTAAACAATCAGTTGATTTTCTAATTTCAATGGATCATCAGATCTGTCATGGGAGCAGTATAATCTATTTTTATGCATCTACAAGTATTTTTATTCTCTTTGTGTGGCTTGCAAGAGTTGCATTACTTACGTAAACCACGGCTATTTGTTTTTGTCGCTTAACAAGTGCATTTGTGTTTGCATAATTGTGTTTGAGTTCAAGACTATAGTAATATCATTATCCTTTCCATTCAGCTAAAAAGGGGCTGATATATGATCACTGCTTTTGATAAGTGTCTCTACAAATATTTATACAGCAAAGATAACTCTTTCAGTCACAGTATTGCAACACAAACTGCTGTCAGCCATCCAAGAATTTTTTTTCTTTTTTGTTTTCCTTTTAAAAACATCACCTAATTTCCCTCGATATCGGCAGTAATAACACTGGTTGATCAAACACAGCAAGGACATTGCAGCAATTGAAGTCGACTGAGGTCCAATCTTTTGAAGGCTGCAACCTGTTTCGGTTGGAACACACAAAACTGTTTCTACACCTAAAGCTTTCACACAAGCTTGGAGGTTCTACAGCGCCACCTCCAGTATGTGTGAGCTCTTACAGCTTTTCTGATAAATCATTTAAACAGTGGCATTTTAAAGAAGTGTGTGTGTTTGTGTCTGTGTGTGTATATGTATGTATGTATGTGTGTGTATGTATGTGTATATATATATATATATATATATATATAATGCATACAAGTGGAGATGTATCCTTGCACAATATCCATGCATCAAGCAGTTCAATATTTCCATATCCTTTGCAATAATTTTATATATAAATTTCATGATCTAAAAGTCCTTTATGACCATATCCTAGTTCTACTTGCTGAAGCTATTAGTTCTTTTGCCGGGACTCAGATACAGCTTGCTTAGTTGTTGAAGTTTGCCTTTAAGTGTTTAATTAGAATCAAGCCAAAACCTTCCGAGCGCTGATCTTGTAAGATGGGTGCAGTTAGTACAAACTCAAGGACAATTGGTAAGCGTGCTTTGTGTCCTTTGCTTTTAAACCAGAAGCTAGCTTCATTTCACATGCAGAAATTAATTAAAGGAGACCTGTTTGGTTGCTGTGGCAATTAGGTGCATTGCTTTTTTTCTTTCTTTTTTCTTTTAATAAATAGAGTAATGATTAATCCATTATTTTACTAAAAAAAAAAAAAAAAAGAACATACATGTGATCAGGATGAAAATGCAGGAAAAGGCAGGTTTGGTGTCTCAGAGTAGGACTGTGCCTTGAAGTGAATGAGACTATTGAAGTAGAAAATGAGTGTGGGTACTCTCCAGTGAATGCAACTCATTTGAAATGAGTGAGACATGACAAGCTTGCTAACTTCTGATATAACCTTGAATTATGTTAGTTTTTCATGTGCAATGTTCAGTGGTCTAAAGGACTTGATGAAAATACAGAATGGGAATCGGGGTGATTATCTGGCCAGTTTATTTGGCTAAATATTGCAGACAAATTGTATCTGTTATATTGTACAGTTTGATTTCATACAGTGTATAGGTGTGTGAATGTGTTCCTGGGGGGAGGGGCCAGATTAATTGAACTAACTAATTACTTATGGATATATGCCAATGCCTCTGGGGAGGGGCTGATTTAAAAACCCTTTGCCCGTGTGTGTTGTAGAAATTATCACATCACAACTATCACATAACAATGGTAAGTAAATATATCTGATTGAAAAATAAAAGTAAATCCTTTTCCTGTATTTTTATAGTACCATCACACAGCTTAGAAATTTGCAGTATATTGACCCGTTTGCATCTGTGTTTACTTAGACGAGTCACAGTTATACAAGCCAATCTTGGGTCACTTTGGTCAGAAGATAGCAGTATGATTTATGAATGTGCAAGGTAAATTGGAAGACCAAGAGGAAACATACAAAAACACAGGGAATCTAACGTGTGCGAAAGGACTTAATGCTTCTCTCAGGCGTTTTGCTTGAAAGAGAAGACTGTAGATTCCTTTTGTCAAAGTGACTTTAAAATGGCCTGAAATGTAGATTCAAGCCTGTTGCAGAGACGATGTTGCACAATGCAAGTTTTATTCAGATTGGTTTCTGATGGTTAGTTTTTATTTTAGATGATTTTAGATATGAAGCTACTAAGTTTGAACTAAAGTTTAAAATAAGGTTTAAAATTGCTTACAGGTTCACGTTAATTGTCTAATGGCATTCATAGCGATGTTTTTTGTTTTAATATGTATATCTTTCTATTATAAGCATATTATGTGAGTATTAGGTCAATGCATACATAATTATGATGAAATAAGGAATTGAAACTTTTTTTTTTTTTTTTTTTTTAGCAGAGAAGCTGAAAGCTATTTTCGCTTTATCTCTATTTTAGTAGCCATCCTGCATATCAGGAGACCAGTCTGTTAACAGGGATATCTGCCGTTAAACCTGTCAAAATTGTTATCACTAGACACCATGCTGTCAATGTGCTTACAAATTGCTCAAGCAAACTATATCTAACAGTTGTCCAGCTTGGCATGGGAGAATGAAAAGCACCTCCCATGCAACTAGACTTTTTTTTCTCTTCTGTAGCAATTACAAAGTATTTAAGAAAGATGAATATAATTGAATATTTTTTTTTTACATTCAGTTCAGTACCATTTTAACTAAATGTTGTTACTGTATAAACACTGCTATACTGCTTTTAAAACCAAAACATTACTAGTCACAGTGAATTCCTTTTTGCTTTAAACTTCAATGTATTTTAAATTTAATCGGTGCTGTCATACTGCTTTATCCTGCTTTATACCATTGCTTTATCCTGCGTGAGCAAATCACAAATTCACTTTAAGAATGATGTAACTTTTTATGGAAAGCTTTTTGCTGACATGTATACCAGTGCTTGACTGCAAAGCAAAATAGATTCTGTAAAGAATATGTTTTGTCTGTGTTGTTTCTAGCCAAGTTCGGGACACATTCAAAAACAGCAGTAGACTTCAAGAGTCCTGGGTATTGTGTTCATTATTAACTGCAAACTGTGGAAGAACCATTCCTGCTTTCTTTCTAGCTGTCCTACAAACGGTTGTTGAGGTTGCCTGTTTCCAAAAAGCTCATGCACACCTACTGTATCTTGCCCCAGACTTTTGTCTCAACTGGTCCAGCAGGTTTGCAAATGTGCTTGTGTCTGGGATTTGCCAGAGACATCCAGGAAATATTTATTAGAAAAACATGGAGGTTGCCACTGCTGATGGCTAATGAAAACTCTAGTTGCCTGGCTGACTATAACATCACTAATTTGGCGTGCACTGACCCATAATAATTATTTCAACCAAGCCAGATCTTCTGATCTGCATATTTACAGGTATCTGGCTCAGAAAGCACTGAAATGAGATCAGCAGCGTGCAATCTAAGTAACTAGTATTTGCAGAAGTAGTACTTAGCATTGACAGCTTCTAAATTTCTCCCAGTAGAGATATCTTTTTATGTCTTTTCATCACAATGAAAGATCTTATGTACAGGAATGTGCACGGCTTGTCCGTGTCCACAGGTCATGTGATATTGCCCCACATATTGATACTGACAACAGCTAAAAGGGTTAAATCATAATTGTTGTGTCAGTCGCCAGTCTCTGAAATTACCATCAGTACTTTATATAGCATGTAGGTTTTGGTCATTATCTATCTGTAACTGTTGTTTTTAACGTGCTTCTGTAGTTCCCTTTTGCAGTTATGCACACTCAGACAGCTGACCTTGTGTTGCAGAATCATTTCAGCCACAAAGCATTTTGCAATGCATTGTTGACCACTTTGGCTGGCATTTATGTAGAAAAGCATGGATGGTACAAACAGCAGATACGATAGAAGTCCCAAATCTGTAGCAGAATTCGCATGCTACAACAGTAAAGAGGCACATCTATCTTCTGATTTTCCGAGCCAAAATAAAAGCTCCCCTTGTTTTTCAATTAAGATGGCAATATCACCCCACAGCTGTGTATTTAGTTTAGACCTCTACCCCTTTTTTTCTCCCATCGGGCTTGATTAGTGTGTGATACAGGAAAGAACAATGCTGAAGAGCGGGCCACCCACCAGTGCTGGATGTTATAAATGTATGGGTTAACTGTGGGTTGAAAGAACACTTAGTATTCCTGAGGGTGGCAGAACAATGGGTAGAATAGCACCGGGAGTGCAAGTAACATCAGTCAACTTACTGACTTTCTAACCCAGTGATAAAATGGCAATATATCAGGAGAGAGACTGTGCAACAATTGTGCATTTTTGCTCTGTCCCGCTGCTCTTCCTAAATCTGAATTTCTTCAGCAGCTTGGATAGTATAACACTTGGCACAGTCTATATTAACACATACTATCTGTGCTGTGAACAAGGATATGTGGGGACACGCACTGGCAATAGCCACTTGTGGACTTCTATAGATTTTAGCAGGAACCCCATGCATTTGAGTTTTATGAGGAAGCGTTAAGAGAAGTTCTTTAACTCCTTCACTGCACCCAGCAGGAGTTCCTGCTCGGATTGTGTGCTGCTTATGTATTTTATTGTCGTTACTGCGGATGTTGGCAATCCTTTGAGCTGCAGAACATGCGGTAAACATCTGCCCCTGTAGTGCAAAAGGGCACCTGGGCCCACATTGTAAGCCTGACAAAAGTCCTATTTTCCTGTATTTACAAGACGTTTGTTTACGTTTCTTTGCTTACTTTTTATCTCGTTTCTGTCCCTGCTATATAATCCTATAGCTTCTAAAGCTGTGTACACACGTGCAATAATTGTAGTTGGAAACAAACGATCCACGAAATATCGTTTGATATTTGTTAACAAAAAAAGTGCAGAACGACTGGCCAATGACGCCGACGAATGAGGAATATCGCTGTAAACGAATGACCGTTCCATTTTCAAACGATAATTATTGCACATGTGTATCTAGCCGTAGCAGCTAAAAGGGGACATTTTAGAAATCTGTAACTCACTGGCCATGTAGGCCAAAGATTTTTGTTGGAGACCAGA
The DNA here is from genome assembly GCF_032062135.1 of Pyxicephalus adspersus. Lineage (NCBI taxonomy): Eukaryota > Metazoa > Chordata > Amphibia > Anura > Pyxicephalidae > Pyxicephalus > Pyxicephalus adspersus. Next base: position 123,637,431 of record NC_092861.1, on the reverse strand, counting down.
GAAAGACCCAGTTTTAGTTCACACTATTATTCTGTCAACTCCAGTCAAATTTATTTTCTGTAATTTTTGTATAGATTAAAGAAGAGTATAAAGTTCTGTCTGAGATACCTGAGAATCTTTCTCAGTTCATGTCTGTGACACCCATACAAAGTACGGGTGTCAATAGGACAGGAAGGCACGGACAGCAATAGGAACATTATCAGAAGTTCTAGCCCTGATCTAATATCATTTCATGAGACAACTAGAGTTTCTACAATCTATTAATTTTGTGTACACGCTCTCTACTCTTTTCAGCCAAAACTAGAATTAAGAGTAGGTCACATCAGCCAAGGCCTTGGACTGCAAAAAGGCAATAAACACCCCATTTTATTGTATCTTTTTAATTTATATCAGTGCTCTTAATAGGTGGAGAACCTTCTTGTAGATTGGTACCAATAACATAATTTATATTGTACCCATGGAAGGAATGTTATTGGGGTTGCTGCATTTGGAAAAAGTAGTAGCCTTATGAGCTCTTTCCGAGGTTCTGTATACAAATGCTTGTGTTCATGAGAAGCTTCTGAGATCATTCAGCTTTACAATCCGGTCAGATGCCATCCCCCAGTGTCCTTTTTCCACTGATTACTGCAATAATAATGTGCTGATTGCTCCACAGAACTATTCACAGCAAAGACCAGAAGCACAGAAAAGTTATTAGGTCTTATACATGAAAACATCTGACATTGCCCATGTTCCTCACAGCCAGCACATTTTTAAATAAGGTAAAAAAAGATCTCATTGTTCAAAATGTAACATATTCACACAATGTAAATTCAAATAATGTAATAGTTATACCTAGGAAGTGCATAAACAAGACACATTGCACAATGCGAATAGTTGAGATCGTACTCGGCTTTGGCCTTGCCACATCCGCTATTCCAACACTTTACAAAAAGCAGCTGCAATGCCCTAGCCAGTGTCTTGTCTTCACGTGGATGTATTTCATTGTTTATTTGCCTGCATTGTGTAGATCGGTCTTACTAAGCTTGTACTGAAAGAGAACTATGACAGTCTGAAGCTGACTGGAAATAAATTTATAAATATATATATATATATAATATATATATGCTACATTAGGGAGAACACGGTCTTTCTTTTTTTTTGATGATTGTTCTAATACACTGAATTAGCACTAATGCTCAAACACCCTAGGTTATCCTGCTTTGCATACTGTGCTCAAGTCTTCTAAGGAAGCAGTTTTTTCTAATTTTGTAGTTGAAATAAGCAGCACCATGTATGTTTCAAAGAAAGAGGCACGTTTAGGAGAGGTTGATTTAAAACTAATGATTCACATAACACATAAAATGTTGTTATAGATGTAAAATGATGCTTCTTGAATTTAAACATCTGATCTCTTAGAGTAGGTACTTAATATAACGTGAGTGACAATTCTTTCTGTTGTGCAACTTGTATTGTCACCTTATCATGGATGGACCTTAGGTGGCAGGAGGGACCCACAATGTGTGCCATTGTCACTTTCAGGAATCAGATCCAGAACAATTTATTCTCCACAGCCTCTGTAATCCGAGGCTTCACGGGATATGCTTTTTGCCTTCAAATTTACCAAATGGGTGCCACGTATTTTCATTTGGGGAAAATGCAGTTATATGGGCACAGCCATTTTTATTCTCCTCAAGCATATGTCAAAAGGTGACACTGCAGGAAAGCAGTTGTGAGACAGAAATAGTGCTGTCACTCTAACAAAGGAAGTTATGTCGGGATAACTATGTTGGTTCATGAAAGTTGAAGTTTTGAAAAGTTACAAACAACTTTTGCAATAACATAAAGATGTTAAGTCATATGAGATTTTAGTGTTTGGGTTTACATCTACTTTAATAGGAGGTCAAGCACATTCCACCCGTCTAATATCTGTGGGCCCTATACATGTAAATTAACTCTGTCAAGGTACAAAATAAACAGGAACAGTTTATTCATAGTAGTAGCTCACAATATTTTTAATCATTAGATGGCAGTAAAGGCCCAACTTAATCAGATAATAACAAATTATATAACTATTGTCAGAAAACGGCCAATATGATCATGCAACCTTGTGGTTAATTCTCCTGCCAATATTTATTTTTTTAATGTGTTGGCATGCAAACCTGTAGAATTTCGAGTTTTGTTGCTGATAGTATCTTATGATGGCAACACCGTTGTCTGAAAAAAAAAAAAAAAACACAAAAAACATATGGCCTAGACAGTATTGTTAAGCAAGAGTTGTGTGTGTATGAGGATAAGGCTTCCCTGTCTGTGCTGGAAAGGATCGGAACATCAATGTGCCCTTCTATTCTCTACTTCCTCCTTCAGCCAGTGTTTTGTTAGAGAACAAGTGTTGGTCAAACAAGCTTTTGTTTGTGGTCAGTCACTTGGCACACAAGAAAACGTCTGGCCTGTGACAATGAGGAAGCTGGGTTAGCGAGAAGGGGGCAGCTGTGAAATTATTCATAAAAAGGATACAGAGTTTGCAAGGTGTTGGTATAATTGTTAACCTCTAGGGTGCTAAGGTAGCCACAGAATCATTTGAGACTCAACATTAGCAAAAAAAAAAAAAAAAAGATTATTATGGGAACGTTGTTCATTCTTCACAAGTCCACATGCAGCGGACCCCATGAAGGGTGTATAAGCTTTCACCTCGTCGATCAGTTTAGCATATGTCGGCCTCCTATGTGAATTTGTTGTTTTCTCTTGTGGGAGTCAAGTGCTGGAAACTAGATCCAGCTGCCTAGGTAATGAGGCCACTAGACTGCACCCAAAGGAGCCTTCTAGCCGCAGATCTGCTCCAGTGTGTATTTTTCTCTGCCTCTCTATTCATACCCCACCCTGTCTCTGATTTTACAAGTGCTATGGTGACCTTGGTCCTTGAAGTAGGCTTTGATTACCCTGTGGGACTCTGCAGGTGTGCGGTTGTTTGGTGAGTGATAACTAAAGAATCTACGGAGATGTTATTTAAGGAAGCAGCTATGACATTTTGCAGACTGCTGTTTCATACTTTTTGCCACCTTAAAAAGCACTGACAGGTCTATTTCCAAAGCCCTTTTGACAGAGACTTCAGTTTTGGAGTTCTTAATACACACTTTTAAGGAGTGGGAAAACTGGTGCTCCGAAAGGCTACAGTTGTTGGAAGCCATTCAGTCTAACATTTTTTGTTGTGTAGACATTTGATGGACTGTTGCAGCTATTTTTCACCCTTTTGGCTTTTTTTTTCATTAAAGGGGATCATTACTTTATAACATGTCTTTTTCATAAAGAAAAAAAAATATTATCACATTGGCTTTCAGGTCTCACAATATAATGATGCAGGCAATGGTGCTGACATCATGTTTGCATTGCTCTCTGCATCATTGAGAATTATGAGGGACTGGAGAAGAAGCAAAGAGAATCATTTTAAATCATATGACTGACCAGAAGATGTAAAAAAAAATGGTAAGTTTGAGCAGATATGTTAACAGGATAAAGTGAAACTCATGGCTTTATCTATTTTTCAGTAGATTTACCAACTTTATTGTTGTCAGGGGACAAAAAAAAGACCTGGCAAATGCCCGTTCCTTTAAGAATACATTTAAAAAGCCCTAGGTAGAATTCAAATTTTATATTTGTATTTCTGTCCAGTGCAATATGTTGTTCTTCCCCGTATGTTTATTAACAATGGATGTTCTGCTGCCCCCTACTAGCTGTACATAGATTCTTTTTTGCTGTGTATGCTTTGTGCTAAGAGCTGGACCAGCCCACAGAAAGAGAGGCGCTCAGTCCACTAATGACAATATACTGATTGTCTATGGTTGTCAGCTGGCTCAGACTAATGGGAATGATAGTTGATGAAGTTCTTTTGACATTTTTTTCCCTATCAGCCTGTGATGGTGTTGTTTATCAAGCATGTTTTCAAAACGGGCAAAAATGTTTTATCACATTTAGGATCATTTTCTTTAAATTATCTGAAGATTATGTGCTAATGGTTTTTTAGGCAGGCCTGATGTCTTTACCTTGTTCTTCGACATTTGGAATGGCCATATTTAGTTAAAGTGGACCTTCCAACTTTTTGGCAAAGGGGTTCCCCCTACTTTTCTTTTTTTTTTTTTTGTCTTCCTCTTATGAGGCTCACATCATTCTTACACTGGCTCAACATTCTCAGGGAATGTTGAGTAGCCCTTGCTACTACAGTGTTCTCCCCAGACCCTTAGCCTTTAGCCGTGTTCACCACCCAGCACTTTTCTATACCACCAGGCTGTTTTTGGGTGGTTACTGATGAGGGCTGCCACCCACCTACAATTTCTTCCCGTCCAGAAGAAAAAATACATTTCTGGGTTGAACACTGTTCTAGAACTTGCTTTGTGTGCCATATAGACCACTCATCTTTCTCAGGAATCTTGTCGCAGGAGTATGTAATTTCCCTGTCCTCTGCACTACAGACGTTGGGGAAAGGTGAATACATTATAAAAAAAACAAACTCTGCCTCACTCAACTACTTTAATGAAGGCATAATGATAGGGTAATGGGGACAACACTGAATAGGCAGACCTTGTCTAATGTAGTTATAATAGGTACACTTCAACTACTGCTGAACTGCTACTGATAGGATTGAATAACAACAAGTCATTGTCTGAACTTTGCATATGACCATTCTGGTTTTTGTTGCATGCTTGATAGCCAGTAAGTTCCAAAGGTCACCGTGCTCTAAAGGATGGTCTTCTGGTGTGTTTAAATAAAATATGTAATATAATATGGCCCTATTCAACAGGCCAGTTTGCCACTCCTTAGGAATATGTGAATAGAGAAACAACAAAAAGGAGGGTTTTTTGGCAAGTAATCAAATGTATTATGATGAAATCTCATAATACATAACAATAATACTGATTACAGTTTCAGATATCTGGGAAACGCATGCCCAGATTGATAACAAGCAGGCCCAACTTGGGTGCTGGAGAATAACTTCTGTCAGGAATATATCATATAGTTTTAAATTGTGTCGCATACTTATGTACCCAACGCATTTCGCCCGGCTTAGGCTTCTTCAGGGGTGGCACTACGTTTAGCGAGGATGGACACAGTTACTTGACAGTATATATTCTTTGTAGATATACCGCATATGTTGTGATAGCGTATAGGTTAACAGTGAAGGAAGAGCCTCCATTATGGAGGGTGATGTTATGTGGTATCTACCCAAAGGAAGAACTGTATGGTCCTGAATGTAGAATACACAGAGACCGCAGCTGCGCTCTGTGTCTGTTCATGCTGCCAAGGAATATATAGTGTCTAGTAACTGTGTCTAACCTCACTAAACGTAGCGTAACCCCTGAAGAAGCCTAAGCTTGGCGAAATGTGTCGTGTACCAACATACGTATGTGACAAAATTTAAAAATATATTATATATTCCTGACAGAAGTTTTTGTCTAGCGCCCAAGTTGGGCCTGCTTGTTATCAAGCTGAGCATGCTTTTCTGAGATATCTGAAACTGTAGTAGTATTTTTGTTTATGTATTATGAGATTTCAATGCTTCATGCTGCCAATATATGAAGTGCCGTTATGGTGGCAAACACATACAATGTAACACAATCAGACCATCACTTTTTAAAGGTATTTATTTTCTGCCTGATTTAGATTGAATGTGGCTTTTGTTTGTAGCAAGCTATTTTTGGTGTTTGTTTTAGCATTTTCATTATTTTATTTGTACAATGTAATACTGGCCATAGCGATGATATAATTATGTCATGAACACTACAACAAACATCTATTAATTTGGTTTAAGTGACTGCAAGTCATTAGCCTGTTACAAGGACACTTTTTAGTAACATGTTAATGTTCAACTAACTGTAAAGAATTTATGACTTTCACAAAGCTGTTAATGTATTAGCTAACGTGTATGTTTTTGGTCGGCCAATATACTCATCAACTGTTCCGTGATGGGTTTATCTAAATGACATTTCGTACCTGTGTCCTTTCTTTCACATTTCCTGTAATCCTGTTACAGCACTGTCCCATTATCTTAAATAGCGTGATCTTTAAGTGCAGTCGACTCTTAACTGGATTGCCACGGACACTGGGGAAGAATCTAAGTGAACTTGATGCAATTTCTAGAACACCCTGTGTACCCTTGTCTTTTGGTTTATTTGCCACATTAGAGAATAATTCATCTAAGTAATCTGACAAACCGGGAGGAATGGTTCCATTTTCACTGACAGATGACACGCCAAAAAAAAATAAGTTGTTTCACTGAAAAGATTGTAGCAGATAAACAAATGACAATTTAACCCTTTTCAGCAACTGGAATTTAATGCTGTTACAAGGTTAGCAGACATCTCTGCTGATGAATCCATCTTTGTGAAAATTTATTGATTTTATGTCATTTAACATCCAAATATTAGAAAGCTATTTTATCATATTCAGATTTGAAACTTGGAATTATAAACTGTGTTGTTCCATTGAAGGCTTTACAATGTCTCTCATTATATTATAATATAGACTTTAGATGTTAGGATAAGTTGCTTGAATACAACTAAGGTTCCAGCGATTAAAACCTTTGGATAAACCTGTGGCACCTGTATCTTGTGCTGAATTCCTGAGGTTGAACATCAGCTGTATCATCCTTAAATCCTTTGTTTATATGGATTGAAAAAGATAATGAAAACCGTATTCACTCCCAATAACAATAATGGAAAATGTTAGAACAATCTGTTCTGGTAAACTGGCCATATACAGGGAGATTGATTCTCTTGACTTTATTCCGAAGGCATTGAGTCGTTCACTTGGGCGTCAGTTTAGTATGTAGTTTAAACTTCTGGATTATATAGTGGACTATGGAAGTTACTGATGGATTGGGGAAAAATGCAATCAATTTGTGACTGACTTTTTTCTTCTATTTGTAGACATTCAATATCCAAACTATATACTGTATATTACTAGATGAAGCTAGTCAGACTGGCTCTGTTCTTAGAACTGCATATTGTTAATGATCCAATGTATATAGTAATCGGATGTGGTAAATGAGTGGTGTTTCTAACTGGGATTCCCAAACATCTCGGGAATTCAAAAGAGGCATTTGCGAGGAGAGCCATGATTCAAACATTCTGCTTTAACACGCTCACTGGCATATATAAATATATATTGGCCTAGAGTAGTCTGAACTAATGTACAGGAAGAAATCCTATCTGATTGAAAGCAATAAGATATTTTTTATACAAACAAATTTTGTTGTATGGGCCCTTTAGTCAGGTTTATTTATTGGATATCTGCAATGACACTATGCTTTTCTTTAATGTCATATGGAATAACATAGTGGTAACCACAATGTGCTGCAGAGTTACTGTAAAAATGTTCAGAATAGTTATGCTTGGACATGAAAAGAAATTCTCATGCCAGAAGCACAAGGTAAAATCCACCTGCAAATACTTCCATAATTGTAAATATTATCACTTTTCTTTTAAATTGACCTATATTTAGTATTTGTATTTGTGTAAAATGATGGCAAGTGCTGCTGGTGTCAAATAACAGTATGTATATTCTCAGGTTGTGGCTTTTAAGTGAAGTCCTACAGAGTATGTTCTAGATGACCTTCGTAACAACCTTCAAAACAATGGTTATTCCATTTCTTCTGTGTGCAGCCTGAGCTTCCATATTGCAGAACTGAAATGTGTAGCCTAACCCCGATGAGTAAACATAACTAGAGTTTAGATCTGTGTTGCGGCATAATTTGGAGTTTAGGGTAGATTAGTATTTGAGTCAGGAATAGGAAATATTGTTAGTGTTAAGTTTGTGTTTTGGTCATTTGAATGTTAAAGCCTCATTTGTAGTGGATAGAATTTGTATAAAAGTTAGAAAAAGAATTGCATTTTAACGGACACATTAAAGATTAGTTGATGGTTGGTGGGAAAGAGTTGGGGATTGTTTTTTTAAGTTTAGATTAAGTATAAATATATTAGGAAGGGAAAGTGACGAATGTTTAGGTTTCTTAGGTTTCTTAGGTTTTTTTTTCTTTTGGATTTTCAATTGACTATTTAAAAAATGGGGAACCTGACATTCCCTCAAATATTACCTCGTGGGAAACAATTACTGCCATTAAAACACAGAGATAAAATTAATTATTTGTGACAGGTGCACTTTGAAAAGCTTCCCTGCTACACTCCGTCTTTCCTGAAAGAAATGAATCCACTAATAGCTTATATTGCTAATTGTGCCATGAGGGTGGCCAAGCAGTTCCTCAGAACCCAGCCGTCCTGTGATCACTATAAACAGCCTGGGGACTTGAGCGCTTATCTTCGTACTACACTAAATTTTCCCTACAATCCTGAGACACGATAGCCTCATTGCATGTGATCTTTAACTTAAAGCTCCAACATGCAGATGCCAGTCCAATAATAACCTGGAAAGCGTGGACCAGTTGTGACATTAGCTGACCTCCCTCCCCTGTTTGACTCCCGCATTAAAAAAAAAAAATCTATTTATAGCAAGTTTTGTCAGCGTTTGTTTAATGTGAGGAAACAGGGTATACGAGTACTGTATCCTTACTAGTGAGCTTCCTGCTAAAGCTGGCAGGCCAACTTGAATTCCCTGACATCGTAAAAAGTCTTGATGTCCCTGCCAGCATAGGGGAAGGTCAGTCCAGTAACTGTCACCAGGATGCCATCAAAAGCCAGAGCTGTCGATAGTGACCTGCATTTACAGACGCACAAGAGAAAAAAAAATCGGAGGGCTTTCTAATTAACTGCAGACTTCTAAATTAGAGTAAAGCTGCTCGACAAGCCCCCTCATATGCTGTAAGTGTCAAGGCGCAGATAATCATTACATCTAACAAGCCTCTGATTTTTAACAGTAGCTATGAGACTCAATCAGCCCATAATGGCTTTATTTCAGAATGTTAGAGCAGATCTGCAGGTCCATCCCCTCAATGAAATTAAATTTCTTGCTTTCCCACTCAAATATTCAGCTGTAATATCTAATTTTAGTCTACACCGACATTAGCTATACCACCTCCGTAGGACCACCCACTGAATTCATTTCTTTTTTTATTGCTCAAGGTAAATGATCCACTAAACAGTATGAAAATGTACAGTGACAAGGCGATCAGTTTCCGCATCATAAACATGTTCGGCTGGAATGCAGGTGCATCATTCTGCAGAATATTTGCACCAACAGAAATTAGGCTGTTTAGCCTTGTATACATATCCCTGCAGATATAAATATGTGCAGTATGTTAAGATATACTAAAACATAAACAACTTTAAAAACCTAAAAGCAGCCTAGGTATAAAAGAAATATTATAAATATATACATAGATTAAAGATTGGTATTGTTGTTTCAAATACCAAATGTGTTTGACAGGCACATTATCATCATTAGGAAAGAAACGTAATTGAAAGGATACCTCCCTGAAGTGTTAAAAAAAAAAAATCTGAATTGGGACTGCTTGAAACTTTCCCACATCACTCCCAATCTGAGCCAGTCCCCTTAATTTGGTCTTTTTTTTTCCACACCCTCTGATAATGTCCTTCAAAATATCTGTCTCTTGCATATGTCATTATTGGTGTTCAAGAACCATGTGGGTCATTACTTGAATACCCTCATCATTTGGGTTGACTTCCTGAATAATAAACAAATAGCCCATATTTTGTGGATAACCCTTTCTGAAACAGAATTGTGCGAGGGATTGGCTGGTCAGCTGCCTAGTATGTTGGGAGACTTTTCTTTGCTGTTCTAGTGATATTGGTAGTGATATTGGTTCTGGAATGGCATTGTGGTTGTGCAGAGGGTGACAACACATCCTTTATGCTAAACCACCCATCAGCTATCCAATTCTTTTTTTATCTTCGCCAGCAAAATAATGTGAAAAATAACTTCTGTAATGAAGTTTAGAGTGAGAAGTGAGTAGAGATCATTCCAAAGGGGACACAAACTGTAAAAAAAAAATGGCATCAGTTTTACCAGCTTTTACCACACTGCCCAATAGAATTCCAAAGTCCTAAGTGCATTAGTGACAACTCCAATCACTATTTTACCTTGTACATTGATGTATAATATTACTATACAATATCGTTATTTTTCAACATGGAGATATGTGAAGCCCATATTGTCTGTCATCATCCTATCTCCTTTATCAATGATTTTTGGCAGCACTTTAAATCAACAGCAATTCGTAGTTTCCTTGTTTTCTCAAGAATGATACATTTTATAAAGTAGTCATTTCTAAGGACAATCTCTTTTAAATCCATTGATACTGTTAAAAAAAAAAAAAAAATTAAGGGTGCAACGTTTGTATGCTAAGCATATTTTCCACTGCACACTCTGACAATCAATATTCGTCCATCCTAACTTGGCTATCAATTATTGCTGCAATTATTTGTCTAGCTGGACATTTATTATGTCATCAGAAAGACATGATTACATATTATAGTAAGCAAGACACTGTATAATCAGAGGATCCGAATCCGGATGAACATGGCTGAAAGGGTTTCACTGATCTCGGCTGTAAATATCTCCCTGCTGTTTTTTTAGGATGACAGTTTGTAACCTTGCTGTCCACCAGGTCACACATGACATCATCTGTTATATGATTAGAAAATCTCTAACTATAGATTTATAGCTTGGGAAGACTCAAAATAAAACCTTTTCATTTACCTGACTTCCAGGAAACTATCATTTGGGTGGTCACTCCTGACTATTTGACATCAAGAAGAAGATTTTCACAGTAATAATAACAACCTATAAACATGTTTTGGTGCAATCCATGCTCCATCAGAGGAATTTTCCATTTCTTCCTGTCCGGTTAGGAAGGCTTTTATAAGAAGTGAGAGTGCATTTCATCAGTGGAGTTGCAGGCTGCGGTACAAACCAAACTCAAGTTCTACTCCTCCCCCTCTTTAAAAAAAAAAAAAAAAAAAAAAAAAGTTTGGCTGGATTTCAAGGAAGCCTGTGTTTTGCTTAGCTCATTCTGTAAAGGAAATGATTTCCTTTAAATAGTCCTGGTAAACTTGCGTAATTATACTACACCTATATTCATTTTGGTGTATTTATGAACATCATTTAGACACACAATCAATAGGAAGTCAGTTTTTAGCAGAATTGATTTTTGTATTATGTAATGTCTCTGTTCACTATTTACATATTAAAGGTGATTTCATTATTTTCTTTTTTCATTATTTGTAATATTAAACCTTATTTATAAAGAACCAACATAATACATAGCATTGTACATTTTATTAGGGGTTGCAAATGACAAATACAATGACCTTAAACATAAAAGGATATTATCTGAACCTAATGGAGGTTTGGTACATTTATAATTCTTGGCTAATCTTACAAGCAAATTTTTCTATTTCAAACAAATTATTCCAGTTTTTTTTTGATTTAGCTGGCTTCATTTATATCTTGGGATCTCCATGACAAAATATTCCATCTCATCCCCTTCTAACTAAAATAGGCCATTCCAAGGTAGATGATGTCTTGCAATAAATAATTTAGAATTCCATCTGCATTGAGACATTTTGCTATGGTGCTGGTAGGTTAGAATGGGTGGAGATACTAACCACTGGACACCAAAGTCTACATTAAACAGTTTATCATTTAGTATTTCCTGACCAAGATTTGAAGTACATCACTAAGTCAAGTTGGCCAAGTTAGTCTTTTAGCACCAGCTCAATACTGTCTAGACAACAGACAGCTCTGTTCAAGGAATTGCACTTACACACTTTTAATGATGAAGGTTTTTACTAAGTGACTTCTTATCTTTCACTTTTTATAGTAATTAGCAATATTATGGGACCAGTAAACTGAAAGGACAACTGAACCTATACAAAACTTCCCTACACTCATCACCTACCCCTGGTAAACCAATGTGCACCAAAACACTCCCCAAGGATCACTGTGTATATCAAAGTTAGTAAGACACTGGGGCCATCTGTATGTGTGAAAAGTAGAAAAGTTTTGTAGTTGCTGTGTTCAGCTGTTGGCAGTCCTGTTAGCTGCTAGTCAACCCGATAATTACAGATAGTGCCATGGAGAGAGTATCAGCACTGTCTATCCTTTATAATTGGGCAGTACTTGGCCTCCTAGTTTGCATTTGGAGGTTGATTCTATAGCACCTACAACACATTGAGAATATGCACAAGGCATCAGATCCAAAACACTGGGTGACTGCCTTGTGTACGCTGTCCAGGCAGATGGCAACAAACTGAGCTGCCAATAAGGGTGCTTTCACGCATTGAAGTCATCATGTCAGGTACAGTGGTAGGGTCAGGTGCTTTTTGTGAAAAGGCGAAGACCTCGTTAATTAATGAAAGAAATTTGGTTCACTGCATTTCACTTTGTTGCTTTGTGACAAAGCATTCTGGAGAATTAGTATATTTCAGTCTGTTTTGCATTTGCACAGTTAATTGTTCGTTTTTTTGCAAACTTTACCTCCCTCTATTAGGGTTCCATGATTATCCCTAGTCAGCTTTCGGTAAGAGACTTTAAAAACAAATACTAGACAAAGTTTTACCCAATTGCTTGTGATGCAAACATTCTGTGTGTCAGACCCCAAATTCAATGTACATTGCTCAGTTATATGTTGGCGCTATATACTGTTTAATAATAATAGACCACATAGTTGTTACATGACCATTTGCATCAGAAGGCTTTTTTTATTTTTTTTTCATGTGTGATACCCTTAACAAAACCTGAATGACATTTAATTTATACAATAAAACACTTTGTAAAAACTTGTGCCAAATATTACCAAGACTAAATGATTTCTTAGGTAAAGGGGTTTTGATGTTGGTCCCAATAGAAAGGTTTAACATCCAGCAGAAAAAAAAAAGAATTAACTGAAACGCATCTAGTGTTTATATCCAACAGAAGCAGTCATGATTACTAAGATTGGAGAATACAATTTCTATTCCTGGGAGCAGAGATGAAAGCGGTCTTAAACATTGCATTACATCACACTTCTCTGGGGAGTTCTTTTGTATTGCATTAGTAACTGAAAAGCCTAATTGGGTGATTTTGTATTAGTATTTGTGCTTTTGCTTGCAAGCCATATGGCTGTATTTTAATATGTTTATTCTGAGCATGTGAGAAATAATACATTCTATTAGAGGAGATGATAGAACAAATGGGCCAAGCAGCACAGCCCAAACTCTGCACCTGCAGCATTGAACGAATTCTCGGTATGTGTTTATAATGTTAAATGCTGCCATGTCCAGGGTTACACATATCGCCCTTGCTTGTGTCTTGTTTTGCTATCTTTTTGCTGTGAAACCATATGTAGGTTAAAGTAAAACAAAACCTGTCATGTATATGGTTGTGATAGAGGATTCCCGGCACATGGATTTACTTTTGAGTGCTATTTTAAAAGGAGCTTTTGGAGTCTTAAAATGTCCATTTATTTCATAGTGAGTGTGAGCCATTGACAACAGCCATTTTTAGTCTCATATGTGACATGGTGACAGCACAGGAGCGTAACTGGAAGACAAGAAAACAGGCAGTGCCCACACAAGGTCCTTCATTTTGGGATCATGTATTAATTTAATAAAAGCCGCAGGTTTCTAAACATTGAAATTACTTTTAAATACATAAATATTGTCAAATTATTATGAGACATTTCTCTTCTTCTTTATGAGTTGATGTGATGAGTGTATAGGCTAAACTTTCACAACATTTGTATGTATCATTATTGTATACAGATTGTCAAGAATCCAAGTTGAATTGTGACCCAATTTCTTAATATTGGGTAAAAATATTTATTGATTTTGTGTGGATATATATTCCTATTTACCCAGTGGAAATAAATGGGTTACAGACCAGATTTTTGTTTATGGAAACATCACCATTGATCAAAGTTTATTTTTCAAATTTGTTAGTCAAGAAAAGGTATTTGTTTTATGCATTGAGCCTTAAGGGGAATATTTTGGTATGCATGTAAAGATTATATAGATTACTTGCAAAAAAAATAGCTTTGAAGCTGGCTAAATGAATCCTTTTTATTTTGGGTAGCTGAAAACATTTGTACATTTTACAACTAGGATAATGATATTTCAGGAATAGAATGTGTTTTTTGTTCCCCTTGTTAAACTACAGACTGGAAGGTGATTATTAGCTATGTCAGCTCCTATAAAGTTCCTATAAATAAACTACAAATTTTACAGAGGATACCATTTGGGATCTTAGAGACACAAAGGAGTTAGGTGACCACATGAAAGCACAAAGCTACAAACCCAGAGAAATTTAGTGATATTTATATTATTATTTTATTAAAAATAGTAGCAAAGCAATCTATTCAATGTATATCTAATTAGATAGGCCCCTACACTATTTAGTGGGAAATCTAAAGACTATACAATTAAAATGTAAGGTATGGGGGACATTATGCACTGGCTGACAAAGACACGTTTGGCTTTTAAAGCCAGTTTACCCCATCTGTGCAAGGCATACTGTGTCAGATTATGGCCGATTCTGAATTATGGCATTTTAACTGTTTATAGTGAGAATTAACTTCACGAGAGAATGCCCACCATTCTTTCTGCATAGTATCATAAAAATGCTTTGCATTAGAGGTTTATTTGTAAAACCTGAATTTTGAACAGACAATAATGTGTGATGGCTTAATGTTCCCTTGAACTCATATTTAAATTATTAAAACCTAATATAAAGTGTTAAACATACTCCTTAACAAAATGCTTTAAACCATTGAGAAAGGTCAGGGGAACTGAAAGCTATTGCAGAGAGGTACCTCAATACAAAGAAACTCTAACAGGTATCACTCATATCACCAACTAATATATATTCCGAAATGTAGTAATAGTACTTAGTGAGTGGGTAATAATATAGCTATGCAGTGGATTCCTCATCTCTAATAAGTGTTACATGCTTACCACAGCATTAAAAGGCATTCAAAGCCACACACAGGTAACCTGATCACCTCAATCCAATTATGATGGAATGTATCCAATCGTGACTGTTTTAGAGAGACTGGGTTAGCGGTGTGACAAAAAATGTTGGGGTATGTACCATACACCTATTAGAGCAGATGAAGCTTCTTAAATGATTAGTAAAAGGTCTATCAACAGAACAAGTCTAAATCTGACCACTACTATAAAATGTAATATTCATGCCAGGATATTAACACTTTTGCTTACTTGACTGTTTTGCTGAGAGTCCATGAACATCATTTTTAACACCCAAATAGCTACTAGTTATAAAGATACCCTGTCATTATGCCATCAGATCTCATTGACTACTCTTTAATAATAATATCATGCTTCCTTTAGAAGCTGGACATACATGTGTATAAACCTTTAAAATTTAACCCTGATTTTAGGTATGTAGGCAACTTTATTTTGAATCGGAGAATTGTGAAAAATACTTTAAAAGCTAGTTGGCACACAAGGAATTTACTTTTGGTTCTTTAGTTTCTTGGAAAGCAAAAAAAAATTCTTATAGTTTAGTAGTTTCATGTTGCTTCTCTCCCTATTTTGGCTCCCACCCCAGCTTTTTAGTTGATTCCACGGCTGGTGGCTACAGAAATGCCAAATGCCATATTGACTCTGTTACATTTTGACGTTCTCCTGTGTGAGTTTCTCTTTTGTTAAGAGATATACAAATATAACATTTATTGAGATCTCTTCCTTTTGCTACTTTAGAAAAACCTAACTACCGTGTTTCCCCGATGATAAGGCAGGGCCATCAAATAAGACAGCCCCCCCTTTTTAGGTAAAAATGAAAAAAAGACAGTGTCTTATCATCGGGGAAACAGGGTATTAGCACACATTAGAATGTTCAAATACATTTTACAATAGGGACATGTTGAGTGTGAACAAGTTTTAAGTTGGCTTATGATCTTCTGTCTGTAGACCTTGGCACATGCCACCAACTCAAAGGAAATAATGATCCTCTCTTCCTCCTGTCACTGTCTGTGTCTGTCATTTGCAACCCCTATTTATTGTACAGAGCTGCCTAATATGTTGGCAATAAATACTGTTTATTATTATTATTAATAATAATAATAATAAAAATAATACTCACAGGTTGCAAATCACTGTGGATTGCTATTGTTTACTCAACAAAAGATGAAGCCAGAGAGGTCTGCATGCACCCTGAGTGTTTATGCATAGAGATGGACCAAGACATGTCTTCAGGTTAGACTATTAGTGTAGATTATTAGCCTTAGTGTAAATCCAGAATCTTTTTTTTTTATTGTTTTTGATTTATTTTGATTTTCTTTCTTTTCAAAAAGACTTTTATTTTTTTGTCTTTTGCATCCTTTTTAACAGCTGCTCACACATGGAATTTTTTTCAGGATGTCTGCCCAGGATGAAAAGTTCACAATGATCAATAAAGTTTTGAGCGATATCCTTGCTTGCTTTGTCATTACACATGCTTGACTGAACAAGCCATTTTATTTATTAACCTAACTTTAATGCATCCATTGACCTGCTCTTGTCATCATTCGGGTCACACACTCGTTGTCCTCACAGGACTTTATGTAAAAAATATGGCCTTTCATTATATAGCATGGCAAGCTTGTTTTATGGGAAAAATTATAAGTTTGAAAGACTAACTCCACTATTACATGCGTTCAGAAAAGGATACTGTACAAACTGAAATAACATATGCACAGTTTATTTGTGGGTTCTATTGTTTTGTGTGTGGCTTGATGGATTTATAGATTTTACATATGAGTTTAACACAAATTATTGAGGCATATTGTAATGTCATAGGCCATCTGCATACTTTGTGGTAATTTGGGGTGAAGCAGTATTTTATTGGAAATGAGTCTGCAACCTAAAAAGTTATGACATGAGCTAAGAAACTCCCCTCCAAGTATGGATGGGTATAAGCCAGGGCAAGTGACCTTTGTTGTCTTTGTTTATAAATCTACACAGGGCTGGCTTTCTTTGCCCTGGCCATCTAAATGGTGTGGCATGAGAGTGAAGGAAAGGAGAAAATAAAGGGATGCCCTAAATTAAACCTGTTGCTTTGCTGTTATATGGGTATATCACAGGTTCATAGACCAATTATTGTAATCTGAAACATCACCAAATTATGCATAAAATATTACCATGCATTTTGGAATGTCCACAGATATATAAATGTGTGGAGAGTATCCAATATAAGGACAGTAGTATAATCCTTGGAAAATATTGTGGTATTTATTATTATTATTATTATTAATATTTTTTATCAGAGTATTATCAATAATAATAAAAATAGGATTTCATTTTATGATTGTATTACGGTAGAAGGTAAACTATATAGACCTCTGTTTATTTCTATATAATAAATATTCCTAATTAACTTTATGCTATGTATTTGTTTCAGGCAAGAATTGTAGGTTGTTCCATTTACATTATACTAATGTCATTTTATGCTCATGAATTAAAAAAAAAAAAAGCTGACATTTTCTGACTCCAAGCTATTAATTAAATTTGCTCCCAGTAAAATACATACAACTGTATCACATAACCTTTGATGCAAACGTTATTCTTTGCAAGGCTTTAAAGCTTTTGTTGAGCATATAGAAGGGTTCTGACACTCTAAAGCCGAAGATATTTTAGCAAACATTTCATCTCTGTTGACACCCATTTTTTTTGTTGTTGTTTAGCAAAATAAGTGAGAATAGTTTCCAAGGTTTTCAAAATTAAAAATAATTTTTTTCTTTTCAAAGCAAATGAACATTTCGTATTCCAACAAATCAATGGAAACATAATTTTGCCACGTATATCAATCCTGATCTTTAGGCAGCGGAAGATTGTCTGGATAAAGTCATTCAGATGATTATGACAAGTAGCACATTTATTGATAGTGTGAAGTTGAGGAATGCGGAGATGCATCTCAGCATAATACAGACTAAGCAGCGTCTGGGTAAAATACATATAGCAATGATGTGTTATTTGCAGTGAGATGTCTAGTAGTAATTGCCATTTTCTCAAAGCAGCTCTTCTACTGTTATACAAGGGTTCAGGTTAACAGCACTTCATTGACATTATTAATATATTACTTGACTACTTGTTATATGATGCATACAGAATCTCTAAGCTATAATGATCAGGAACTGCCTAGTAAGATTTCTTGATTTTGGTGAACAGTAAGCAATCTTTTGCTTTAATGGTGTCTCAAATAAAAACTTTATCCAACAAAAAATACATACAAGAGGCTAAAGTTGTGTACTTCAGTCCTTGACAATTGGAGGACCCGAGTGCAGCATTTAGAAAAGGGATATAAATTCTATAGAGTTACAAAGGCCATAAACCAATAAATAGAAGCGGAGTTGTTAATTGGAAGGGAGCTGTGCAGGGGGTATGGTGGACTTTTTTACATTTTGATATTTACAATTTTCATAGTCATAAATAAGAACAGAGCCCCCTGGCAAATTTTATTATTATTTGCAACCTTATTGAAAGGAAGTTTTCCCCGTCACATTTTTGTCCCTGTAAAACCCTGTCTTTGAGACATGAATGGAAATAAAATCTTCTAAAGACACACAAAATAGATGTCCTGAAATGCTATTGGGCCTGGAATCTGTACTGGCATACATTATTCTGTGTACAGCAAATCATTTGAAAGGCTGAGAGTATCTGAGTAACTTTTTTCTGATAGATGCCAAATGGAGAGGTGGAACAAATGGTCTTATACTTTAAAATTTCTCTCTGTACACACTAATCTCTTTAGTCCATATTCCAGCCCTGATAAAGAGGACATCCTAAAACCTACAACGTGTTTGGTAAATTTACTGAATGCCACAAATGATAACATTTATTATGGGAATATATAATTCGAGTGGCTCTTTTATATAATTGTGACTCCTGTTTACTCCCCTTTAATAAAATCTCAACAGAGGTTTTGACCCTTCCCCTCCTCCAAAAACTCCAAAAAAAAAAAAAAGTTAAGTGGTCAGAGTTTCAACAAAATGCAAACCAAATTGAAAAGGAAGACTGCACAGTATGGCTCTAGGGTCAGTCATAATTTATTTGAAAATCTCTCTACTTTTCACATTTTACATTAGGCAAATGTTTAAAACCTAATTTCATAGTGTTGGATTTAATCTTGTAGAGATTTATCCAAGAGGAGGATACACTCAATGAGATTAGAATGCATTGCAAAGTAAATTACAGGTCAGGTCAGATGCAGGTTCTATAAGCTGAGCACCCCTTCTACTAAAAATGTTTTCATTCAGGACACTGATATATTTTTTTCTTTTTAAGAATTTGCATATTCATTTTCCACATTCTGCAATAAAAATATTAGCCATTATATAGAGTTCTTTGACCAAACGAAATTGGGTATATAAATACCCTTCTTTCTATTCCCCAGAACACCATATCTGGATTTTTATTTTTATGTCACCATTAATGTGGAACTACCAACCCTTGCTCACTTATTGTTTCTTGAAAAATTTTCCCTTGCTTTCCAGTGAAAGGGACAATGTGGTTAAAGCCAACTTCCATGCAGACAGCAAAGTAAACAGGTACAACGCACAAAAGGAAACTGTCTTACTCGCCAAGTTTTTTTTATTTTTGTTCATGAATTTCTAAGAATTACATATGCCTGTCACACAGCACAGCCCTCTCTAGCAGGGTGAGATCTAGTTCTTTTTTTGTAGTAAATTAAGCTGGTCCTTATTTATTACCCTGCTTGTGACCAGATAGTACATGAGAAGGCAAACACAAATTTTTCTGTCCACACCTATCAGCGCGTCCTTTGTTGGCATCAATGCATATTGCTAGAAAACTGACTCCTTTTACCACAGTATATTTCAGGTCTTTACACTGTTTATATTAAAAAAATAAAAAGGGGAATGATGCCTAATGAATGAGTATCTGCCTGGAATTGGACTTCATAACCTGTCAAGGGACCCAAGAGGCTTTAAAACATCTACCCAGGACAAAAAAAAGAGTTTTGGCTGGAGTTCCAGCTTAAAATAATTTTCTTTGGGTTTATCAGCATTTATCTGGACCTAAATTTGAGAAAACGATATGATACATTTTTTTTTTTTGGCAGTTGACACTTTGCTTGCACACAGCAAGTAGTTTTCCTTTTTACCCTAGTCAACTTCCTGGCAGACATCCTAACTCTTTCATTTTCCAAAAGTGCCACTTCCTAATGTCACATCAGTTTCAAGAGGAATACAAAAATGTGCACTGAATGTGTTTTGCATCAGGAGCCCTTGGGTAGTAGCCAATAATATGAGTCAGCAAACCGTATTGTTCTGTTTTCTTGCTAAACTGTCACAGTATATGGCTAATGTCATGTAAACTTCCATCTTTAAAGGGCCAGTAAACAACACAAATATTTCCTTGTATAAAAGTTAAGATTCATTATATATCTTTAGGAGTTCCTATATATTTACTATTCTAGAAATTTTCAAATAATATTCTTTGTTACACAGCTAAAACCTGTTCTTGTTTAGAGGTTGATCAAATGTTCATGTATCTCACCCTATCTCTATCCTATTCTTTGGTAAGATTATCTTGCAAATTTCTAAATTGTAATTATAATTATGTAACCAACAAAGATCCGTGTTCATTGGAAGCAAATTATTTTCAGCATTCCTTTAAATAGCCCACTGTATTGGTATTATTGTATTTTGAATTATTTGTGAACTGAATAATAATTAATTTTACTATTGTGCTGTTTTTCAGGCAAAGATGAGCCCAGCAGCTATACATGTACAACATGTAAACAGCCATTCTCCAGTGCATGGTTTCTTCTGCAACATGCACAGAACACTCATGGCTTCAGAATCTATTTGGAAAGTGAACATGGCAGTCCACTTACACCCCGGGTAGGCATTCCGTCAGGACTGGGTGCAGAATGTCCCTCACAGCCACCACTCCATGGAATTCATATTGCTGACAATAATCCCTTTAACTTATTGAGAATCCCTGGATCAGTATCAAGAGAGGCGTCTGGTCTTAATGAGGGTCGATTCCCACCAACTCCCCCATTATTTAGCCCACCACCAAGACATCACTTGGATCCTCATCGCATAGAACGCCTGGGTGCAGAAGAAATGGCTCTCGCTTCACATCACCCGAGTGCCTTTGACAGGGTGCTGCGACTTAACCCTCTGGCTATGGAGCCACCAGCTATGGATTTTTCAAGGAGGCTTAGAGAATTAGCGGGAAACACTTCTAGCTCTAGTCCGCCTTTGTCTCCAAATCGGCCCAGCCCTATGCAAAGGTTACTGCAGCCATTCCAAACCAACAGCAAACCACCATTTTTGGCAACTCCACCCCTCCCTCCTCTTCAGTCTGTACCTCCTCCTTCTCAGCCTCCTATGAAATCAAAGTCTTGTGAGTTTTGTGGGAAAACATTTAAATTTCAAAGCAATCTTGTAGTTCACCGTAGAAGTCACACTGGAGAAAAACCATACAAGTGCAGCCTTTGTGACCATGCTTGTACACAAGCCAGCAAACTCAAGCGTCACATGAAGACACACATGCATAAATCGTCCCCAATGACAGTTAAATCAGATGATGGTTTGTCTACCGCCAGTTCTCCTGAGCCTGGAACCAGCGATTTAGTTGGCAGTGCAAGCAGTGCCCTTAAATCTGTTGTAGCTAAGTTTAAAAGTGAACATGACCCAAACCTCATCCCAGAGAATGGTGAGGAGGAAGAGGAGGAGGAGGAAGAAGAGGAGGAAGAGGAGGAAGAAGAAGAGGAGGAGGAGGATTTGACAGAAACAGACAGTCGGCCAGACTATAGTTTTGCCCTAAATCTTGAAGCTGCTCGTCACCATGAAAATAACTCTAGATCTGGTGAGGAAAGTCGATCGATGCCTGATGTCATGCAAGGTGTTGGCCTTGGTGCAATGCATCACTTTAGTGATACTTTTCATCAGGCATTGGTTGAGAAACATAAAAGAGGGCATTTATCTGAACAAGAAGCTCAAAGAGACACTTGTGATGAAGACTCAGTAGCTGGAGAATCAGATCGTATAGATGGTGGTACTGTTAATGGGAGGGGTTGTTCGCCTGGTGAATCTGCCTCAGGAGGCTTGTCAAAAAAATTGCTTCTTGGTAGCCCAAGTTCTATGAGCCCTTTTTCTAAACGCATCAAACTTGAGAAGGAATTTGATCTCCCTGTTGCAGCTATGCCTAATGCAGAAAATGTTTACTCCCAGTGGCTCGCTGGCTATGCCGCATCTAGGCAGCTAAAAGATCCATTCCTCAGTTTTGGAGACTCTAGACAATCGCCTTTTGCCTCTTCTTCAGAGCACTCATCTGAAAATGGTAGTTTACGTTTCTCTACACCTCCAGGTGAGATGGATGGAGGAATTTCAGGCCGTAGTGGCACAGGAAGTGGAGGAAGCACTCCCCATATTAGTGGCCCAGGGCCAGGAAGGCCCAGTTCTAAAGAGGGCAAGCGCAGTGATACTTGTGAGTACTGTGGAAAAATCTTCAAGAACTGTAGTAACCTCACTGTTCACAGGAGAAGCCACACTGGTGAACGACCTTATAAGTGTGAGCTTTGCAACTACGCCTGCGCGCAGAGTAGCAAACTTACCCGGCACATGAAAACACATGGTCAGGTGGGAAAGGACGTTTACAAATGTGAAATTTGTCAGATGCCTTTTAGCGTGTACAGTACCCTGGAGAAACACATGAAAAAATGGCACAGTGATCGAGTCTTGAATAATGATATAAAAACTGAATAGAGGTATATCAATAAACCCCATGTAGATTTTTTTTTCTAGACCCTTGTAATAAGAAAAAAAAAATAGAAAAAAAAATTGAAACCCAAGGATACAAGAACGTGCTTATCACTAGCACACTTGATTTTTTTTTTTTAAGAAATATTTTCTTTTATATTTCGTTCTCACCATTTGAATGCATGTTTTTTATTGGGGCAATACTATTGCATTTTACGCAAACTTTGAGCCTTTCTCTTGTGCAATAATTTACATGTTGTGTATGTTGTTTTTTTAATATTTTTTTCAATAGAAGCATGTATGGTGTGTTTATATCTACTTTCAATTGTCCCTGAACTAGTTGCAAAGCAAACATTGCTGTTTCCAGTTCCGTTCTGACAAATGACCATACTGCGTACATTTTGCAATACATATCATGTACGGCTTTGTTTTCCAGTGTGCAGAGGGAGCATCTCTTTGATAAACCTCCAGGGACAGGAATTATAGTGATGCGAAAGCTGGCAGAACCTCATTTACTTATGCCAGGGGTTACTTTTAGTGTTTAGAGAAATGAAAAGAAAAAATTGTAAAGTAAAATAAACACCTTGGGTTTATTATGTTTATTATCTGCTCTATCACTTGGTTAAATTAAAAGATATCTGAGTGCCTTTGGTCTATTTGAAACCATTTAAATGGTTCTTAATATGTTGAAATGACAGTGTAGCTTAATTCAACATGAATATGTGTAGGTCTCCATTGATCTAGTGTATAATTATAATATATTGTATTTCTTTTAACTGAGGCTACCTAAAATATGACCTAGTACATCCTAGTTAATCATCATTCTTCCATTATATTTATTTAATGACATGTAAGCTAGTTGCTTTGGCTGTCAGTTTTGAAGGAATTTGAGTCTCCTTTTAAAATACAAAGTTTCTATGATTAAACTTTGAATTAAAGCTGAACTAGAATTTAATGGCAAGGAGTTGAAATATATTGACTCTTTGTAAGTATCTTGGAAAAAAGGAGAAAAAAAAACGCAGAGTAAATTATTATTAATATATGTGGTTGTCTATCTGACAATCATTAATAATGTTCTCAAATTTCTGCACTGTATGGAAAGTTAGCTAATAATTATATGCTATCAAGTGGCACAATAGAGATATGGACACAAAGTGGTACCTTTTTATTTGAAAAGAAACAGGCATATAAGCTAGATATAATGATGATTAACTATGAACTCTTCACGCTTACCTTGAAAATACCCCTTTTAACTAAATGGAAAAAATAGCAAAAGAGAAACACAAATTAAAATAAGATTGCTTTATGCCATTATATTGTCACTCCTGAAATTTTATCTACACTCCTGAAATTTTATTTTATGTCTTTCTTTTTCTTTCTTTTTTTTTTTGCTTTGCACTGTAATATCATTAAGAATACACAGATACATTGCTTCAATGTTTCAATATTAAGCTACTACTCTGCCCCAACTGGTCTTCAAATAGCACTTGACTCTTCCAGAAGATATGTACCTTTATTTTTTCTTATTATTTTTGGAGGTACTGTGGTTGAGTATAAAGAATGCTCAGATACACTTAAATGCACTGTAAGAATTTCCCTGTTTACAGGTTTACACATAAGGGAAATGTTGCAACAATATATAAATATATATACATATACAAATGATTGTATGCACTTAAAATGAGCATACAGACACATACACTTACATACACATACATGTATGATTGATATATATATATATATATATATATATATATATATATATATATATACTTATATATATATATATATACTCATATTCAATTCTGCCAGTTATTTACTTGACTAAAAGAAACATGTAGACAATGCTGTGAATGGAAACAGACCACAAATACTTAAATGATTGCTTTGGCTATTACATTACAGGGGTATTTTGGTGTACAAAAGCAGTTTTAATAAACGTGGATTTTTTCAATTTGTTAAGAAAGCATCCTTTTTGTTTGGGGTGATTGTATTTTAGGGCTTCATTGTTTAGTAGAAAACTTATTCATTGCAGATAAAATGGTAGAGGAATTTCTATGCCTTGGATATCTCCAGAATCCGATCCTTTCAGGTTGTATAAAAATAAAATGTGCATTTTTGAGGGGAAAGTTTCTTATTATATATATATTACTTAAATATAGGGAAAATGCACACTCATGTTGATTCCTATGCTAAAAACACATCTATTGTCTCTTTTTTTCCTGTATTTTTAGAATGGTATTTGAATTTAAATGTTTGGCTAGTGTAGAAACTATAGTATTTATATTGAAGCTTGTATTTTTAACAGTTGCTTGTTCTTTTTTTTGGAAAAGGTATCAAGGTACCTTTTTATGGTAGTGGAATAAAAACACAAGCTGCCACAGTATATATTTTTTATTTTGGCAGGATAATATAGTACAAATTATTTGTACGTTTCAAAAAAAAGAAAAAAAAAAAAGAAAAATCAAAAACATTGTACAGTACAGAAGCCATATGATGGCTGCTTGGGAATATCAATAAGATTGTCATGCAAAAGAGCCGTCTTACAGAGGGCTGTACATATCTTTACTTTTCTGTTCTTTTCTCTGGCTGCCATACTGTATACAGTACTGCAAGCTGATGGCAATTGGTTTGTTCTATAGTGTGCTTTTCTGTTCTTCTTTTTTTTCACCCTACATTCCAGCATCAAATCGTCATGTGCAGTAAAAGAAAAACACATTTTAAATTTTATTTTCATTGCCAAAAACAAAATGGTGCTTTATATTTAGATTGGAAAAAAATATATGCAAAGCATATTGAGGTAGATCACTTAAAGTTGATATTTTTTTTTTTTTTTTTTTAATGGCAATGCAGAATATTTTGTTATTGGCCTTTTCTATTCATGTAATTAAAGCTGTTTGTCGTAACTTGAAATTTTATCTTTTACTATGGGAGTCACTATTTATTATTGCTTATGTGCTTTTGTTTAAAACTAAGGCACATATATTGGTCTTTTTAAAATTTTTCTTATTTTTTTATTTTATTTTGATGACCAAAGGTCATGCAAACCTGGCTTTTATTGTATTTGTTTCTGGTCTGTTAATTTCTATTGGATAAACCACTGTCTGTGTTTTTTTGGCAGTTGTCTGCATTATCCTGTTCATATACCCATTTTGTCCCTTTTATTGAAAAAAATAAAAAAGAATAAACTACACAGCATAAGCCTCCTGTGACCTTATTTGAAAAACTTACATAGTTACATGTTCAAATATCAGAGAAAAATAGATTACAAACTCCTTAATTTTATAGTACACATTTTGAAATATCAAAGTTAGCATTTAAAAAGAAAAACCATCGTTAACGCTATGTATAATGTCTCTTTTGTAACTCTGATATTAGATGTTTATAAAAAACTGTGTATGGTTTTTTAAAAAATTTTTTTTTTTTTTTTTTTAATTGATGTGTAGAGTACACATTGCCAGATTTAATCAAGATAAAAACTTTTTCAAGGTCTACAAAAATTTAATTAAAGTAATAAAAACTTCATGAAGAAAACAGCCAGGCTAAATATAAAATCTAAATAAAGTTTAAAATTCAATCTGCAAAGACCACCACCACATCAGTCCACATTTCACCAGATTCACTTTTATGTTGGCTTCATATCTGTACAAACTATAAATCCAAAATTGTGTGTATACATTCAAATTTCAAAGTTAGTTTTTGTTCCCTTTCAAGCCCCATATATGTTCATTTTACAAACCATCCATGCATTACCATCTGTATTGCTTTTAGTCATATACTGTATTTAGCTTTTTGAAATAATTTGAATTTTTTGGTTAATCCTTTATAAATAAAGTTTCTCTATTACAAGAATACTCTTGATATGCATAATGGTTTGTAACCTTTTTATTCCCCTTGTCTTTATGGCAGTTCAATTTTATTTACTAAGAGTGTAATTTGTATCCCTTTTTTCTAGGGGGAAAATACAGCATCTTTAAATCTAAGGACAGAACAATCAAATATATATGGCAAGAAGTCTGAAAAGATATGCAAAAGTGTTAACAAATATGCATACCAATATGGGCAGAAATAAATAACACCTAGCTTTGGAGGAGGAGGAGGAGAAGAAGAGAGAAGACCAACATGAACAGGCCAACCTATTGTAAATGAAAAAAAAAAATAGACCTCTGTATTTAACTTTTAGTTGAATAATTATGGCCACCACACTGGACAGGGATGCTTTAATGTACATTGCTTTCCTGTATGAACATGATGTAGACTCTATTGCTATATACCCATTCACTAATCATGTTTCCAGAAATGATCTTCAATCTATCAATGACTTAACTTAGGTCACTGCTAAAGCAAAGAATTGTAAGATGGTATTACAGTCTCCTGAAGACATAAACCTGATCCCCAAAGTCACCTTATTAACCGATTTGTACCATGAATATTTAAAAGTCAATCAGATGCCCATTTTGTAGAAATAAAAGTGTCCAGAAGTATAAAATTACAGTTTTGGCTTCTGCTGGACAGATACAGATAAAAACCATGGACAAAAAAAATGAATTGCATTAGGTAGTATTTATGCAGCTCCTTTGTCTATTTATGATATATTGATAACCTTATTTAAGAATATACAGTACTGCCTCTGTAACTGGGGCTTTAAAAACTAGTCAACAAGAACATAACTTACCAATGACATGTTGTACTCTGAGCTCTAAAGGAAAAAAATAGTAATACAAAGTGTGACATTTTCTAACTGTGTGATAAATTAATGGTGTTATAAAAACCATGAACCATTGAGGCCTTTTCAAGTTTGTTAGAATTCTGCACCAGATTTATATGGCATCCATAATGTGTTCTTAAGCTGCTGTAAAATTCCATGCAAGCATGACCTAGTGTCCAGAGAAACTTTTATAAATATATTTCTATGTTGAAAAATGTCAAACTGGAAAAAAATGATGTGGTTATCATTAACTGTTTACTGTTAGATTTTCAAGGCCTACTTGTAAAAATATTTTAGAAGCGAAACAGTGTCACAATAGAATCTTGTGGAGACTTTAGAAAATAATTTTGTTAAAAAAAATACTTTGTGTAAAGCTGATGATGAAGACCATCAGTAAAGCAAGGATTTTTTTTTCTTGTTGAACTCCATATACTATTTCCATTTCTATGTTCCTCTGAGTTGCAATAAATTCAAAATAAATGAGAAATAGTTTCAGTGCCTGAAATTCTAAAAAAAATTTTGCTTGCATTATGGGATTAGCAGAAAGGGAGGGGGGTCCTTTTAATGCAGTTTGTACATACTATGATATTGTAAGTTAAAAAAGACAAAAACAAATCTGCCAGTTCTTATGTTACTTGTTACCCATTTTGGGTGAATTTAATGTGATGTAAACCGTTGTTATATACTGAAAGTATATTCCAAGAATCATTGTTAATATACACTATACATTTGCCTTTAATATGGCCAAAATGAAAAAAAAATTGACACAATAAATTGTAAACATTTAGGTCTGCTTTCTTCTCTCATTTGTATTTTTTTTTAAATATTGAAATAAAAGGAAATCATGGTTTTTACCTTAAATTGCAAACTATTTGGAATGAAACTGTTCATGTCAAGGGATTTCGGAATTGAGAATGTGTGTAAGAATACCGGGTATTTAGGAGGAATCAACAGCACCCAAACCTATAGAAAGAAAAACAATTCTTCGAAGTTACAGAGAACATTGCTGCTGTGGGAATTGGATATAAACAATATTCTAATCGAGGCAGGCACATGACATATCCTTTTGCCTCTGCATATGAATAGCATTTAGCATTTTTAACAGCATCCAGAAATTTTGGTGGCTGGTAATGGCATTCAGTTGTTTGACGGGTTAATAGCATGGCACACATTTTTCTTAAACTGAAAAAACTTGGAGAGTCCTGTTTCAGATACAGATGTCTGTTGAACCTCAAAGAGTAACCTATGACCTCATCTTTAACTTTTTTTTGTGTGGGTATGAGCCAAATCCAAACATGTGCTGGGTTAACTCCAAAGGTTCTGGAGCTAAAGAAATATATATATATATATATATATATATTTTTTTTTTTTTTTCATTTAGCTTACCAATAAATATAAATGTAAGTATTAGTACAATGATGGAGTTTCTTGAGAGCGCAGATTGTTTATAATTTGATTAAAATATGCAATCTCATAAAATCTCAACTACAAACACAACTGTGTAGTAATGAATCACTGTTCTGCTACAGTGAATGAATTGCTTTGCAGTGATTCTCCAGATGGAGGCCTGTGACCTATACATAAGTACTGTATATATCCTACTTAGGTTTGACTGAAATGAGTCTACAATGATCTGTTACATGCAAGCAGCCATAGAACATCTGGAGTAGTAGTCTGTGTCTACTTTTTCTTTGAACTCAACCACTGGAATTTCATAATTTACCTATGTTTGAAGGCTCAAGGGGACTTCTTGAAAATTCTTGGCATATTTCTAAAAGGATCATCAATTACAAAACTCTCATGTCAGAATCTCATAACTTATAACACGTTAGCTGATAACACCTGGCAGTTTGTTGTCAGAAGAGGTCTTTGTGTAGCCATACAGTTTTGCTTCCACAATTTCAGGTATCAGCAACGACATATATGTTGGCATAAATATTGAGTGCAGAGAATTCTAAATCTCCAACCTCAAAATTTGCTTAGTTGTCAAGATTTTTATTATCTCATTTCATATTTAAGTAAATATGAGTAAGTATATAAGTAAATACTATAATGAACCATTCATCACAATCATTGGGATAATTTTTTCTATAATATTTTGTGGCCACTATACAGTGAATACAGTATTCATATAACATGGAAAACTCAGACGCACTAAAATATAAAAAAATTAAAGTAATTTTGGAGTAAATTAAGACATACATTTGCTTGATTAAGCCCATATGCACCAATGCAGCCTGAAAATGTTCAGCCACCATTGTCCTTTCGGCATTTATGCAAGAAAATGCACATATATACCAGTGTGTGGAAAAATCATTTTATTGGGTTTGACAAGAATTATTCCTTTTCAAGTGACTAAGGGTGAATCTTTAAATCAACCATCCAATTAAGTGCCTATATCCCTTAAGTAAATAAATCCCAATGTCTTCATGCTTCTTGATTAGATTTTTAGGAGATTGTGGCCATAATAGTCTTTAACGTTTACATTCCACAACATTTTCACAGGGTACAGCAAAAGATAAGGGCTTACTGCACACAAAACCAACTGTAGTAAAAAATGCAGTCAGAAAAACTGGTGATCCGCAGTTAAAATAGTGGCCCACTACATAAACAGTAATAGCGTAGCTAAAGTGCACATAGAAACTCCTGACTGTGCCAAGCCTGAAGGAGTATTGTATGGGAATAGCAGGTGGAAGTTGCATCTGGATCCACTGAGCCACAACAAAGTTATAACAGTGGTTATAACTGATAAGCAACAACTTTTGTGTGACAAATATATGCTTACATCTTTATAGGCCAACATCCTTTTATCATAATGCAGAAATGGGCATTAAAACTTTGAAACATAAACTTTTTGCCCAAGCCAAGTATTGAAATATAAATGGTAACTCCTAAGCTTGCTTCAAAGTGTACTTTAGTTTAAGACATCCTGGAAGAAGGGACACACACAACATTGTAGACCAGAAGCTCTGTTCCAGGCAAATTGGGTTAAAACATTGAGTACTATAAAGATAAATAAAATAATACGTCATAAAATTCTTTTGAGAGCTTCACTTTAAAATGGTGGTCCAAAAAAACGAACATAGTCAAAAGGCACTTACCTGAGCTGGTTAAGACTCAATGCACCCCCTGATGAATCAAATTCTGTATGAGCCTCCCCCAAACTCTAAAAGCACATGTGAAATGGTTACTAAAAATGAACACGACAAGAGAGTAGCTGCCTTAATTTTGTTTTTGTAAGCTGTTCTATCAATCATCATAATGTAATACAAGAGTACAAATAAATGACTAAAAATACTCAGAAGACGTCTTTTAATTACATATTTACTGCTTGCCTATTGCAAGACACACAGATAAAGATTTAGCTGCTTGTGAAGTATTCAGTGAAATACTTCAAATAAATAAATATTCAGTGTAAAGGGATCATCGGACAGTCATGAGTAAAAGAAAATACCATGCCTCAAGCCGCACCCAGAACATGGCAGCAAGGATGGTTACTATGTAAGTATTCTGGGTTTTTTTCCTTTTGCCCATGACGGATAATTCCACCTGGTGCCAGTCCTTTAGCCTCGTTCTCTATGAGTCCTAATAAGGAAATTTATGCTGTTACAGGGGATATTTAAACATAAAACAGGAGAAATAGAGATAGAGGGCTTTTGGGCAATAAAATCATTTTTAGTTTTACTGAAATTCTGAGCATTAAAAAGTCATTCTTATCTGAACTGAACTATCTGACAGAACTTATCTGCAAGTGGACATAGCAAAGTATACCTAAAGGTTCAGAATGACATTTGTTAGACAAGTCGTTTGTAGAACGCAGTTTTCTCTTCCCTACGTGTTTTGCCGTATGGCTTCCTCAGGGGGTTTTAGAGACCTTAACATAATGTACAATGAATAACTAATAATAGTATACAACAAATAAAAAACATTAATATAGCATAAACTAGTAAATAAGGCTGGAACATTGTTACAACAATTTAACAACGAATGACAGTGAAATTAGAGGAGAAAACCCTCTAGCAATATTGAAGACATCACCAAAGTATATAATTAATCATATTCTATTAGTAATATTATACCCTAAGATTTTTTGGAACATCAGCTCAGGTATCAAGTATGTTAAATAAATTGAGTATGTTAGTTTGTTACAGGGGATATTTTACTTATCTTAGTAAAGATACAGATGAACCTCTACTTGCTTCAACCATCCAATCATGCAAGAAAATAACAAACAGATTTCCCTACAAATTGTTTAATATTAGTTACAAAGTATTCACCAAACTTATACACTAAGTGAAGATGATAGTTCGCCTTTGCAAGTGAGCAGTCTGTAGATCACCCCTGATGTGTAACATTCTGCTTGCAATGCATGTGGGACTACCCATGCTTTGACATCATCGGTAGTTGAGCTTAGCAGTAATAGATTAAAAGCTGAAACTGCAAAATTGTGGATACTTTTTTGTGAGCCGCACGGCCCCTGTTTTCATTTTAATGCTTTCTTTTTTGTTTCTAGGTATGGACAGTTGTTTTTAAAACATCCTATTTAACTGCGTCTGCAACATGAAGAATGGTCCTATAATACCAAATGAAATTGCTTTATGCAATGCAGAATTTGTGGATGTCAATGTGGAACTGGAAAAAATCCATACTTTTCATGTAAAACACATGATTGAAATA
Source organism: Pyxicephalus adspersus (assembly GCF_032062135.1). Lineage (NCBI taxonomy): Eukaryota > Metazoa > Chordata > Amphibia > Anura > Pyxicephalidae > Pyxicephalus > Pyxicephalus adspersus. The sequence goes on along the minus strand of NC_092861.1, from coordinate 123,605,392 downwards.
ACTGAAATAATGTGCCAGTGCCACTACAATTCAGGAATGTACTATGCAGGGCAAAAAATAGAATGTCATCAATATGGTTATTTTTCTATTTTATTAGTCAGTACAGACTAGAACAAAATAATGTAAGAATGGTATTTGAAAACCAAAAATGGTGGATTTCACAATCACATTCAAAATTGAAGTAAAGAACTGAATGAATAAATTTTGGTTTCATATAGTTGATCAGAAACATGCAGTCAAATGGAGGTTATCTTGTATGACTCTGGCTCTTCCTGTTCCTCCTCTGCTGGTTTGTTGCCTTTCTACAGCCCTGTCCAGATCTCTTTTGTAAAGCTTCATTTCCTGGTTTCTCCTCCACACTCTTGAGACTGTGCTCGGAGACACAACAACTCTTTTGCAATGGCACATATGGGTTTGCTATCCTGGAAGATCTGGACTGCCTGATGGGCTGCACGATTCTACTGCACAGCATTGACAAGGACATTAGCAAAATGCAACACTGGTTAAAAATATGGAAAAATCGAAAGAGAGAAATTGTTTGTGGTAAATACATTTTTTTGGGATTGGGTTGCTCTTACCCCTCTTGACCATGTGTTGTGGACTTCATCTGCACCAAAGCAGGCCTTAAAAATCAGTTTCCAATCCTTACTTACTTGAGTTGCCTTTATTTATCATTTGTAGGGATGTAATAGAAAGTACTGCTAAAAATCATGTGATTCTGTCTACATGACATTTTTTTCTGGTAACCTATAAAGATAGTTTCCATAACCCATTTCGAAAAGGGAAAATAGCATGCCTACCTCACTATTTAAAGGGTCAGGCCACCCCAAACTATAGTTTTTTACCAATTACTAGAGCATTGAGTAATTGTTTTTAGTGTTCTTATAGTGAACTGCTCCTATATTGTGGGAAACCTCTAAAAGGAAAGCATGTACCCAAAAGATACACCCTTGCTACCCCCATAGTGTGAATGATGAAGAATATGAATTGTTGCAATGTTAAATCCACAAGTGCTATTTAATGGCTATGTTTCCTTCTTAGTGACTTTTCAAAACAACTAATGCAATAATTTAGAGGATGAATGAAATATTTATTGTAGTAAAATAAAACAGTATTTACTTTTCTGCTTATTAAAATAGTACATGTTTATACTGTATACCTTTTTATAGCCTATATATCAGTCATAAAGGGGAGACAACTGAGAAGCAAAGAGCACTAAGGGATTTGGTTCCAAAACAAAGACAATCCCTCTAAATAAGAGAATTAGGAGCTTTGTAAAGGTCTGAATGTCCATTAAGGTGTTCTTGTAATATAATTGAGAATGCAAACATTAGAATGGGAACTCCAAGATAGGAGAAAGAGTCAATAACTATTGCCAGAAAAAAGACTACAACTGGAACCTACAAGAGATGTAAATAGCCAGTTGCTGGCACATATCATCAGACTGTGTAATATAATTTAAATTTATTATGTATTGACCAAGTTCTCTTAGCACCCAATGGGGTAACATGTAGGAATGTGTGACCCCGATGCACAGCACTACTGTTTCTTCAGGAACTCTGACTGCTATATGGGGTATTACATAATAAAAAAATTATGTATGCAGGGGCGGACATAGAGAGGTGCAAAAAGTTCCACTGCAGGAGGGCCCCGGATCCTTCTCAGCCAATAGGGGCTCCCACAAGGATCGCAAGTCAGTTCAGCAGGGGGGACCCACGTAAGTTCTGCACAGGTGCCCACCTTTGGTTACTTCTGCTACTGATTGTACGTTTTTTTGTAGTCAATTCAAATTCACAAACTAATACAAAAACACAATACAAAAGTTAAAGGAAGCCCATCTGCACACATCGGCTGTATAAATATGTACTGATATAAATCTTTAGAATAAAGCAGTCACTTACTGAACAATTTTACTTGTATAAACTATACATAAAAACATCTTATGAACATAACATACCGCATATGTATAAACATTCCATTTCCATATTGCACCTGGCCAAGATGTTTTAACAGACCCAAAGTGAATCCATTACATTCAATGCATAATCATATTCAATTTCAGCAAGTACGAGCATAGCCAATGTATAACTAAAGATGAGCATAGAAAGTCAGATCCATCCAAATGTACTCCAAGTAGGTAAATACACAAGTGTCAAATTGACACACTGGAGCACTGCATCATCCCAATGATTATAATGATTTGTAGTATGCAATACGGCATTCACAGTACATGATAAACATTTAATCATGATTAAATGCATGCAACAAGCAAATTGTGCCAATATATGGGCAACAAATGGGCAACTGAGTCAAAATGCAGGCAACAAGTGAGCAATCATTACAGGTAAAGTGGACCTATGACCACAATAAGGGGTGATAACCCTTTTATATAAAGAGAAAATGTGTTTGTTTTTTTTTTTCCCCTAAAAATCCTTTATTAAATTAAAAAATAGAGGCCCCTCCCCTTCTGTCCTTACCGCCATGGCACTTGGGCATGAGCAGAAAGGGCTTTTCCTGGCAATAAAAAAGTGCCTATCTTACGCATCCATGAGATCTCCAAACGCTTGCGCTTTAACAGACAGCAAACAGGCACATCTTACAATACAAAGGCAACATGCAATCAAAAGAACATTCCAGTATCTAATGTCATGTCCCAAACATGGAAAACATCATTTTTGCATGCATATAATTGGATGGTTAAGTCAGCAAAGCTTCACCACATTCACAAAGCTAAGTAGAAAAACACTTGAGTGAATTTTATTTTGCTAATGAACTGCCTGAAATCCTTTGGTAAATCAACTTCAACGGGTTCACTTGCAACCTTGTACAGCTAGTTAACATTAATAGAGCATTTACATCCCACGTGAGAGTTTGGATTTTCTCAGGGATATATATATATATATATATATATATATATATATATATATATATATATATATATATATAAAGACATACATATATATTGCATATAGCACAGCGTACTGCACACTGTAAAATCAAACATACCATAGCACAACTTTGCTGCATCAGCAAACAAGGCTTATTCTTTTATTATTTCCTTTATCTATATATCCTAAAAAATGGTCATATTTCCTTTTCCCTGGACTCTTTTATAATGTTGTTTTCCGAATATAATTTATAGTGGCATGAAAATAGTATTTAAAAAAATGACGGGTTGATGTGAGGTGTACTGAAACATTTATTATGACCTCACATCTTAGATATTTTTAAAACAAAATGAAGGTAAGCCCATCTCTAAATCACAGTTATAACAACAAAAACATATTTCTTCATGGGAAAAAAAGAAAAATCCTGAAAGTGTTTTATACCGCAGACACATTTATACATATACAAAGGAGCAAATACTTACTGCGGATGTAAACCCAGTCAATAAAATATAATATAAGCATTAGGAAACATTTTAATATCATTTTATTAGTGATTTTAAATATACAACTTTGTGGCTTTTACTTAAAAAAAAAAAAATTGTGATTCTGAAGGTCATGAAGGTCCTTGTTTGGACATTGGCTGTTATAGGGTGACAACTCTCTATGTCTGTGTCCCAGTTGTGTCACTTGGTCACACCAGCCTCCATTGGAGATCTAAAGTGGACCCTTTACCACACATTTTATGGACCTGGATTATTGTTCTTACTATCTGAGAAACCTTGATAAATGCCATGTGAACCTTGCTGAGGAGCATATATACTGAAAGTTGCTGTAAAAAGGCTATAGGGGAATTGTCTGGTATACACAGTGTTGTATATCACTCAGTCAGGGGTTATATCTACTTTAATATACTCCACTAAGTACTTTTTGCAGCTAAACTGGGTATATAACATAGTCAAACAGCTATTTTAACTCTTTCTGTGAAAATAAAAATATGGTTTAAGGAGTTGCTATGATTTAAGATTTATTGTGGTTTAGGGAGTCTCCAAATACAATATCAGCAGCAACAAATTGAACAAAAATGGTATATGAGGTCTCAGTGCCAGTAACAAATGCCCTGCTACTATGATGCCACAGAGGCTCATTTTGATCTATGTAAGCTTCACTGTCAGTCAGCATGATATAGTGGAGGGATAGACAAAGAGATATCTCAAATAACATGAAACTACTGGTGTGCTGACAACACAATAACCAATTCCCCGATTCAAGAAAAGAAAATGAGAAAAATGCTTATATCTTTTGCATTTCAGTAGTTCCTTATTTTAAAGGGTTGCCTTGCTTTTCTGTTAGATTTATTCACAAATATTCATAATTATTTTTTTTTGCTTTGTTGACCTTGCATGATCTTGCTTGCCTCCCAGGAAATGAGACTGTTGATCCAGGAACATCCAATTGCTTCATGGAATTAGGAAGAAATTTTTTTCCCCCGTTGGAGTGAAATGTACCCAGGGTTTTTTTTTTTTACCTTCCTCTGGATCAACTATGTCTATAGGGTTTTTATCTGGGATATGTTTATTTACCTAGTGGTTGGATGGATTTATGTCTTTTTTCAACCTGACTATATAACTATGAAAGTTGAGTACCCCAAATCCCATTTGAAGCTCCCATCTGTTTCCAAGTTAATACAGCCTCTCAGTTACTTATTTATCCTCATTCTTATTCCTTTCACTCTATAGATTTAATGTAATTGATAAGATGAAGGGGAAATTTACTTGTAAACAATGTTTAGGGTATTTTGCTTGTCAGGTTAAAGTAAAAAAACTGCTTTACCATTCATTGTTTTTGAGGCATGTGGATTTTTCTGCCTATGACCAAGGCTGGACTAAAGGGTTAGCATCAGAGGTGGCCATATTAGACACTTGTGCTGGAGAAGGGTGCAGAAAGGACAGAATTTGGAACATATGGTGGTGATGTAGCTCACAGTTCCAGGTCTGAGCCAGAGTCCAGAGACACAACCCGACAACTTCTTGTTGTACCTACAGTACAAGCAGGCTTCCTATTGAGAATGAATGGGAGTGGAGAGGGGTGGTTCACCACCTGCCCACCACACAGTCACCTCCACTGCAAGGCTGTGTGGTGGCCAGACAGTGAAACACCCACCTCTGTTCCATCCAGCCTCCATCCAGTCAAGAGCAGTAGCTATGAATGAGGCTTCTCTGCTCGCTCATGTGTAGAATGGAGGCTTGATGGGGCAGTTCGCTGCCAAACGAATATGTGAATTTCTGTATGAATAACACTAGATTATCATGGGAGAATGTGGGTAATCCACCAAACCTGGCATGGATTTCTTCCAATTCTAGACCAGATCCATTTTAGGTTTTACTGGATCACCCAGGTTCTCCCATGACAGTGTATCTTCTTGGAAAGCTTTGTTAAATCAAGCCCATTGCATCTTTACATTTACATTACAATAAATGTACATAAAATATTACAGATACATTCATTTATTTATAACCTTTTTGATCATTCAATCATCCATCAATGTTTTGCACTCACTTTGGAGTTCAAGCTTTGATAGATATTTGTCTCAGGTTCAACAAAACACTTGGGTACTTGGGTGACAACATTGCTTTTGCACAGGATCACTAAGAAAGACAATAAAGTAACAATGCAACTACAATGCTGAATGTCCTACTAGGTTTTTGCCACTGGAACCACTCATTTTGCCCTCCATGATCTTTTTTACATCTGTACAATGGTATCTCCCGAGAAGACTGGCCTAAGTGGATCCTGGATTGCAGGGAACTAATGTCTCCTGTCTTTTATCATGACAGCAAACATAATGTGAGCGATGAATGATATTTTAGTTCTTCTTATTGGGATGTGTCATGGGACAGATATACTTATCTTACTGTCTTACTCCAACTAACTGTTGCCAATAACTAAAAGATTCCCTGCAAGCTGCTGGGTAGGAGGTAAAGTGTTTTAGGAGTGGATAGAGGGTACAGAAAGAAGGAACCCTAAAGCAAATCTATGCTTTGACTATTAGGCTTACTATAATGTACAGGTTTAGTAGTTATAACATTTCGGTAGGGCACTCATTAGATTTAATTGCCAACAGAAACTTTATTAGGTCACAATAATTGTGACAAATTGTGTTATTCATACTGAGCAAATAGTAAAAAAAAGCCATAAACAGATCTGGCCAGTACTTTGGCTGGATTTACACTGTTGTGGTGCAATAAATCACATTATGCTGCATGGTAACATACAATATGGGGTTTATTTATAAAACAATGAATCTGACATTCACTGAAAGATTCCCCAGAGGAAAACCAGTTATTGCCACTGAAACACATGAACCTGGAAGATTCTCTACCACTGAATCAGATTCCCTGCTTTATAAACAGACCCTATATTATGGCAGTCAATTGATTTGAATATTCTGCACAAAAAATATATGTAATTGTACTGATTATTCTTTATAATGCAGTGCAATGATTTCACTATATAACCCACAATGTGCAGCAATACATGGAAATGACAGGGCATGATATCCCACTCATCACTGCCCCTCCCAGTGGGACCATATCAGGTATAATGTATTTATTAATTTATATGTTTATTATCAGAATCCTAATGTCTACACTAAGAACCTTTAATGGCTAGGAAGGGGACAACTGCTTGCTGGATTGTAAGGCCTTTTGCATACAGACTGATCTCTATGGACACACCAAATAACTATCATTTTTTTAAAAAGACGTCTTGCTCTTAAATAAAGCTTTGTGAATTGAAAAAAAAAACTGTTAGATAATGTCATTGGTCTGTCAGCGTAGCATACAATTGGCTAGGAGGGCACACATGATCAATGGATTGTAAGGTCTTGGGCAGACAGGCTGCACTATGGAAATAACTGCCATTTTACAGTTGGGATGACTGGCGATTGGTCAGTCGGCTGTGATGTCACGGTTGGCATGGCTACACTGAAGCTTTCCACTTCTTGCTGAGGAGCCTTTCTAGGAGCATCTCCAAAGCATTTATCCTGAGACTTTTTGCGGATTGCAGATTTCTATTTGTCTTGTTCTGTCTTGAATCACCTACAGGCGCATCAAATATCATCTGGGTGCCAACGAGGATTATCGAAGGCTGTTCACAGCCCAACATCCTTGAAATGCCCTCACGTGAGGAGCAAGGCCCAACAGGCCAACATTCTCCAGTAGCTCATAGGACCCGGTCCAGAGTTACACTTCGCGGCAGAGTTTCTGAACATCAGCTGCCTGAAGGACGAAGAAGAACAGGACGTCCAAATACCAACACATCACAAAGGTACCAAGGCCATTCTCCTGTTATTCATGGGGATGAGTACCATCCAGGGCCCCAGAATGACCGGACACCGCCAGCCAATGACCAGCAGATTGAGGACCAGCCAATCTGCAGCATCTGTTTCATGGAGTATGAAGAGGGACAGCAAACAGAAATACTCCCCTGTGCACACGAATTCCACCTGGCCTGCATTAACACATGGCTGAGGGCAAGTCGTACCTGTCCATATTGTCGGACACCTATTCCTGAAATGGATGATGAAGATACGGAGCATGTCATTGTTCGTCCAATCATTCAGGAAACTGGCAACGAACACACGCGGCGAGTTATCGTTTGGTCTTATCATCTGGATCGAGAAATTACATTCGACGTCGCTGCAGAAAATGTGAGTTCACAGTCACGGATTTTCATTTTTACTGATGAATATGACGACCTTTATATTCAGCTGTCACCGACACTAATATTCTGGGTAGAAAATATTGGGATATAGAAAGATCTGGGCTTGTTCCCTTGTCAGCCATTAGCTCATCCCAATCAGGTAAGTGCTGATTTATTTTCTTTATACATAACCCTAATAAATGGTTTCTTTTTTTGCAGGGTTGTGAAACCATATTTCCATATCTCATATTTAGATATGGCTGGGCCCTGCAAAGGTAAATATTAGTTAGTCTGCTTTTGCTAGAGGGAAGGGGGCTGCTCGCTTATTGCTATTTTTGCAAGCCACATTCCAGAGGGCCATTCATGGCTAGCAGAGGGACACATGTGCACCCATTTCCTATTCAAAAAGGTCCCAAGCTTGTAAAAGTATTATAAATTTTAATTTTTGGCAGTTTTAATTTAATTATGAACATTTTGAAGAGATACCACTGGACCTTAAATGGTATCCAAGTAACAGCTAATGAAAAAGGAGTATTATATAACTTTTTTCACTATTGCTTTTACTAATTATTAGTAAAGTGTATTTAATTCTTTCCAGGAAGATGTGAAGGGTACTATGTACTCATTTCACAGGGCAAAGGGACAAATGTTTAGGGGCCTTTACATGGGATCTCATTTTTGAACAACGCTGGAACGTGCAAGGTAATTGAAAGTAAAAATTGAGTAGAATTCAATGTTCAAATTACCAATAATTTTCATTCATTATAGATATGTCCACTGGTGAGATGCAAACATACAGATAAAAAAAAAATAGCATAGAGTAGATGCTTGAGCGTCTTCACTATTTTCCTTTCTTCATCAAATCAGAGAGCACTAGAGGTTTTGATTGGGGAGACTTGTCCCCATGAATGCATGAATGAATGCAGCCCTGGAAATCCTCCTATACTGATTTCCTTGAACTTCCTATAGGTCTGTTAAATCGGGTTGCGCACCCATCTGGCATTCTTGCTCATCCCTAATACACACTTACATCTAGATAAGGGCTAATATGAACACACATCCAACATTAGAATAATGATGATTAGCATCAAGTAGGGTAGCTGAGTGTAGATTAGAGTAGGTCCTGCCCTAAAGAGTCTACCTTGTCGTGGTGGGCAGGCTTGTAATCATTAGGCTGAAAATGTGTCACAGAATGGGAGACATTCATTTCTCGCCAGTGACTTTCATTTTTGGCCAGATGATTAAACCAAAGGACTCTTGATCAGGGCTGACAGAAAATATTTGTATATGTATTTAATAATCCCCCTAGCGCTCTAATTCTGTCCATATGTCCACGCAGAAAACGCTACATTTTTTTGCATGGAAATAAATTTACATTGAAGGCCTAAAATTCTTAGGCATACCTCATGGAAATATGTCCAATATTTAAAATAAATTAAAAAATTAAATATATTTAATAATAAACTTTAAATAAAAAACACAAAAATCTGAATCCAATACAAAAATATTTGCGCACGTCACCGGGAATCCCTGAAAAACGTCTCTGCAGTCGCCGGCTTAAGATCGAAGAGAGAAGAAGGGGCCCGAGTATCTGCAGGGACCAGCAGGACGCCGGGGGAGTACAACGGTACAAGGTAAGTGTTTTTTTTTTAATGTTTTAACCTCCCAAGCGGTAATTCCAAGTAGCAGAGGGGCAGAAAAAAGATGCTGGAAGCGCAAACCCCAAGTCACACTCGGGGTAGGAAAACCAATGGAAAACAATAGTAAATAAAGCTCTTACCTGATCCACCGGCGTCCACCTTCGCGATCCTCGTCTTCTTTCTTCCTCCGGCCCATTTCCTCTGCATCTGATGAGTCATTGGGGAGTTCCTGGTGCGTGCGAACGTTCCGTTCGGGGCATGGCGAGAAATTCAAATCTATTTGTATTGCATTCAATACAAAATTACTGTATTGAATGCAATGCAGTGGATTTATATGTGTACAAGTGGTAAATTGTTTTCCATGAAAATTTATTTTACAGTATAATATAATATAATAATTATTTTTTAAAATATTAAAAAAAAATTAATATTTTTTTAATTTAAAAAAAAATATACTCATACTATTTATTGTATTATACTGTAAAATAATTATTAATGAAAAACTGTAAAATACATTTTCATGAAAAACAATGTACTGCTTTTACACATATAAAACCGGACAGAAATGAACGGCTCTGGAGGTTAATACAGAATAATACTGTATTTTTTAAAGCAACATAACTATCTAAATCTGACCTGGTATCAGCCTCTTGCATAGGAGAGCTGGGGAGTGTGAATGGAAGTAGCAGTAATGGTTACTGTGTACACTATGGGCCTGATTTATTAAAGCTCTCCAAGACTGGGAAGGATACACTTTCATCAGTGAACCTAGGTGATCCAAAAAAGCTGGAACGGATTTCTTAAAAATCATTAGCTATTTGTTAGCAAATGTTTTCAATCCTAGACCAAATCCATTCCTAAAACCAATCCACACCTAAAGAAACTTAGTATACAACATACTTCATAGTATGCACTCTATTGCACTCAACACACCGCACCATGCACCTCTTTGCATCCAGGTCAAGCCAATATCTGCACCATATGGTGATCCCTCTATATATATATTAAATACATTTAGGGGATCCCACTAAGCACCATATCAAACTTATTCCATCCCACTATACAGCCCAATGAACTAAGCACAACCTACCATGCACCTCTATACACCCAGCACCTAATATGCACCACAATACATTACTCACACAATACCATGCACCCCTATACACTCATTACACCCCATGTGCTTTCATATTTGAAATCATGACCTAACATCTCTTGATCTTGATTCAGGAGATGGGCTGGTCTTCCTCTGTTCCTAGATAGCACTGCATGGTCTTGTATGGCCAGAGCTCATTGCCCAAAAATTTTTTTGAATATGATCTTATAGCGTGGCATGTCCTTCTCAACTTCACAGTCTTGTTTGGCTAGGGGTCTAAAAATGTTGTGATTTTGACTATGACTCTCCAGCAGGGCAGATCTTCTCCAACTCCACAGAGGGGCTACAACGTCCTATTTGTCCAAGGAATATGGTCTAAAAATTGCTCTGGTTTTGATCATGACTTTAAAACACAGCATGTTATACCGCCGGATGTTGTGGTTGTAGATGGCTGCTCTCTTACAATAAAAACTTCACATTCTAACAAAACCCCTTTAAGACCTTAGTGTGAACATGCCCTTGTGCATATAGAAAATCGCTTTTATATGAAAGTAACTCATATTATATACACATTAAATTTATCTAAAACAGATTATCATATATCAAAAACAGAAATGATTAACTGGTAAGATATCAAACAGAGAAGTCTCAAAACTCTGCACTTCATTTACAGTTAGGTCCATAAATATTTGGTCACAGACAACTTTTTTCTAAGTTTGGTTCTTTACATTACCACAGTTAATTTTAAATGAAACAACTCACATGTAGTTGAACTGCAGACTTTTTCATCTTAAATTCAGTGGGTTGAACAAAAAAGTTGCAAAAAATGTGAGGAATTAAAGCCTTTTTTAACACAATCACTTCATTTTAGGGGCTCAAAAGTAATTGGACAAATTCAAAAGCTGAAAAAAAAATGTTCATTTCTAATACTTGGTTGAAAACCCTTTGCTGGCAATGACAGCCTGTAGTCTTGATCTCATGGACATCACCAGATGCTGGGTATTCTTCCTTTTTAATGCTCTGCCAGGCCTTTACTGCAGCGGCTTTCAGTTGCTGTTTGTTTGTGGGCCTTTCTGTCCAAAGTTTAGTCTTCAACAAGTGAAATGCATGCTCAATAATTGGGTTCAGATCAGGGGACTGGCCATTTAAGAATATTCCACTTCCTTGCTTTATTAAACTCCTGGGTTGCTTTGGCTGTATGTTTTGGGTCATTGTCCATCTGTATGATGAAACGCCTCCCAATCCATGTGACTGCATTTAGCTGGATTTGAGCAGACAGTATGTCTCTGAACACCTCAGAATTCATTCGGCTGCTTCTGTCCTGTGTCACATCATGGATAAACACTAGTGTCCCAGTGTCACTGGCAGCCATGTACGCCCAAGCCATCACACTGCCTCCGCCATGTTTTACAGATGATGTGGTATGCTTTGCATCATGAGCTGTCCCATGCCTTCTCCATACTATTTTCTTGCCATCATTCTGGTAAAGGTTGATCTTGGTTTCATCTGTCCAAAGAATGTTTTTCAGGAACTGTGCTGGATTTTTTAGATGTTTTTGAGCAAAGTCCAATCTAGTCTTTCTTTTCTTGAGGCTTATGAGTGGCTTGTACCTTGCAGTGCACCCTCTGCATTTACTTTCATGCAGTCTTCTCTTTATGGTAGACTTGGATATCTATACGCCTACTTCCTGGAGAGTGTTGTTCACTTGGTTGGCTGTTGTGAAGGGGTTTCTCTTCTCCGTGGAAATGATTCTGTGATCATCCACCACTGTTGTCTTCCGTGGACGTCCAGGTCTTTTGGCGTTGCGGAGTTCACCAGTGCTTTGTTTCTTTCTCATGATGTACCAAACTGTAGATTTTGCCACTCCTAATATTGTAGCAACTTCATGGATGGGATTTTTCTGTTTTTTGCAGCTTAAGGATGGCTTTTTTTGACCTGCATGGAGAGCTTCTTTGACGACAAAATCTTCCACATACAAACAACCCCCCCTCTAATCAACTCCAGGCCTTTTATCTGCTTAGTTGGAGGAATTGCCCACACCAGCCCATGAAATAGCCTTTGAGTCAATTGTCCAATTACTTTTGAGCCCCCGAAATGAAGTGATTATGTAAAAAAAGGCTTTAGTTCCTCACATTTTTATGCAATCTTTTTGTTGAACCCACTGAATTAAAGCGGAAAGTCTGCACTTCACCTGCATCTGAGTTGTTTCATTTAAAACTAATTGTGGTTATGTACAGAATTAAAATTAGAAAAAAATTGTCTCTGTCCAAAAATTTGTTGGACCTAACTGTAGTAAAGGAATGCATACAATATTTCTTCCATTTTCTAAATAACTTACAATGTTTTTACTATGTTCGGGTATAATATTATATAACCTCTTTAGAGTCCCCTAATTTATTGTGTGTAGACTACACATCAAAATAAGACACCTTTTTAATACAGCAATCTTTGATTTTCAAAAAATCAACAAAAGACACAGTACTATAAGTTGTTACAGTTACTGACAAGTGGATTTGATATTTTCATACAGGAAACGAATATGTGAACCTCAACCTGTATGAATAACACCTGAGTTGTGACCAGATCTTTATTGGAGTGAATTTCATAACAAACAGCTAAACATACTGTTGAAATATATATGTACTGGTTTACATGCCAAAGATTTTGTTATTCTTTACAGTTCTTATGATCTGCACATTGCACATCCAAGGAGGTGACATGTATAATTCCTGCTCCAAGCACGTATAGAAGTCTCAAGTTATGAAATCTATGTTATCATTAAACTACTAAAGCTATTCAGACACATTGGGTCTGATTTATTAAAGCTCTTCAAGACTAAGAAAAGACAGATTATCATGGGAGAACGTGGGTGATCCACCAAACCTGGATTTCTTCCAATTCTAGACCAGATCCATTTCAGGTTTTACTGGATCACCCAGGTTCTCTCATGACAGTGTATCTCCTTGGAAAGCTTTAATAAATCAGGCCCATTGCATCTTTACATTTACATTACTATAAATGTACATAATCTATTACAGATTCATTCATTTAATTATATCCACTGTAACCCTAACCCAATTTTATACTAGCAAGTTGTAAATGGTCCCTATAAAAAAAATGTTCATTATAAAGTTTTTACCTGTAGCGGTTCAGTACTATGCCTATCCTACAAGTTGTCCTTGGCCACTTGCAGTTTCTGCACCCAAATTGTGTTGCTCTTTGATCATTCAATCATCCAACAATGTTTTGCACTCACTTTGGAGTTCAAGCTTTGATAGATGTTTGTCTCAAGTTCAACAAAACACTTGGATACTTGGGTGACAACATTGCTTTTGTACAGGATCACTAAGAAATAAAAAAAAGTAACAATACAACTGCAACAATAAATGCCCTACTGGGTTTTTCCCATTGGAACCACTCATTTTGCCCTCCATGCTCTGTTTTATTTTATATAATGCAGTGCAATGATTTCACTATATCACCCACAATGTGCAGCAATACATGGAATATTAACCCTTATATTCAGCAGTCACCGACACTAATATTCTGGGTAGCAAATATTGTGATATAGAAAGATCTGGGCTTGTTCCCTTGTCAGCCATTAGCTCATCCCAATCAGGTAAGTGCTGAATTATTTTCTTTATACATAACCCTAATAAATGGTTTCTTTTTTTTGCAGAGATGTGAGACCATATTTCCATATCTCATATTTAGATATGGCTGGGCCCTGCAAAGGTAAATATTAGTTAGTCTGCTTTTGCCAGAGAGAAGGGGGCTGCTCGCTTATTGCTATTTTTGCAAGCCACATACCAGAGGGCCATTCATGGCTAGCAGAAGGACACACATGCACCCATTTACTAGTCAAAAAGGTCCCAAGCTTTTAAAGTGTTTTTAATTTTTATTTTTGGCCGTTTTAATTTAATTATTATCATTATGAAGACATACCACTGGACCTTAAATGGTATCCAAGTAACAGCTAATGAAAAAGGAGTATTATAGAATTTTTTTCACTATTGTTTTTAATTTTTATTAGTAAAGTGGATTTAATTCTTTCCATGAAGATGTGAAATGTACTATGTACTCCTGTACTCATTTCACAGGGGATAAAAAAATAAATAAATATTATACTCATACTATTAGATTATACTGTAAAATAATTATTCATGAAAAACTGTAAAATAAATTTTCATGAAAAACAATGTACCACTTTTACACATATAAAACCGGGCAGAAATGAACGGCTCAGGAGGTTAATACAGAATAATACTGTATTTTTTAAAGCAACATAACTATCTAAATTTGACCTGGTATCAGCCTTTTGCAGTCCCTGCATAGCAGAGTCTGGGAGTGTGAATGGAAGTAGCAGTAATGGTTACTTTATACACTATGGGCCTGGATTAATAAAGCTCTCCAAGACTGGGGAGAGTACACTTTCATTAGTGAACCTGGGTGATCCAAAAAACCTGGAACGGATTTCTTAAAAGTCATTAGCTACTTGTTAGCAAATGTTTTCAATCCTAGGACAAATCTATTCCAGGTTTGCTATATCACCCTGGTTCACTGGTAAAAGTGTATCTTCTCCAGTCTTGGAGAGCTTTAATAAATCAGGCCTCAAAGGTTGTATTCCTACTGGATCTGGTAATTGAGATCTGGCCCTGATTTATTGGTTCTTTCACATACATTTCTGTTAACCAATCACCTAAGGCACAAGTATTGCACTCAATATTTATTATCACTGTTACCACCCTGCACTGCAATATACTCAGAGGTCTGTGGTATGCACACCATATGCCTTGGTATACTCAATATAACGACATGTCATACACCTAAATGAACTTAGCATACAACATACTTCATAGTATGCACTCAAAACACCCCACCATGCAGCTCTTTGCATCCAGAAAACCCAATATCTGCACCAAATGTACTTGCCCTCTATGCACACCATATGGTGATCCCTCCATATATGTTAAATACATTTAGGAGATCCCACTAAGCAACATAACAAACTTATTCCATCCCACTATACAGCCCAATGAACTAAGGACAACCTACCATGCACCTCTATACACCCAGCACCTAATATGCACCACAATACATTACTCACACATTACCATGCACCCCTATACACTCATTACACCCCACTTGCTTTCAGATCCACCCAGCACCCCTTTTTATGTACCCCCATACATTCACCATGTATCTCTAAATACTCAATACACTCTTCTATGTACCCCAATACAGTGTAGGAATTTAGACACACACACACACAATGGGTCTGATTTAATATAGCTCTCCAAGGCTGGAGAAGATAAACTTTCATCAGTGAAGCTGGGTGATCCAGCAAATTAGGAGTCAAAACATTTGCTAGCCAATAGCAAATTACTTTGAAGAAATCCATTTCAAGTTTTCTGGATCACCCAGCTTTACTGAAAGCGTATCTTCTCCAGCCTTGGGGAACTTTAATAAATCAGGCCCAATGTTTCTTCATGAATTACATTTTTCCCCTTGAATTTTTTTTTTTTATTATTCACTGTCCACAAACCAAAGCGGGAGAGGCTTAGGCCTAGTGGCAGCAGTCGTTTGATAAATGAGATGGTCTCCTCTTACCCACACAGAAGCAGCGCTCAGCTTCATAATGTAAAGGGCCGTAAATCATTGATAAACCAGCACCTTGGTGTTTTGTCATATTTTATTTACCTGCAATCACAAAGCTTGAAGTAACATCTTACTTTCTCTGGCCTTAAGAGTCTGATATGTGACACTATTTGAACATCACCTAATATAAAATGCAAAACGAGCTATTGAATGTGACAGGTTAACGCAGCTGCAATAATTCTCTCCTGCAATTGAGTTATCATCAGGGCAATTTCACCTTTCATGTCCTATGAGGCACCCAAAACAACTGGTAGAAAATGAACCATTTAAAGCTGGCAATTCTTTCTAAAGCCTACATTTTGTTTAAAATCAAAGAACTCTGAAATAAATATCTCATTTAGTGTTAATATATATTCACTGAACAATTTTTGAAGTTATTTTTAAATACATAGAGTGTACTCTATGCCCAGCTGCCTTGGCAATTTCAATTCAATATCACAACTGGTTTGTTAGAGGTTCATGCACATTCCTGCAGACATCACATGTAGTCGTGTTCTCAGCAAATAGCAGTATTTTTAAAGAAAGTCACGGACTTTATTTTACACATACTATGTCTGAACAGATTTGGGCTTGTTATTTTACTGGGACAGGTAAAGGTTATGCAATGAGAATCTTTGTAATTCTGAAAGTAGCAAAAAAAAATTAAGCATTGCATCAAGGCATAAAAGGCTGAATTACGTCCAGCCTATAAAAGAAATAATACCTCTTTATGGCATTGTGTGGCAATGTATAAAACTGTGCTGCAGTGTTATTAATATTAATAATATTATTAAACAGTATGTATATAGCGCCAACATATGATGCAGTGCTGTACATTAAAAAAATGTTGCAAATGACAGACAGATGCAGACAGTGACACAGGAGGAGAAGAGGACCCTGCCCCGAAGACCTTACAATCCAAGAAAATTATTATTCAAAAGGCACAAAATTTTTTTATAGTAGATGGGGAGCACCTGCACTACAGAGCAACACATTGGGACATTGATTTTCTCCAAAATTAATTGGCTTGCTAAAGTGGTTTAATTCCCCCAGTGGTCTGATTATTATAGCATTTTTGCATGTCAAAGTGGTTTAAATTTCCTGCCAGACACGGCCCCCAGCGCACAGCCTCTGCACGCTTATTGATAACACTGGGGACGAGAGGCCAGGGGACACAGATGCCGGGGGTACATCTCCAGGCAATGCTGTGGGCTCATCTGGACAAGGCAAGCTCTTTACAATGTGGTATTTCCGAGTGTGGCTAGGGTTTACCGCTTTTGGTACTGAAAATTTACCCCAAGCCACACTCTGGAATACCGCCAGGGAGGTTAGAGTGTAAGTCAAGGTCAAGTCAAATATTTTGGCTGGCCGAGGATGACACAACTCCCACACATATCATTCAGTCCCTTTACCTACAAGGTAAGCCGGGTTATTCGGGTATCCCTGGGAACAACTTTGACAGCTGAGCAGAATCAGCCAGGTAAGAATAATATTAACTGCCCCTTTCTGCAATATACATCCTCCTGATCACCTCCTGATGTATGTTACAAGTGGTGTTGTGCCGCAACCAGGCCCATATCATACTGGCGCATCTGTGGTGCATTCTACCGCAGCATACGATACCAAGAGTACGGTAAACAAAATGAAGTGGATGCAATTCAGGCAACATAGATGTGGACCAGACCTAAAAGTGTTAAAATCTTCATTCAAAAATAGTGGGTTTATTGATATCTGGTAATCGATTTAATTGTGGAAACACAAATTCCTGTTCACTTTCAACACTCAATTATGTTCAGATGGTTTTCACCTGATAGAATAGTAAGGATTCTCAACTTCTTTGGACTCAAGAACACAGCTGTTACACCATAGTCACCAAACGTAGTGCCCCACCAGATGCCCACAGTTTAATATACATAATAATAATAATAATAATATAATAACAACACCCGTATCCATAGGACCGGTGGGCTGCAAATACTCAATTTTTTTTTTAAGAATTAGATACCTGTTAAATATTATGAACCCTTAAAAGGACATCGAGGCTTTCTGTACACAGCTCATAAGACTGATAGACTTGTATAAAAAAAAAACACATATTAATATAATTGCTAAAAGATTTAATGCTGCAGATCAAAAGGATTGTGTGCCAATACTTGATTCCTAACCAACTTAGTGACCTTAGTGACCAACTTAAAACCATTAAAACACAAGACATGTCAGATTACTGTATCATAAGAAGTTACTAAATTACTTAAACTAAAAACAATCTAGGTTTTCTAAGTTTATTTTAGAAAAATACTGGTGCATTATCATGAAGGCTGTAGAAAAGGTAATTATGTAGCTATAAAATTATTATAAACTATTTATGGGTATATTAGATGATAATTCCTACTGGCACTCAGCCAACTTCATGGCTCAATCAAGGTGTGACCAGTGAGACTGGACTCCTGGACTTTTATCTCATAGAGTACCTTTTATTGTACCAATTCTTTGTTTTACAAGAGATATTTATTGTGCAGGTCAGGCTCAAAAATTATCATTTTACAACATGTGGACTTCTGTGCGCTGCTCCTTGATCTCCACCAGATCTTATCCATCTGATCGGAGTCCCGGAACTTTGCCCCACTGGTCATATGAACTTTGACAATGAATTTTAAAAACACTGCAGTAAATTAATTTAGCCTGTTATTTGTGCAAAATAATCTACATAGGTAAAAAAAAAAAATCTTTTTACATGTTGATAAATGAATATTAACTTGGTCACTTTATTAACTGATCATGTCATTTCCTATGACTGCAAAACCCACCTAGTGAATTTATCCTGAAGAAAAAGAATTCAATTTGGTGAAAAGTCTATGTTCAACCGTATGCACTTCTTCAAACCGTTTCAGGAAAGAGGCCATATGTAGTTTCTTCTTGTGGCAGCCCATTATATTATGAATGGGGGGTGGCATTGCCATCTGTCAAAGCTGCAGATGCTAGTTCCTTAAAAAACAGTTCTGTAGTGCGAGTGACTGGCAAGATGTCATTTGCCAGGAGCTGGGCGGGATCACTAATGTATTAAATCTTCCTCAAGCTTTTATATTTGTTATAAACTCCTGTTTTATCTCAAAGTATCACTCTTTTAGCTGTATTACTTGCAATGGAAAATAAAGAACTCAAAAGGAAGAAGAGCTATGCCAGGCATGCTGGGAACTCACACATGCAGGTGCTAGGAGGTTCAACCAACTTCCATTTGCTCAGAATTAAGACACATAGGGAACATAGCTTACACTTTGAATTTATTGCAGTCTAAAGTAGAAATTCAATGAAATAAGTAATGACAAGGCCTGAGCAAAATTAAGAATTTTTATTTCTTGCAAATATCAGTACAAATTACTTGCTGACAGGAGGAAGGGTAACCAGAGAGACCTGTCCCGTGCAAGTTGGGGTAAAGAGAAAAGTGGTGTTATCATCATGGCCTTATATATATATATATATATATTTATTTATATATATTTATTTATATATATATATATATATATATATATATACACATATACATATATATTCAGTATATATACTTATTCTGTGAGATGTTTGCTTTATTAACTATTAAAAAAAATTTGCTGCATGGCTACTTGAAAAAAAAAAAACTCAAGCAAATTAAACCCCAGTAATGTCACAAGAGAACCACATGGTCAACACTCTTATGGGGTGTGAAGATTAGGCTAACCACTGTCGCCTTCCATGAGAACAGGATGATGCTCTTCTATTAAAGCATAGTAATTGAGGAATAAAACATTGTATGTGCATAGCTTAATTAATTCAGCAAATTCAATAAATTGGTCAGGGTCAGTCAGAATGTTTTACATCTTTTGTGGTTTTCCGTTGATGGTGGCAAGCTACTTTTGCATGCATGCTATGTATTGTTGTGAACAGAGAAAGTTCTCTTACAAAGAAAAAATGTATTCCTTTACAGTTTCAGTTACATCTCATAAGCTTTTCAGCCACACCTTATAGGAGAAAAAAATTCAAAATTATTCTTGGAATGTGTTTTAGCTTTAGTGACCTCTTTGTTATTTATATCTGTCTAAATGAACTTGGACTCTTATGTAAATACAGTTTTACTCAAGGACCAGAAAGGTCAGCTTAATATCACCAGCTGTATACAATGATGAGAGAACTGCTCCACAAATCAGAAAATCAGAACACTACAGGTTTTTGGGAATTGCCAGAATGTGAATTTGTCCACACGATCATAGAATTCAGGAACCATGCTTATTGGGATTCCTGAACTGTGTGATTCTTTACCCCAAAATGATATTTGATTTTAAATGAGTTAGCCCCTGGCATCCTATATATTTTATAGCAAATCCTTTAATGAGAAATCATGTTAGCTGCCATTGTTGGCTCTGAAAAATGCTGCCTGCTGGTTGGTGTTCTGGTCCTCAGCCTTGAATCGCTGAACCAGAACGAATTTTGCCAGTGTTGAGCTAACAACACACAACTTGTCCCACAATTATCTGTGTGTTTGTTACAAGTGTGTGACTGCAACTACCCACGTCAAAAACGTATCCAATCCATGCAATTCAAATTCTTTTTCAGTTCAACCATGGCAGCTAATATCACCTCTCAGCCACCCGTGCCCCCTGCCAAAAAAAAGAAGGTAATTTTTTGTACCTTACATAAAAGTGTTGTCTAAAGTTATGTAAAGTAAACATTTTAGTTTAGGTCCGCTTTATTTTGATTGGAGAGGCAGGACACAAAGCAGTAATATGACACAATATACAACCCCAATACTATCATACTACAATGCCCTCTAGAGTTCAGGTATATGTTAAGAGGAGGTGTTGGGAAGCATTTTACTATAGTTGAAAAAAAAGATAGCTATTAAAAAAAGGAATGACAGTTAGGTATGCATTCTTTTTTCCTCTACTTTTACCTGGTAATCCCGCCATTAACATACCTTTTGTTCTCCATACATTCTGTATTGTATGGAGGAGAATTATTGCCATCCTACGATGAACTGAATTGACTTTCCTCTTCTTTCATGAGCTCACCATAGTTTCAAGTGCTGTCCAGTTCTTCTTCCGGGTTCATCTCACATCACGCAAACTCGCACTGTGCAGGCATGTGATCAGATGTTGTGACTTCCTGAAAATGTAAAATAAAAAAATGTGCATGTGTGGGAGTGAGCACTTTTTTTACATTATAGGAAAGCCCTTGATCAAGCACGCTCAATGTCAGGCATGTGCAGAAGGAGCCACACAATGATTTGGGGTATTTTATGCAAGTATGCCAGGAGGCTGTGGGTTTCCCCTTGCAGTCTTTACCATTGTGGCAATAAAGACAGAAGGGTAGGGTTCCTCCAAACCAAAAAAAAAAATATTTAAAAAAGCACATTTTTAAATTGTATAAAAGGGATAGCTTTCTTTTTTTATATTCCTAAAATGTGGTGATAAGTCCACTTTAAATACTTTTCAAGGAGACTTTGCAAACCAATTTTTTGTTTCTCAAATGGCTCTTTGTGACCATTCATATATGTAACTTCCAACTCCATTAAGCTAAACCGAGTTCTGCTATACCCCGAAATATCTCCATCATACCAAGACTTCTGAATCCAAGAACAACAGTCTACAAATCTACTCCGCAACTTAACACATCCCTAATTCCTATTAAAATTGTATTTATTTTACAGCCCAGAATCAAAGCAAAAAAATGTCATTTACTTGAGAATATGTTTTTGCAGCTGAGATTTGAGATTTTTTTTTAAATATGATTTAAGCAGTGACAATTGAAGTATATGAAAAGGTAACCTTAAATAAAAGTGCACACTGATTTTCAGGATAAGAATGTTGAAGATTTCTTCCAAATTTCAATTTTAACTGACATTTGAAATGGCTTTTCTGTTGGCGGAAGGCTGGGTTATCTTTTCTAATTTAAATTAAATATATTAATTGACTGAAACACATATGTCTAGTGTTTTGTTCTTGATTTTCAAGAGCAGGCTTTGTGTTTTTTTGCCAAAATAAAATCCCAAAATTAAAATAGTCAGATTTTCATAAACAGCATTTTCTGGACATTGAAATAGATCTTATTTTTTTTTAATGATTAGCTTTAAGCTATGTTCAAGAGGTTGGTTATTTCAAGCAGAACCACTGTAGATAATGCTTTTTAGCCAGTACTGAATCACCCAAGGCCCCAAAGTAAAAAGAACACTTTAAATCTTTTTTCTCAGGGTTATGAAGGCAATGCAGTTTTCCAGAAGCTCCACGTAGTGTGTCTCTATGGTCTGCTGCCAAACCACTTCCATAGTCTTGAATATAAATATTTGAATAGGATCCACATTAGCAAAAATGAAGTTACAACCAGATGCTAACGGGGTTAAAGTGTTCAAAAAGATAGCGAATGATCCTTTTCAACAGGTAGCAAGAGAACTGCTACTGCTTACAAAAGCTTTTCAGCAAACGCTTGAAAAACGTAAACGCTTGAGCCTCACAACTCATCTCATAGTGGTTGACATCGGGTGGTTGCCCATGTGGTTTTCAATTGCCAGTCTGAGTTTAGTCTACATCTGTGACATATCAACTGGCACTAAAAATCTCAATGTTCCCTTGCTTAACACTTCAAGATGGCAGGGTCTTGCCATCCTGACATCTTGTGATCCTCATACTCTACAATGCAATAAAAAGAGATCTTATCTGCTGTATTGATGGCCAGCTTACTACTGCTTTTTCTTTAGCTTTTACTGTGGCACTACATTACATGTGGCTGGAAGTATATTATCAGAAGGCACTGTGCTCCTCTTGTTGATCTCTAGGTTTGATCTCTTGGTTTCTCCTACCCTCCACAGGGTCTCCGTCCTCAACCCTAACACTAATCTCTACAATAACCCTACATATACCTCCAAAACATCACTGCAGCGCCTCTGTCTGCCAGACTCTGCACATCACTGGATTCTTTTTCACAAATATGTGTCAGACAATTATGTTGATCTATACTTATGTTCATCAGTAAGGTATCCCTATATGTATACTCCACAATTCGCTATAATCTTTAATGCAAGTCCCCTGAGGAAGCCTTCAGGCGAAATGCATTGGGATACAGAACTTTTATCTTGTATATCTACTTGCCATTATTGTAATTAGATATCCTATGTATAGTTAAATAGGTTGCGATTTCCATGAAATTGTGAGTGGGAATGACCAATATTTACTCTGTATAAATATTTGCTACATAGCAATATGTATGTCATGTGACTTACAATCTAATACATTGACATTTGCCATTAGAAAATCCCTGCTTTCTCTGCCTCTGTTTCCTATTACCTCCAACACTAGTCTTCATACTAGCCTGATCTGTAACCCTGTGATTCATCGGTATGATAACCCTACTTATAACTGCACCACTAGTACTGAGACTAACCCTCCCAGTAATCTTTACACTTATTCTGACCCTACTAATTACCTACCTGTAACCAGGGGTGTAGTGGGGCAGGCATGGGTGGGAACGTGAATTCATATTTTGCATAGAATTCTTTGGTGGTCTGCGGGTCAGGCCGGTCTGCCCCCCCGCAGGGTCAGGAGAAGGAACCTACCGGGGGGTGCACCAGCTAGAGCTGCAGGCCATGTCTCCCGTACAGAATTGCAGGCTCAGGGCACAACCTCTCTGACCACAACCTGCCCACTCTCCCATCGCAGATTCAGAACTGTGATGGGAGAGTGGGCCGGTTCTAGTATCATGACATTTCTTCCCCGTTTGAGTGACACATAAGCAGGGGTGTAGTGGGGCGGGCACATTTACATAACAATAATGCACATGCAGGCTCGCCATGTATAGTACAGTGCTCCCTCTTCTTGTTTTACAACTACACCCCTGCCTTTAACCCCAACATTAGCCCTTCCTTTAACCCTAGCAGTAATTCTCACAAAAACCCTCCCTGTAACAATGACATTATCTCTCCCAGATGTAAATGTAACCCTTTATGAGCTGTGAATTCTTTAACCCGTGTACTTTGATATTAGGAAACTTTACAGCCTTGACTCTCCTATAGCCAGGTACTGTTGTATTTTGTCTGCCTCAAATGCTTTGTTCTGGCCTCCAATTGATCCATAACCCTGTCCTTTTCCCTTCCTTGTTCTGTTCTCTCTCCCACCATTCTCACCCTGTCTTGTTCTATATCCTTTGAGCCATATCTAGTGTCAATTCAGTTATGGGGTTTACTCATTCACACCAACTTCTTTTGTTCTTGTTCTCACCTCCTCTACATGAGCAGTAGATAAATCAAAAAGAATTATCATTTTAAAGCACACTTTTGTGGCAATGCTGAAAATGTAAAACAAGTTTTCATGCAGATTTGTTACAAATGTACCTAACATTTTAACATCAAGTGGAGACAGAAAGTCACTTAATTTGCAAGGGATTGTTTATTCTGCTCAAGTTTCTGATGAAATTGCTCATTTACATACAAAAATAATGCTTGAAAATGAGTCATATTTGAAATGTGAGTTCATTGTGTTGTCTCTGAAATGATTGATTGTGATATTAATTATGTTCATTGAAAGCTCTTACAGCCCTCTGAATTTCATTATGTCAGTCACTTTTCTTCTGTATTTGGAGTGTTGAGGTGTAGCATCTTGCAGGGTTGATTAAAACGTGTGACCATTTCATAAGTAATGTTGGTTGTACAGGGGGTGACATCAGATGGTATAACTCAGTCAGTTGTCACAGATTGACCATGCCCTGAATTAGGGGTTCCCAATTATGCTATGTAATAGGTTGATGCTTTATCCTTTCACTTTCAGATTTCAGATAATGCCCTATATTTCATACAGATGTTAGATTTTGTCATTGTAGATGATCATTTGTGATTGTCTCGGGGGGAAATCAAGAGTTAGTAGAGGTTTCCCATGGCATTGTTTAGCAATCCACCATGTTGGATCAATAAATATCCACTATTATTGAAACTTTTGTAGAGCCCGTAGTGGGTTGCTTCCCACACATCTTCTACTCTCTCCTCTATATGGAACAGAAAGGCCTAATACAGCTCTTATTCTTTCCACTTTAACCCAAAACAATCACTAACAATCATATCAAGTAACAATGAGTGCCTGCATATAGCCTAAAGCCACAAATAATTTATTATTACTGAATGATCACATTGAATCTAATTTTACAATCACCTTTTTCATTTTAGATGGCGTGGAGATGAAAGAAAACCCCTAGTAGAGGTTTCTTGTCATCTTTGTCCCATTGAACATCCCATCCAATCCTTCACTTTCTGCTCAATAGTCCAAACAGGATGTGATAGGGAATCACATTAAAGTGAAGGAAATACCCTATTGTCACTGAACAATGTCCCGTGCCAGCAGGATGTGTCCCATTTGAAAGGTATACCTCTATTCCTGTCTTTGCTTTAGATAGACCTTAAAATATAATAACCAGCAACTGTGTATTATGGTGGTCTACCTCATTGAAATAAATATCTATTTTTTGTATAAGCCTTCACGTTACACAGTTAATTGTTATGTAAAATTATGCAGAAAATTTGCAATTAAATTGCAACATGGATTTAGACTGTGCCTATGTTAGATAAATCCAGACACAGGAAAGTTAGGAATGTCATGTTAATAATACCTGGAAGTTTTCTATTTTTAGTTTCTTTGGCTGAACACTTGATATGATCAGAAACAAACCAATGAAATTGCACAGGGAGCACATATGCATTTGTTTTTAGCTGATTGGAAGAGGGGCACTGTTAATGTTTTTCTAGATAATAAAAGATAACAGCAGAAATAATGCTTGAAAAGAAGAATACAAAATCATTACTTTGAGCTTTTCTCAACCTCCTAAATATGGGAAAACACTTGAAATAACTTTCAGGTCTTAAAGAACCAATGGTATAATTCCTGTATTCCACAGCTCACAGTGCATTAGCATGGTGATCAGTGAGAAGAATGCCTCCTACATTGCTGGCCAGTGGGAAGAATGTTACTCCTACAGATCAATGGTGTCAGTACAAGTTATTCACTGGTTAAGAAATGCCTAGCAGCCCCTGGAATATTCTTAGGGTTCCGCAGAATCCTGTTTAGGAACCACTATTCTAAATAAATGAAAAGGGCAGACAAGAGGATGGACACAGAAGAGATTACATTATAACTTAAAGTTATTTCTATATAGGCCCTTAGTATGATTGACATTTGCAGAGGGACTTTCATTATGATTGGTGGTCTCTGCATAATTTCAAAGTATGCTGCATGTAATCTTCTACTTCTATTATACTGTTCGGCAAACTTTTTCTTTGCCATGCATGTCTATGGTTGCTCTGAATATATCTGGAAATGTCATGTGAAGCAGTGCTGTTCTGTAGAGTTGTTATCACCTTTTGGTAAGTTCAACTCTTGGTCAAATCATTTCACATTTTTATTCATGTCTCAGTGTTGGAATTCTCATATTTAGTCTCTCTTTTTTTGTTGTACTCATACATATAAATATGGAATTACTTTGAGTTAACTAAGAGTTACATAGAGAAGTCATAGAAGTGGAGTCATATTTTATGTTTCACATTTTCAGCTCTAAGGGTTTATTGATGATACTCAGATGATACAACTTTTTATAAACACAAGGCTATCAGATCCCTGCTGTCTAATCAGACCTTCTGAATCTGACAATAGTTCCCATGTTTATAATTAACATTTTTCCATTTTACAAGCACTCTAACATTCATCGGTCCCTTAACAGTAGACTGCTGCTGTCATTTACTAAAAGATATCACTCATATTCCCAAGGATACAAGAAACGTTGATAGTGGTATTCAGCACAAGCTATGAAAACAAACAACTCTGATCTCCAAAGGCTACTCACCCAGTCTTGACAAAATTCTAATAAATGTATGGAAGATTTTCATTTTGTAATGAGCAATGCAGGATTTATTGAATTGAAATGCAAAAATGTATCTAATAGACACACTAGATTTTCCCCTGCACTTGCTGGGACTAAATGAACTTGTGCAGGAGTTATGTCATCCTGGCCAAACCAATCAAGATAAGCAAAGATCACAATGATGAAGAGAAGAAGGAAGAAATAGGTAAAGCTTTGCAACAGAACAAGGACTGATGCATAAAGCGGGGTTTAGTTTTGCATTAAAATCTAGTTCCCATGGCACATGGTTCATTATTATAACATTGGGTCTGATTTATTAAAGCTTTCCAAGACTGGAGAAGATAGGCAATTAAGGTAGATGCTGGGTGAACCAGCAAACCTGGAATGGATTTAGTCCTGGATTAAAAACATTTGCCAACTAATAACAAAAGGGGTTTTTAAGAAATCCATTCCACATTTGCTGGATGACCCAGGTTCTCCCAAGATAGTCCATCTTCCTCAGCCTAGGAGAGTTTTAATCAATCAAGGTCACTGTGTGATGGATGGCTGCTGGCTGACGCAAATATTCCCCTGCTTCATGGCAATAGTTGTCTACAGGGGAAACTGCAAGTGATTAAAATAATAAACCTGGAAAAAAACAGATAGTAAATACAAATCAACACAGCCCAGATAAATATGAATGTAAATACTTGCCTCTACTGCCTCCCAAATCACCAAATGCTACTCAGGTCAAGAGAAATTTCTTCTAAAACCAACAAAAATGTCAATCCCTTAGGTTTACTGCAGTCCTGATTACTGCTGCCATCCCTACGCCAACACTGTGTCCTGTGGCGTATGGCTTTAATCATTTTGAGCCACAAATGCAGAAAAAGAAAGTACAAGTGTTGATATTGATATACTATTTATTTTTATTTAATGACTTGTGAATTAATGAAACTGTTAAAGCCAAAACATCTATATGACGGCCAGGGAACTAAACATTTCAGCAATGGTTGCTTACACCTACCTCTCCCATAACTGGCCTATTTTAATATAGCTTTATATAAAATATGCACATCTCTTGTACCCATTTAGGTACAAATGAAGACTTTTGTGTGACAGCCTAGTATCCAAACCCGGATAGTATGTAAATTAGAATCCTCATAACATCCATCATCTATCCTGGAACCAATAAATGAAAGAAATGAGATCCTAACACATATTTGGCTTATTTCCTACTCCATTTTTCTATCCCAAATTCAATAGCAATATAGCTAATTGAAAAGCGTTTGAGGACTGGGTGGCCCTAATTTTATAATTTAGGTCCCACTGGAATTGGAGTGGTAGCACTGCCACAGAGCTTCTCAAAGGAATCCCCTACTCCTAAGTGATCCAGGACTTAGCATTACATTTCCAAATATTTCCAATACATGTTGTAGCCACGTAGACTGTGACCAAGAAGGCTACATAATATATATCATGCCTTTTTCACCTTAAGCGACTGAGTTGAATACATAAGTATAATTTATGATTACTAAATCTCCACCATAAGGACCAGAACAATACACATGCAGAGACATCGGTATGGTCTAGCAAGAGTGGTCCGAACTTATTCAGCCTTGTTCTTGGAATCAGTTTTAATCTTTTTTAATTGACTCCAAGAATCTTCATAATAAATCCAGAATATAGGTACAAAAAATAATTTTTTATCTTTATATCAATGCTGCTTTAATTTTATACCCCAGGCCTTTTGAAAACCTTACAATATTCATGTGTAAATTCTACTTTGTTCCCTGCGTTCTTTATTTTTTTTTTTTACTTACCATTGACAGCCGAGGCACATACAAAATATAATTCACACTACTATTTTGATATTCTAATCTAAAATTTCAAGCACTCCATAGTACATTTTAATTGAAAGAGAACTAGTGAACATGTAAGAACATTCTTAAGATTCTACCTAGAATACCTATAAAGAACATTAAAATCGGTACAATTGAAAGGTTTTACTTTAAAAAGTAACTGACATCTTTGTGGTTATGTGGTTATGGAATAAAGTTGCATCCCTCTATTTTAGCTAAAGTCTAGTTTAAAACTTTTAGCCTCTATTCTTGTCAACAGACTTGCCTTTTAACTTTAAAACAGATATGCTAGAACACATCAAAGTAAAACCGTTTCATAGGTTGAAAATCTCAATGCAACGTGCTTGGGTGATATTCATTTTGTACCGTAGCTCGTATCATCAATTTTAAAACTGCAAAAACCTAAGCTTGCCATGCAAAAAGAAGGACCATTAGAGAAGGAAGAGTTGGAAAGTCATCTCATGGGGTTATAATAAAGAACAATATTTTTAACAGATTTTTGCCACAGGCAAAGAATGACAGGGACCTTTTGAATAATTCCAACAACAGAGCCTATTGTGATTAAAAAGAGGAAGTGTTTAATTGAAAGCAAGGTTACCTCTCAATAAGAATCTTAATAATACTCGTTTCTGTAACATACTAATTCTTAGCTTTAGATTGTAAGCTTTAATAAATGGGACAAAAGCATTTTCACTATTTTATTATTCAGCCTTAAAGCCGTACTTCAGGCAAATGGCTAAAATCTCAGGTAAGGATTTGTTTTACCTACCAAAAAATAGTATTTTTGGCCATCCTATCCTGAGAACTATGCAGCCCCTTTCCACAGGGTGTAAGGTTGGTTACTTAAAAAAATAATTTTAAATAATTCCATTCTTTACCAGCTGATTGGGCAATGTCTCTTTTATCAAAAATCTTCCTGGCTCCTGGTGGCTTTTAATTTAAGCTCTAAACTACACACAGCCACACACAGAGCCAGCCGCTGGGGATATTATAACCCCTGCACATGCACATTAGGGGGATCACTGTCTCCATGAAAGTCTGCTGTGGAGCCGCTGGTGAAGATGGTGGCTACCATTCCTGCAGCCATAACCTGGCACTTAGTAAGCTAGGTCAACCTATTTCTAGGAATATAGAAACATTCCTTTAGATTTATAGTAAATCACATCTGTGTTAGTGCATGTGCTTAGGCATGAGCACCTGCAGGAACTCCATATACCCAGGAGTGTGCTTGCTACTATACATGTGCATGTGCACTCACATGTGTACGCACAAGGTTGCACTACCTGTGTACCGACTTGCTAATACACCGGGTATCATGTAACCCAGGAGAGCAGCACCATCTACTGGCAGAGGGCATTTCCTGTGGGTGACATTGCCATATATAGGTATTATGGATTAATTTTAAATGTACTTAATCTTGTGTGATATTAATGTATATAAAGAAAACAGAAAATAGGCGTGTGAAGTGGTAAAAACAGAAGCACCCTTTTGGTGAACTGCATTGGT
The DNA here is from genome assembly GCF_032062135.1 of Pyxicephalus adspersus. Lineage (NCBI taxonomy): Eukaryota > Metazoa > Chordata > Amphibia > Anura > Pyxicephalidae > Pyxicephalus > Pyxicephalus adspersus. The sequence continues at coordinate 123,575,220 of NC_092861.1, read as the reverse complement.
ACACCTACTCAATAAATGACCTGTACCTGACCTGTAATTCCTAATCCTGACCATGTAATTTTAAGATAAAATGCATCAAAGGCATACAATTTTTTTGTGTTGAAACCAAATAAGGCACCTTCTGAATATAGCTTACAGCTGAAAAATCTTTGTGAGTATACTCTAATTTGCTGGGACTGCAAGGTCTAGTGAACTGATGGCATTGCTTGGGTGAAATCATGAGGCCAGTGGTATTTCCCTAGAGCAGGACTGTATTGGAACATTCCACTTCCATTCACCTTCACTCACCTTTTGCCCAACGGTTCCAAGAGCCCCGGAAAATACTTTGTGCTTCTAGGTATGTAGGGAACATGTTTTAAGAGCACCACAAACTATAACAAGGACGTAGAACTGTCAAAAAGAGGGGGAGTGGAAGGTCTGTCTGGTTGTATAATACCTTTCACTTTAGGGGGGGGTTGGGGGGTGGATCTTCTTTATGCTGCAGGGAATGGTATTCACATATTGATGGTAAAGTGATCCGCCAATGTGTAACAAGACATTGAGAGCTGGTCCTGGGGAAAAGATCACTAGGTTGAACCAAACAAACGATTCACTTCCCCCAACTTTACTTTTATCCATTGTATTCCACAATTCTGGTGGCTCTTTAATATAACATCTTATTTTTTTTATTTATTTTTTTATAATTAATGGCTACCAATAAATTAACATATAATGTAAAGTTAAACAGATATATCCATTACTGGACTTAGTTCTGTGTAACAAATATATGTATGCAGTATGTTTAATTAATGCTTTTCCTAGGCTTTGAAATTATTAATTTGATGTTTATTAAAAATATGTCCTGGCGTTGTTTCTTCATACTGCATTATTCTTGTGTCATTAATCTATTAATCATCTTGTTGTTTCAATAGTAACATATACATGCAGAAAATCTGTTTAACCTGATCAACAAATCATAATGTTTCACTTGAAATATTGTCTTTTTGAAAGCACCATTATTGTCTTGCTGCAGCAGTGATGAGTGACAGTTGTGGTATCCTAGACTCTGTTTATAGAAATAGATAATTCCGCATAATGGCAGAATCCAGAGCCTATTTCTTGACAAAAAACACAGTGCACATTTCAAGATGTAGGATCAAGGATTTGACTTGAATGATGCTGATAATGTCTCGGTAATCCATTTTTAGTGTACACAAAGGATGCACTGTTCTATTGTAATTATAGTGTATGAAGTCTAATCAAATTAACAATATAATTAGTTTTGCTAAATGAAAAGCAGCCCACTCAGTGCATTTGAACTACAGACTGTACCATAATGTACACTCAGTTCTGCAAGTTTGATATTATAATTTTAAACATATTCTTAATACATTACTTAGAATGTATAGAGAGAACATTTACTTATTAATAATAATCATTAAAAAAAAACAACTGCCTGTATTGTGAAGAAAACACACTAACATTTGCCCATGTATAATGGGGCTCATGAGAATTTTTTTCCAAGTAATTGTTTTTTCCCAGTAAATAGAAGCTCAGTGAAACTTAAAGTAAAAGCAATTCTGAAGCACATGAAAGAATGCTACATTTGACCCACTTCTATGTTTATTGCACCTATAAATGAGCTCTTACTGTCATAAGACATGTGAAAGATTTAACAAAATAGGATTTGTATGTGTGTCTCTCCATACCTTGTGTCATTGCTACTTTTGGTAGTAGGAGGCTTAATCATAGCACTGAGATAGGTGGAGATACATGGTTTTGGTTCGCAGGTTTGGCAGATAGGATGGTATGCATAAAAAGTTCCTTTGGATAAAATTGTCCCCACTTTTGTCCCATTTTTATTTCTTCATTTGTCAAAAATCATAATTTTGTGTCACTGTTAAAGACTATTTGTAGCTCTCCTTCTTGTTTTCAAGTTTGCATTATAATCACAGTTTCAGATTATCCCTACATCTTTGATTCCTGATGGCTTGCATTTCCCCATGTGGATAAACACTCCAACCACCTCCTATGTCCTCTTCATTCTGAAACAAATGTGAATGATGCTTATTACTATTGCTGCTTGGATTTGGGAAGGTTGTAAAATTAGCCCAAAAGTCCAATATGGTTTGGTTTTGAAAAGACTGAACATTACCTCTTTTCAATCCTACCAAAGTTAGCTCATGACGCCTGTACTCAATGGGCAGCACTGCTCATTGTCTATCTTTGGTTATCACCATCCCTTTTAGTAAGCAATGGGCTGTAAACCCAAATTAAGTAAAAATTGAGGTGAAAATTGAGTGTTTTTTATTAACTAGTGGTTGACAGGAGTTGAGAGAATGTTCTGATAGATGCTAAGGAAGGAGTTTTTAAACTTGATGATTAAAAATTGATATCTAGTGGAATCTACAAAACTGAGGCCTCTCCTGTATCACAGTCAGACTCTCCAGTTTAACAGGCTGTAGGCTCTAACATATCTGTAGGAGAGTACTATCAATGGGAGATCTTCAAATGTTTGATAATCTTGTAAATATAAATCTTCATCCATTAAAAGTTAGTTTAATGGTAAACTTCCATTGTATGACCTAGTCTGGTCTAAAAGTTACTTTTGTTGGAGTCTATTAGCAGTTGACCATCTGGTGCCTAAATTCATGCAGTTCAACCTCTGTTCCAAACTTACCATGGACTTTTTGTATTTTAGAAGAAGATAAAAAGTCCCACACTGCCAACCTATCTATCCCTCCATAAACATTTGGTTTGGTGGGTTTTGGATGACGCACCTAGCAGAGCTTACTAAAGAAAATGTGTGGCTTGCAACAAATATGGAAGGGTATGGATGGTACTTCAAAGGTCTGATTTTTGTTTTATATGTCTGGAGGTTTGTCTGTTGATCCGGTATTGGAATCTTGACACTTTACAGTTGCCTATGTTCCTGTATTATTCAAATACTGCTAACAATAGCAAAGGGTTATGGAAACTATGTCTACCCCTTGGAGCAGTCAGTCCAATTATTAGGGATACTGAGAGAAACATGGCTAATTGACCCAGCTGAGATGACAATTGACTTTGTTCCAATAATAACGACAGGGCTACTTAACACTAGTAATAAAATGGCTAGTAGTAAAATGGTAAATTAGGCTAGCAGGAAAAGTGACAAGGTTAATTAGTACACTTGCTCATGTACATATAGATCTACACTTTAATTCAAACTGTACAAGAAAAAAATATACCATCATCATTATTATACAAATTATTGCAATGAGATTTCATTTATTTTCTGAAATGGATGAGTTTTATGTCTATAGTGAATGGATTCTCCTTTTATGATAAGAACATAGCAATACACATTGTTAGGGTTTATAAATTAAAATTAGAATATAGATGGAGGTGTAGGTAAAAGCCTCAATGCCCTTATGTAAACTCAGGGAACATTCTATTACATTTACTTATACAAAAATAATTGATGGAATAGTTTAACACAATATAGTTATGAGATTGCTTGGAACTTACAGTATTGAAAAAAAGGCTCTGCTGAGCAGAGTTACAAAGGGATCCAGTGAACATATTTACCTTCAACATCAGTACCAAATGAATATGCTAAAGGGGACTCATCCACCACACCTACCTTGTCTAGAAACAGTTCTTTAATTGTTCATCAAGTCCTTTTTTAGGCACCAAGGGCTCTCAGTAGTGTTGGTGTTCGAATTCGGGTTGTCCTTATATGCAACCCGAATATGGCTGTTCGAATTAGGATTTACCCAACCCGAAAAACATGGGATTTGACTTTGCGAATTCGTTTGTAAAAATATGTGTAAAAAAAAAAAAAAAAAGAGGCTTTAATGTTCAAGTAATTTATTGAATGTGTGTGTTTTGTCTAACTAACTTTTATTTTTTTACAGGTTATCCCACAATGACAGGATGATTTCCACGGCTGCATTAATTCTGAGCACAGCCGTGGGAATCCTCCTGCCAGTGTGGGATCCCCGGGCACTAGAGGTTAATTGAGGACAAGTCTCCCTATTCATTCACCTCTGGTGCTCATCAGTTCCAATATACATAATACCAAAAGACACCATAAACTTTTCGGGTGTACATGAACAGGCGTTCTTAACTTGTCTATACTAAGTAGTATATAACATATCTAGTCCATCACAAGTCACAGCAAGTCATTCGGTATGCATTGTCTTATACCATTCATATCTCTTTTGTTGCACCTAGGAAGACCTAAAGAATTAAGGGTGAATAATGTGGCTTTGAAGAAGTCCCATTTACCATATATACTGTTTATATGATAGGGCCTGGAACCTTTGTAGGTTGTATTTCCCATCACGTAGCCTTGTACAACAATCAGTTAAGACAGTGTTAACTTGTAGTGACAACCAATTGCAAGAATTTTTCTGAGGTCGGGTGATTGCGTGTTCATGCATGGTTAATGTGTATATAGTAATGTAAATGTGGCATTGTATAACTATCACTGTCCTTTGTTTATTATACACTTATAAAGGCTAAAACATGTTTCAGACTTTACAAAGTCAGAGCTGAGCGCTAATGTTGATGATATATCTCACACATATGTAAAGCCTACTTGTATATTGTACTCAGAATGCAAAGAGATGTTAGCACAGTTTTCCACTTCCATGTGTGATGTGAACAGGTCATGGCAGAAGCTCTCCACCTGCTTTTTCACTTTTATATTATTCTCCCCATACAATTATTTTACAGGCAATATCCAAACCAGCAGCCTCCTCCTTGCTAACTGATGGCTATTCAGTAGTTACAAGAGTTTTTATTTTTTCATGCCCCTTTAATCGCTGAATAATAATTTTCAAAACATTGGAGCACTTTACCAGTGTTACTCACTATTTTGACTCTTTTTTGACTTTGACTTTGACTTTGAATTTTTGACTTTGAAAATATTTTTGTTATGTGTTATATCTATATATGCATTTTGTTTTTCTAAGCCTGCAATACAATTATTAAACAGAGGTGTAGGACCTGGATCATTAATTGATGTCTCCTAAACATTGTACCATGATAAATATTTCAAGGCTATGCATAATTGTGTTCTCCGTGCTAGTAGGCACTTGTCACAATTGTCACCGAAAGCTGATTCCACCCTTCCGTAATTGGCGGTGTTCTAGTTTTGGACAAAGGCAAAGGTGAGGGGGCAGCTCAGGGGAAAAGCTTTGACATTTACTTCATCAATTTATTTTTATTGTCCCTACATTTATTGCAGCTATAACAACCCTTTAATAGTAATATCTCCTCCCTGTAGGGTATTCTGGTATTTGAAATTATTTTAACTCATTTGTTCTCTCAGATAGCAGTAAAGTGCATTTCATCCTAACCTTTAGGTTTCAATCTTCTCCTTCTTTTCATCTCTAAAGGAGAGGCAGCACTAAACTTTTACAGCATTGCCAATTTAAAGGCCATCTTGAAGTCCATAAGAGCCGTAGAGTTCTAAAGTAACTGCAAATTAAGATTGCTACTTTTTTTTTCTCGAGTCTTGTCCGTGGAGATATCTTAAACTATGAACGTCCCTCTATGTCATAATTCAAAATCGGTTGCCATTTCCGATAGCGCAATATTAGGCTTTGTTTAAGTATCAAGCTTGATTTTTATGATAAACAGTCAGATAAGGGTCATAATTAAATTTATGTGATGGATAGCATAAGTAATGTGGGCAGCTGCAAGCCTGTGTCTGCAGATAACCCTTATATATTGATTTAAAAGACTGAAATAAACCAGATTTTCTACGAAAAAAAAGTCAGGTCCAGTTTCAGGCATTTAAATTGGTCAGTTGATTGGCCAGCTCAAAGCAAGATTCAAACTTATTAGGTCATTATTCCACTATTAAGGTCTAATCTTTGTTTTCATATTACTAAACAGGACAGAAGGTCCCAGCTAATTGATATTGGTTTGGTTTGAACAGCTTCTTTTGAAAGATGTACATTTTAGATAAAAATTGCAATCTTCCAATGGAAGAGAGGTTGCTGAAAAATCTGAGAAGCAGGTACAGTGTTATGTGACACACTGGGTATTGATAAAGTGATAATTATTTATGTTCTTGGATTTCTTGTTCTGTCGGTGAAATTGACCAGATAACAGCAAGCGTGGGAAATTATTACATACACGTTTCACTCTAGTTACTCCTCACAGTGTGCTGTGTCTAAAATTATAGCTCTATCACTAAAGGTCATCTGGTGTCTTCCTTTATTGTTGCAAATTTTCCATAAAACACTACAGTCTGAATAGTGCTAAAGGCTTAGGCCTTGAAAATTCACAACCAGAATGAAAGAGCTGGTCTGGTGGTCCATTAATGTGGGGAAACACTTGAACCCTGGGTCATACAAAACAAAATAAAGTAATAGTTTTTGTAGGTAAGTGGCCTGCTATATTACCAGGCTTGCTACAAACCACACAATATTCAACACCATGCACAGGTAGGTACATTACAGGGACATTTTAATTTATTGTCCCTATTACAGATTTTTATTCACTCCCAGTCTATATCTGATGTATTTGTACCTTGATTAGAAGAGCCTCTGATTATAGCATCTCTACACCAAAGACGCCATTTTGTTATATTATTTTCCCCCAGAATGATGAAGGTCAAGTTCTCATTAAAGTATTTATATTTCACTCCCCCATTAGGTACAGTTTATTTATCATATATGTGTCAAATATGCACCACTGCAGGTTGTTTTCTGATTCTCCAAGTGATGACGCCATAGCTTATAAAAACTAAAGATTTAGGTAAACCAAGTAAACTGGTCTATTCATTGCTCCTATTTCTCAGCAAATATGGGAAATCTCAAGAATCCTGGAACAGCTAATAAAATATCTCACTCTATTTTGTATGGAGGACAATTATAAACAAAATGTCACTGAAAGACTTCCCATGTGGTGGGAGTTTCTTGAAGTTCCTCATAACAGCTCTGTTTCTGCTCCTACTGATTCTTAAAAGTTAGTGACGCTTGACTGGTGGTGAACGGTTTTATCAGGTGGTCACCGGGAGATATGGAAGGACTACTGGATACTATGTTCTTCTGGCCTAAACACCTTCCTATCAATTTTCCATCCAGGAATAAATGTGTGTTGAAACAAATATCAACCAATCATTTTCCTGCCTTCTTCAGGATCCGAATTCTTTGTTGGTTGCCATGTGTTATTGCAATCCACAGCTCTATGTACATTTTCATTTTAGGTGCACATGTGTTAATTATTGATGTCAACTGAAAACGATAAGCATGTCCTAGATTACCACAACAACACTTAAAAAAAAAACAGTTCTTCTTTCACGATGACTAGTAAAGTGATATATTTTTTCAGCACTTGGATCAGTTAGTCATTACCTGTCCATATGTAAGACCTTGTAAACCATGGTAACTGAAGACATAGCTCCAAACATGTCATTACAGTTCATGTACAGTGAAATGACAACAAAAAGCCATTCTCCTATTCACTAAACATTCTTTTTATGCATTTTAATGTATAATTAATATAATATGTCACTTTTTAGAGACATTGGCTTTTTCTGTTTCTAACTTCAACCAAAGTGCTTCTAAGTAGGCATTGTACAGACTCCCCTTTGATTACCATGTGATTAGTTGATTCAACTCATGGTCTCTTTTCTTTGAGATATTCATTGTCTCTTTTGCCTCCTACACAGTCCTTAAGAATTTAAATGAACCATTTTATTCCTCTGTAGAAGCGAGGATCTCCTCGTTCAGCCCCGCCCCTTTGCTTTCCAGTTTATTGTTCCTAATAAAAGTGATGAAGGATTAGCATTATAAATTACACGCTATATGCCACTTTATGTGTTTTCTGACAATGTTGTTTGCTGATGTCTTTAGCCCTATTCACAAAGCAGTCTTTTCTCCGAAAATATAAATAAAAAAGTTATTCTGTCATTATTGTGAACATCTACACATTAAAAGCAACGAATGTCAAGGGCTTCTTTTCTCTGTTAAACTGAATAATAAGGGAAGAATTAGAAATGGTCTTTGAGTAGAAAGCTTTTCTTCAGTTTGGACTTGTTAGCAAAATTCAGATTCACTAGCTGTGAGTAAAAATTAAAAAGCAGCTCCAGCTGCTATACTGATCTAATCTTGAGTATTGTTCCCTGCAGACTAACCTCCTTTGGGCTAGGTGAAACTTATTGTCATTTTTGTGAATCCAGAGTCAAGGCTCCGTCCCCAGCTTTGGATTTTTGGGGACAATGCTGCAAAGAGTGGAGATGACTTGTGACCTGTACCTCCTACCACCCCCTTCCAGGAAGATGGAATCTCCATGACTCTGGGTGCACTGGGATTTGTGCAGAGCATGCAGCAGTCCCCATGGTTATTGGCAACTGACCTTTACATTGCATTGGGCCTGATCATAGTATATTACTGTACATGTCCTACTCTTGGTTACCCTTAGAAATAGAGCCTTAAATACATACCATTAGAGCTTGTCCATCTCTAAAAATATGGAACATATTCACTGGGCTCAGAGAGCTCTCTCATTAGTCCTATCTCTAGATGGAATTGTTATCATTTTTAAATATTTCTGCTGTCTATGCCTTTGCTTGTCACACAACCTCTCTACCTTCTCAGTGATAGCTTGGCTTGGGGTTCTTTATTTCAATTTTACTGGTTTGAGCCTGCACTGGGTTTGCCTGTCTGGACAGTTGTACTCACTTCGGTGTATTAACCTGTGGAAAGAGGTTTTTAGGGGCATACTTTTTACTCACCAGGGTTACCTCTCTTCTCATACCACTGGTCTGCCTTTAATCATATACTTAGCAGTAGATGTACACATTACTATACTGAAAACCCACTCATCTATTAAATTCAGATTATGTGTATGTAAAATAGGGAAACCATCTAATAAGTGTTTCCCAGAACTTGGAAGTTTCCAACATAATGGAGCTTCCTTTTATGGCTTTGATGACTTATTTTTACTTCCACTGATTTTCCCACTTACTTTTCAGCGTATCCCCAGGCTCTACTTTATTTTTATTATTATTATTATTATTAAACAGGATTTATATAGCGCCAACATATTACGCAGTGCTGTACATTAAATAGGGATTGCAAATGACAGACCAATACAGACAGTGATACAGGAGGAGAGGACCCTGCCCCGAAGAGCTTACAATCTAGTAGACTTTATCTAAAAACATAGCAAATTATAAAGGGGAAGCTTTAACACTACAAACCATACACTATGAAGCAACCCCCTCTATACTGGCAATGCACACTTCTTGGCCATGTTCCTGTGTGGTCGGCAAGGTCCACGAATAGGGTATGGCCTTTGGTCCACTAGTGGGCGGCGACCATCTGACTGATGGGCCGCAGCTCTGGCCGTTGCAACCCCCAGTGGGGTCAGGAGAAGAACCCCGCTTGGGGGAGCGCACTGGCCAGAGCCGTGGACCATGTCTTCCGTACGGATTGCCGGCGCAGGGAAGTGGGTGGGTTGTGTCTCTGGACTAGTGTTGGTGTTCGAATTTGGGTTGTCCTTATATTCGACCCAAGTATGGCTGTTCGAATTCGGATAGACCCCACCCGAAAAACACGGGATTCAACAGCAAACTCATGTGTAAAAAAATCTGTTAAAAAAAAATAATGTTAAATTAATTTATTGAACGTGTGTGATTTGTGTAACTGACTTTTATTTTTTTACAGGTTATCCCACAATGACAGGATGTTTCCCATGGCATGTACAGCCATGGGAATCCTCCTGTCAGTGTGGGATCCCCGGGCACTAGAGGTTAAATGGGAACAAGTTTCCCCACTCATCACTTCTAGTGCTCTGTGATTGGCTGAGGAAAGGTAAACTCTGATGGCAACTCAAGCTTCATCAGGATTTTCCTTTCCCCAGGCAATCACAGAGCACTAGAGTTGAATGAATGAGGAAACTTGTCCCCATTTAGCCTCTAGTGCCCCAGGGATCTTCTTAATGAATGCGGCCGCGGTCAGCATTTATTTAGAACAGTGTGCGATCCCCGGCACTAGAGGTTAAATGGGGACAAGTCTCCCCATCCAAAACCTCTAGTGCTCTCTGATTGGCAGAGGAAAGCTTTAGGAACAAAGGACTCCCTGTGTTCTTGGATAGAGAAACTCTATCCAAGAACACATACAACTAGTAAAGGGCTGCAAGAGCAATCAG
>NC_092861.1:123523084-123564644 GCF_032062135.1 Pyxicephalus adspersus | reverse complement strand
GGTATTACAGGTTTTCCAAGACATAATAACCTGGTAAACAAATTTGCTGAAACACTTAAAAGGTTGCATACAGATGATTACTGTTATTATATTATAAAGGTATGTAATGGGGCCCAGTATTTAGAAGAAGATTTTTTCCCTTGAAATCTATCCTGAGTTTGTCATCACAGTGTTTCAGGTCATTTTTAAGATGATCCATGATGGTTTGTTGTGACAATCCCAAAACAAATTGTCAATATAGTCACATACTGTATTTTTATCACTGAGAGTCAAGTCTTGACTTTCTTCGTTTTGGTCCCCTAGATATTTCTCTGGGTCCCATAGATATTACCCCAAGGTTTATTATTCTGCACAACTTTAAAGTTGCCCTACCAGACCAGAAAACTTTGCAGAGTGATGAAAACTTCGTGCAAGGAAGGTTTTCCTATCATTTGTATTTATTGAATTTAGCACTGCTACACTGCTATCTGTTTTTGCAGTTCAAATATTTGATAATAAAATGTAATACACTGTAACAAACTCAACAAATAGGTCATTCTAATTCAGATTTTAAGTATTAAGAGATGTGTAAGGTGCACATGTGAACGTCATATTTGGATATCTTACAAGTCTTACTACCTACTTCCAGCACTGACCAGCCCATGCTTGTGATCACTGCACATATTTAACCACAGACATCTTCTTTGCACTTCCTCTGGGCCTGGTGTCTTTTCTTTTTGGCCATTGGGTGACAACTAATATTGGCCATGTTCTGTTCCTGCTTCCCGCCACCTGAGACATGCTTTTTTTAATGTTTAATGATGTTGGGTTACAACGTCTGTTCTGTTTAAGAAATGTTTCCTGGCTTTTGGCAATTTGTACTACTGACTTAACAGAGATTTGCACACCCCAATTTTTCCCTGGTTTCCAATTCAAAAGTTGTAGCAGGAATGGTGAGGCTTTCTGAATGTTCCTCTAGACAACCTCAAAAACATGGAATAATGAATACACGTATGGTGGATGTAAAGGTGGAGTTGTGTAAACTGTCTGCTCTGTGCCATTGTGAACATCTTGTATTCTCCTTCCCACAGTTGTTGGGTAGTGACCTGATAGGAAGAAAGTTTATGGCTGTTATGCCTAAGGGGTCATGAAAAAAAAAGCAGCTGGTAATATACAAAATATAAGCTCACACTTTTTTAATAATATAATATAACAAGGAGGTTTGGTCAACATGAGCTAGCAATGGTCATGTACAGTTTTGATTGGTTGAGATCACAATATAATTGTTAACTCCTGATATCGCAGAGTGCTGATTTTTACATTTTCTGGATACGCGTAAAGAAATGCCAACTTCTACCTGCCTTACTCTTCCCGGTTAGATAATATCAACATGGGCCCTCCCTGGCGTAACCCAAGTCGTGTGATCTTGCTGATGTAACTGTTGCTGTTTTGGACCATTGTACCCATCCAATAAAGATAAGTACTAACTAATTAAGAAGTGCCTGGGTGTTTTCACTTGTAGTCCCATAAATACTCCCACCTTGTTACACAAGTTTGCAACCCCTGTTTAGAATAACCTCGGTTGCTGTTCATTAATGGGCTTAAGAAGAGAATTGTTGTTTTGATGGTGCCTCATGTAGTAAGGCTGAATTAAAAGTTGAACAATGGATCTTCTCAATATTTGCTCCTCGCACTCCATGTTCTTCCTTCACTTATCTGTTGTTCACATGCCGCCTTGTGTGAACATTCATGCAACTGATCCTGGAAATGTTTTACTTTCCAAAGGACTTGTAATTCTCTTCATCCTGTCCACCCACACCACTACCACACTGCACAGTAAGGCTGTCCTATTTTCTAGTTCACCTGCAGATTCCAGTGCCCTGAAACCATCCTAGTAGTTGTAAAGTGTGGCAGTGTGTGAATAATGAGAGTGAACAGAAGAAAGACGAACCCTTTGGCAGGTAGATATACCCTTATATGATTTCTAATGCAGGGTCCATACCAAGATTTTCACAACTTTTCACCCAAGTTTTTACTTCAAAAAAAAAAATTTGAATCCTGAGTGAGAAGCCCTGGTTTTTAGCTATTTGCATGAAGCATTTCTTACAAGCACAGCTAAAATAATTCTTGGATTTATTTTGAAGGTCAGCCCATGATTTTACTGGCTCCATGAAGTGGCCTTTTAAATCAAAGGGTTTCTGTGTACTTAAGAGCATAACTAAGGAATTAGCCATACCACAGCCCACTTGAAAATCTGCAATCTAGTCAAAATATGAGGTTGTATTATGTGGTTTGTCATCCTAATTTTTCTTGCCCAGTCCATCATTTTGAGCACACAAAACATAATTTTTGGTTTGCTTTACTTTAAAACCTCTAATTTTGTGCAAGAAGGACGTTTCTGGTTCTCCTAAAAGTAAGATATACTCAAATATATACTGTAAAGTGAATGGACCTTTAAAGTGATTGTTGTATAAAAGTAACTTACACCCTATTTAAATATGAAAATATGAACTTCAGCAAGCAGCTAAATGAACTATTGAAATGTGTTTATATACAAACTTCCCTAATTGCCATAAGATGTACAACTCTGTTCAGCAAGTCTTGTGATACAGGCAGGGCCAGGCTGAAACAGAAGAAGCATTCATGTTTGGTGGCATGTCATGGGGGTGTAGCTTGGATGGGAGCCTTTTGTACTTCTGTATTGTCAACTGCATTTTGCAGTACTGAGATACCAAACTGATAGCTTAGTCCTACAGAACACAAAGGGAGGTTTGGGCTCTTCTTCTATAACCAGTGGCATGTGCCTTCTTTGTTAGTGTAATTGTTGCTCACTTTGTATGAATAGCTTTATATGCAACTTGCTCCTAGCTGTAACAAAGTTTTGATGACTGCATAGGGGAAGCATAATTTTCTCTGTGTGTGTTGCATGAGTGAGGTATTATTTTGGTCCTGCTCTGCATTCAATTTTGAATGAAAGTTTAATCATTTACCTGTCCTGCCATGTCTGCACTGATTCCTGGCAGCCTGCTCTTCCTGCAGCTACCCGATCTTAAGTGTCACTGGTGCACCCCATGCATGCTGTGCTGCCTGTATGCTTTATCTAGAGAATCTGGTTCACCTGACCAATGAACACTGCCCTAACCTATCCCCACCAGGCACCTATTTGGGTTGGAAACCCAAGTATCACAGTCCATCATCTGCTTGTCACCTCCGACCCTTCTGGCACCTTGCCCGTCCTGACCTCTGCTTTACTTGACCATTCTATTGTCCCAACACCTGTGCAAGACCCTGGCCTCATCTTCTTACGACTTTCTTGTGTTTAAACTCTATTTTTTTTTAACCTGTCCTTGTTCCCATGTTCTCTGGACTTTTCAGATTTCTGTCCTCAATCTCAGTCCTCTGTCAGTCCTATCTCAGATGGCATCCCATGCACACTCAAGTCATGGGGAAACCAAGTGCTGGAATGGCAACATTTCCTCCTGAGTGAGGGCTTACTGGAGATTAAATGTGCAGTGGAAATTAGTGAAGATCTGAAAATTTAAATTTATTTTATATGAAAAAAATTTGCTTCTGGAAGAAGCAGAACAGTCTACGTTCCTGATGCCCCATCTGCAGGCCTTTGACACTTATGGTGCAGCCTTCAGAGACCCTGAAGACAGAAATCTTTTTTTTCCTTACCTTGAGGCTTATTCAGACGAAAAATAATCCATATACTGGTAGTAATTAATTAGTTTGGTTTATTTTTTTTCACGCCATCCTACCTGTGGTGTACTTTTTCACTTTTTTTACTTTCTGCTGCCATATATATCATATATATGTATGTATGTTTTATACCTCTTGAGAGATATCCCCATTGTCATGAATGGCAATCAAATTGTCTACTGTAAATTATGAATATTACATTTTGAACTCAATTAAAAAAAAAACCATTTGTGTACCAGCTTTAGCTGCACAGCTGTCTGACCTCTCTTCCCTTTTACTTTCCAATAGTCCAACGACAGCTGACACCTTCTTCCTGAGAATTTCTCCTACTACTTAGTTTTGCCTCTTCATGTAGACACTTTGATTGACTTTGACAACATCTATTGTTTTCCTTACTTAGGTAGTCTCATGGTCTAATAGGACTGACCCTTCGACCTTCAAAGTAAGTTGTCTACCTTTGGTCTAGATCTAGGTTTTTGTTTTGTACACATTACCATGTTGAAACTGGTGTAAATTTACATATTTTACCCATGACCCCACCGAAATTCAGAAAGTAGCAGGCAGGGCTTTTGCTAACTCATACATTTAATGTGATTTTGATTGGGGTCAAGAAAAATCGAATACCTACACCCAGTAATATTTAAAGACACTCTTATTTATTATAAGGGTTTTACAGACCATACCTGTAAAGAAGACATTGAAAACTGCCTATTTTGCCATCCTACTATATGCTACTTCAATTACTAGAAATGGGCCCCCAAGTCTAGTGGGAAACTGACACCTCTAGGAGTGCCGATTTTCTGGGTCACCTGCAGCTATGAGTAACTTAAGAAACAACGTGAAATGACGTGAGATCAGAAGGAAGAACCGCTGCGAGTTGCTGGATATCCAGGAGATTGTAACTAGCGAAAATGTTAATTTTTCCTGCATACTTCTTGTGATTAGATTGGTGTTTAGTGATGCGGGCAGCACAAGTAGTATATATGCAACGTCTTCTGTACAGGTATGGCCTTGTTGAAATTATTTCAGTATGTGACATCTTTAAACTTTTTAATGTTGAAAAGATGTACCTATGCAAAGGTCACAGTTTATTTCAATACTTCCAGATGTGGATAACTGTGAGTCATGGGTACTACATGGACTGTAAATACAGAGAGCAATTTTTTCAATATATATATATATATATATATATATATATATATATCTGTGTGTGTGTACCATGTGCTCCCTGTTTAACATCAAGCATGGAGTATGTGTAAAGGAATAAATACTACAAATTCCTCAGCCCTTGGCCGCAGCTCGTGTTGTGCACATTTTATATATACAATAAGCCTTATAGTCACAGGCCTTTCTATAAACACTTACAGATCCTTTAGACGATATCATGCATTTGAAGAGGTTTTTTTTAAAAAAAAAAACAGCCTGCCCTGCTACTTCATATTATTTGCAAAAGCAGCTAAGTCCTGCAATGTTGGAAGGTAAAAACAAAAAAGTCACTGTATATGCCAAGCTATGTGTGTGAGTGTGTTTTTCAATTTAACTTCCTGATCGGTCAGGGTTGGCCTCACAAAAGGGTTCCGTTCTTGTCCAGACACATTGCAGACTTCTGGCAAAATAGCCAGAGCTCACGAAAATTTACACAGCCTTGGCACACAGCCAGGCGTAGGGCTGAGCTGAAATTTGGACTGCCTTGTGTTACTGATTCCATTTTTGGCAGTAATGGGGGTGGCTTTTTCTGTATGCAGGGTCAGAACTGTTGAAAGGAATAACAGTTAAGAGCACAGAGAGCAATTCATGTAATTATATCTGTCAGATGACTTATAATCAGTGTTCTTACAGTTTGCTTGCCGCTCTTGTGGTTTTTGGTTTTTCATGCTTGTACGACCGGGATATTAATGTAAAACATGCACGCTAAAAAAATATTGCTGTTGATTTTTAAAACTTCTTATTAAATGTGGCAATCTGTGCACTGACTCCGGTTGTAAAAACATATGGTGAAAAAAAGTCAGTGAATTCAATCCCTGAACAATTCTGCATGAGGATTTTTTTTACTTGATTGCTTCACTAAATACATTTTACTGAGTTTGAGTCATTAAACAATATGTTTTGTATATTTCATTAAGTTGTTTGAGACATGTATCTTCTTAAAAAGCATGTTTTAAAAGTCAATTTACACAAGGTTGGCAAATGTTCCAGCTACAGTTGAAATACTTTTTCCTAGAATGTCATCTAAAGTATTGCACTCTGTATTCCTCTTGCTATTTACACTTAGTCTCAACATAAACAACTTTTTAAATTTTGTATACAGTGGGATAGGATTGGAAGCCTCGTCAGGTTTTTATTAGCGATTCAAGCACCACTTCATGTTTAAGGTCTATAGTAAACTGCTTTCAAATTTGACTCCAAAATCCAACTCGTTTCAGGGGTGAAAAAAGTCCTCCTTCCTCAGCACTTTATGTAGAAGGTGTCAGAATCAGTGCTAACACCCCCAAAATAAGTTGACTATTTGTGTCAAATAGATTTCTGTGGACAATATACACAGAAAGGTGCTTCTATTGTCTACTTCTTCCTTAGACTGCTCAAACTTATTGTGGGGTTTGCATAGCATTTGTATGTTCTCACTGTGTTTATTGAACTCCAGTTTTCTCCCACATCCCAAAAACATATTGATATATTCCCTCAAAATTAGTGTTAGGGTAAGTAAGCAGAATCTCCAGATATAAAGCCTACCACTCATTATCTATCTGCCTAAAGTCAGCTTCAAGCAGGTATATAGGAAGCATGAGCATACAAAATATAGGCATAGCAAATCACTGCGGTTTTTACCCCGATAATGACTATATAACCATCTTTCAAGTAGAACAACACCCGCCTAACCTCCATCAATCCGACGTATGCTAGCTCCCTCACCAGCACCAATATCTTTACCTTCTCTTCTTCTGGGTTCAGGATTTCAGCTGTTCTGTTTGCCAGGATAAATGAACGTAAAACGAATGATAAATGCTCATTTGCAGGGTGTTGTCTTGACATATCCTGCAGCAACTCAGTGTACTTTTCAAAGATCTGACAAAAAACAGTAGTATTTCCCTTATAATAAAAAAAAAAAACCTGTGTGTGCATTTCTTCTGTGTTTTCATCCAATGTTCACCTTTAAAAAACCTAAAGCAGAAGTAAACCCAAAACTAACCCAAAACAAATAATTCACATTTACCCCCAATCCCGCAGATCAGTAGATCCGTCGGAAGGTTTCTTCCATTGGGTCCTGCGTCATCCCGGTATCCATCTTCGGCCAGGCGCAGAGGGAGCGCAAGGTGCCACCATCTTCCCCTCTCTTTTTCCTGCTTGGCCCGATCCCGCACTGTGCAGGCAGGAGAAGTGCTTGGGCTTGCGCAGAAGGAGCAGCCGAGAGCCTCCTGGGATGCGTGACAGATATCCTGGAAGGCTCTGCGCTCCCATTCATTCTTGATCACCTAGGCGATCAAGATGTAAGGGGGGGCGGTGCTGCACCTTTTTTAAAAAAAAAATCAAATAAAGGGTGTTGCACTTAAAAAAAACACAAACAAACAGAATTTTTACTTTAAATTAAAGGGTTGTCTACTTTTATGTAAAGTGAAAATTCTGAGTTTAGGTACACTATAAATGATGTATTTGTGTCTCAAGCAATAACTGGTCATTTTTGTTTTACAAGTTCCTTCTTGCAACATACCTTTATTAAATCTTTAATGTTTTCTTTATACCACTCTTTTTAGACCTGTACTACATTATAGTAATTGTACATTTACTGGAAAGTATTATGCACACAAAAAATGCATTGCATACAAACACCCTAGCACATACAATGCATATATTAACCTTCTATTATCCATTTGGAACATTTACATTACAAATACAATAGCTTTACGATTTGTTCTTGCCAGGTGATGTTATTAATATTCCTTTACACTTCCTTCAAACTTGAGATGTTATATTTTATTGGGATAACACAAAATTAGTTTCTTGAATCTCCATATCTATTACTCAAGTATACTTACCGGGCACTTTATAAAGGCTAGCACTGTAAATGGGTACTGGTAACTGTTACTACAAATTCTCTGGAACTGTATTATCTACTCCTCTATCCTAATAATAGCTTTATTCTGGCTGAACTCAGCACATCAATATTACTCATCTTACCTATCAACAATATATGATGGTTGGACACAAGAACATTTCCATCCTGGATAGAGCTCTTGCAGGTTTTTCTTTCCTGTTTGTTCTTTTTCAATCTTCTCAGTCTGCTTTCTTGTGCCTGATTAATATTCAGTTGGGCACAACATGCATAATTTAACTTGCTTGGCATGGTAACAAGTTTGTTTTATGGTTTGATATTTAATTATAAAGTCTGATTGACTTACAGCACAGTTCAGAATGACTGTATAGGTTTTCCTGTATTTATGGCTTCTCTATCGCATATGGTTTCACCTTGCACTACATGCTGGCAGTGTTCATTGGTTTGAGTAAGGCAGGATAGAAAACAGTCTATTTTTTCTTTTCTCCTTTTCTACCCAGAATTTTCCATATATCTAAAATAGAAGATAGGGGTAACTTTTTTTGAATAATTTTTATTTTTTGTGGTTCATATAGAGATAAAAAAACAAAGCATATATTAAAACTAGAACATGGCAATAATACAATATGTAAGTACAAAAAATAGGAATATAACAATTGTACATGAAAGGATAATGTGCCTGGAATTCAATGGGGACAACTTTTAGTTGTACAACATTAAAAAGCTAAACTTTAGTTTAATAATATGTGTACTGATGTCTAAATTTTTTTCTCTTTGTAAAAACCATAAAACTTTTAAAAAAAGTTACATTATAAAAAAAGCTCTAAAATAAAGGCATTTCTGTCCCCCCTACAAAAAAAAGTATACATTCCTGTCTACCCAACGCTACTGCTTTTAACAGAAAAGACATATTCTAGAGTAATCACCAGCAAAAGGAAGGAAGTTCTCAGTCTGAGAGATAAAGCATATCAGGAGAGTCTACAGGAACTTATGAAAAAGTGGAAAAGTGCGATATGACTGAAACCTTTAATACATTTGGGGTGTAATACTTGGCATGAGCTGCAGGATAGGTAAGTATTAAATGTTTTCTTTAAAGGAATTGTTTTACTTTGTTTTTTTTGAAAGGTAAAGAGTCACTTTAAGTCACTTTAAGGAATGGACATACCATTGCCAAACTACTGTTCAGTGTTTTAAATAAAACAGTAAACGTACAAGCTGTAGGCATCAGCAATAAACATATAGGAATTTGGAAAGCTACAATACACAAAACAACTTTATCCTTAATAGAACAAAATATCACGTTTGTGGCTAAGTTACAAACTAATGATAAACATTTGACCAGATGCTATTCTCTACTGGTGCTGTAAAGTAATGCAATAATATGCTGAGCTTACACCAACAACTCTTAATTCTGCAGGCACTAACACACACATGCATTACCATTAATAATGTTGACATAGTTATATCCAAGCTCTATTACCTGTTTGTCTTTGCCTATGTTTGCTGGGCTTTTCCCAAATTTATTCTCCACATCCTAGTTAGTTTTGAATCTGTTGGAGAGGACAAATGCCAGTAAATGCAAATGAGGATTTTAGGCTCTACATTTGCAGGATGTCATATGTGCTGTGAATGTGCTCAGTGGTGAGCAACTGAGCGTGGAGGGTCCTGAATGGAAATCAATTGAGAATCATTGATACAATCAATGCTTCACCATCTGCAAATATTAAAAACAGATCAGGTCCGGTGGCTGTAACATTTTAAATCACAAAGACTTGGATTTCCCATTGAGGTGATGTGACTCAAATGTTTAAGTTGATCGAGTAAGGGAATGTTCTTTTTTAACTATCTTAAGAAATCTCATGGCATCACAGAGGCAAAATGCAGTAAAGGATTGGCAGGTTGATCATCTGCCACTTGATTCCTGTGAAATCACTTTGTGAGAGGTTGCATTGATTAGGATAAGTCACCAAGTAGAGACTAGAATACAAAGATTTGGATAAATCTAGAACAACCAGTTTTTATTCTTGATAAATTGAAAGGTAGAAAAATGTGATTGCAGCATATCAAGAGATGTCTGCTGGTTCACCTTTTTCATTTGATATAAATGCAACAAAAAAACTCTTAGAACTATTAACAGAATTCTAGAAATATTAAAGCATCTTGTGCAAAGTACAAACTGTTTCTTGCGATCTTCAAAATGATTAAACATACGGTGGTGCACTTTTCAACTCATATTTTCATTATTATTGATTCTTTTCTGTGTCTCCGCTAACCTTATGAAGACCTTAATACACTTGAGTCATGTTACCTCTTTTCTTTCTTTCCTGCTCCAGTCTACCCGTGTTATTAACTAGTTTCATCCAGAGTTCTTATTTTCAGTAGTTGAACTTTGATTTTACAAACAGCTTAGAAGCATATAGACCAGTTATCTGGGGAGAAGAGGCCAATGTATAAGGGATTTTCCTGGTTAGAGAGATGGTGATACCTGAATATTAACACAAAGGATAGCAACAGCTAAACAATTCTGCATATTTGGAATTCTGAAATGAATGATATCCCCTTTTATTACACCTCTGAAACATCATATTGTAAATACAGAATTGGACAACTGTTAGACTGGGAATGTCATATTCAAATTTAATTTAATAAAACAACTTAAAAAATCAAAATTAATGCTGCTGCAGTAGAGATTACCATTTCTCTGCTTAACATTGTAAAAATCTGATGAAAAAAAGAGAAGATTTTCCTAAAATTAGTTTTAGAGGGTTACAATACTTTTCGGACCATTTTAGAATGACGATTTATACACAAGGAACACCTTTTAGTGTCCAAATGTGGAATGGTATACCTATTGAGATATAGTGGTTTTGTATTAATTATTCTTTATATAGCTTAATAGCAAAGTGAGAACCATTATAGTTGTGTTATTTTAATGTTCTCCTCTTCTGCATCACCTCCCACCTTTAAGATAAGAGAGGAGGAGGGCTGAGTTGTACCCTGGAGTTGTACCAAAGTCATAAATGTATAATTCTGTTGCAACTACAAAGATGAATCAACCATCCAGTTGAAAAAGTCACTGTAAAAACTGATGTACTTACCAGCTGGGGAATTTGGGCTGATGATTCTGTAGATCTGTATGTTGTTGAAAGAAGTTTTCTCTTATCTTGCTTTTGTATCCCAACCAGAATGTCTTACCTCTGATATAAAAGGGCTTGAGGGAGGTTAAAACTTAAACTATGAAGATTTGCTAAGCTATAGGGAGCATTTAGAAACTTTTCCTTTGTCTAAACCATTCTAGTGTGACAGATAGACTTGGGGTATTTCCTACTGCTCCTACAATGGTGGTCAGTGGGTTAAATTTCCCTCCTTATAATAGTGGTTGGAATTCCATCTTTACAGGCATCTAAAACAATCATTGGTGTCCTGCAGTTGGCTCTGCCATGTGGCACTGACTAAGGAACTAGGCAGCCCTAGCAACCTCTGGAGGAACCTTCCACAGAACCTAACAGTGTTAGGAGATGCTTATCATTCTGTCGATCCTGTGCAGTGTGCCATTGCAGTATCAATCACTGTTTATTCTGTCTAGCTATGTCATTTGCAGCAGCAAGAAGAACTAACAAGTTGCAGCAGCCCCTGCTTCCCTTCAGCCGTGTAGTCTGGGATGTACCTTTTCAGCAACCCCAGTGCACACTCTGAGCACAGCTAAAGGGGATTTTAGGTGCAGATTGGTTCCTGACTCAACCCTGTGTTGTCTTTGACTTTTAGGGCTTTATAATCTTTCTGCTCAGTCAATAGGTAAACTATGCTGACTTGTTTCTTGACTGTGATTTTGTAAGATTTACTGTTGCTGACCTTGCCTGTTTCTGACCCTCCGAGTGTACACTGCCTAGACTGACCTTTTGCTTGTGTTCCTGACTCTGCTTTTATCTTTGCCCTTGTATACCCCATCTGGTGGACTGATACCTCTGTATGACCTCTGGCTCCGTATTTTGGAATTGCCTCTTCTGGAATCTTGGTACTGCATTATCTGTGAGCTCCGAGTCCTTCCCCAGACACCATCCCTTGCACACAGAAGTTCTGGGGGCAACCATACGTCGGGACAGGGCAACTAGCCTCCCAAGGCTGAGCAGAGACTTGCTATAGGTGAAGAGTGTGGAGTTAGATTGGGGGACTGGTGTCTGGTGAGTACTGTTGCTACATAGGTGCAATAATTGTTGTTAGAAAACAAACAATTAAAGTTCGATCACCGATTATTTACAATTATATTGTGTGCACAATTCTGTACATGCTAAAATGATACGATCGTTTAAATATAACTCCACCAATAATGTACACACACTGGATCGTTTGAACCATGCAGGAAGTGACATGTACAAAGTGTATCACAGAACAATCCACGATCACTGAACGACCCTACACACACTAGATAGCGAACGATCGTCCCCCAATCAGATCTGCCTGGACGGTTGTTTGTTTCCAGCAACATTCCTGGTTCGTTGTCGTTGTTGACCAGTCGTTGTGCACTTTTCTTGTTAACGATTATTGGCCGATTGGTCAATAATCGTTTGTTACCAACTATATTAATTGCACGTCTGTACGTAACCTTAACGCCTGGTTGAGAATGTCTAATCTACAGTTTTGTTTTACTTTAAAAACCAGTTCAAACACTGTCGTAATGCATTTAGGGGCAAATGTTGGTGTCAGATTTGAACATCACTAACAAAGTACAGGTAGCTTGACCTGTTGAAAACAGTACAATAAAAGCTACGATGTTCTTTCTTTTAACTTAGAAGGATGATTATGGAAAATATAGTAATTCTTAAATCAATGAATAACAGCTCTGCTTGTTGGAATGTGGAGTAACCGTACTTCATAGTATACAGAATTCTCACCCAGACTGAGGATATCAAGTTCCATCTTTATAGCACTGCAACTAAGAGGTCACAGTTGTTGCAGCTGTGTGACTGAATCCATGATGTCATGGCTGCCTAGTTATGTTTCAGCTGTGTATTCTCATGGCTGCTAACACAGAGCTCTCCTCTTCCCTATACATCTCATGCTCTGAAATGCTGTGTGTTTCCTATAGTATCACCAAGATACCTAAGGGGAAATGACTAACACAGGTAAAAGCAGGCTGTACCATAAAGAGATAGCAATTATTGTTATGGTGTAAGGGAACCTGAAATCTATTTTTCAGCATGTTTGGTATTTTTTACTGTATACAATGTACTTAAGCAAATTGGTTTTTTTTTAATATTTTGCTAAGTTTTTTTTACCAGGAGATCCAGTAACAACAGGCTGACAACACTAGACTGCTACCTAGCATTTAGCACCAGTGCTGTTAGCAAACCCAAAATCTACACCACCTGTCCAAAAGAACATGCCCTCTAATATTTTATTGGACCACCTTAAGCTTTAATTGTGGCACATATTATTCTATGCTATTGTTTTTTTAAGCGTATGCAATGACGCAAAATGTATTTCCTTCTAGAGTTGCATCCATTTTTTTTGCAAAGATCCTGTATTGATGATGGAAGAGTTTGGGCCAGCCATGTATAGCGTTCTCCAGCACAGCCTAAAGATTTTCAATGGGATTAAGGTCTGTAATGGCCATGTCTGAAAATGTTGTCTCATACTCCCCTAACCACTCTTTTACAATTTGAGCCCAATTCTAGCATTGTCATCGTGGAATATGCCTGCGCTTATCAAGGAGGAAAAACCTGGTCATTCAGTATACTCAGACAGTTGACCTCATTTATTCTACATTTACCTAGACCATAAGAGGCAACCCCAGACCATAAGACTACTTCCACAGGCACAGGAAGTATATTTTCCAGTATATTTAGTATCAAACCTTAATAATATTATTATCAAACAGGATTTATATAGCGCCAACATATTATGCAGCGCTGTACATTAAATGGGGATTGCAAATGACAGACTAATACAGACAGTGATACAGGAGGAGAGGACCCTGCCCCGAAGAGCTTACAATCTAGTAGGTGGGGGAATTTCACACACAATAGGATGGGAGATATGTAGTGGTGGGAAGTAGTGATGGTTTCAAAACACAGAAGAAGATGGGTAGGCAAGTTTGAAAAAATGGGTTTTGAGTGCTCTTTTAAATGAGCAGAAAGTAGAAGCAAGCCGAATAGGACGAGGAAGACCATTCCAGAGAGTTGGGGCAGCTCTGGAGAAGTCTTGTATCCGTGCGTGTGATGAGGTTATGAGTGAGGAAGTCATTAGTAGGTCATTGGAGGAGCGGAGAGAGCGGCAGGGGGAGTACTTTTTTACCAAGTCAGAAATGTAAGTGGGACAATAACTGTGTAGGCATTTGAAGGCAAAGCACAGGAGCTTGAATTTGATTCTAAGGTGAAATGGAAGCCAATGGAGAGAACTACAAAGAGAGGCAGCAGAAGAGGAGCGGTGGGAAGGATGGATGAGTCTGGCTGCAGCATTCATGATAGATTGTAGAGGGGAGAGTCGGGTTAGTGGAATACCAGCGAGAAGGATGTTACAGTAGTCCAGGTGAGAGATGATAAGAGCATGTACAAGGAGTTTGGTGGTCTTAGGGGACAGGTAGGGGCGGATTTTGGAGATGTTGCGTAGGTGAAAGTGACAGGACCTGGAAATGTTCTGAATATGGGGGGTAAATGAGAGGGCCGAGTCAAAGGTGACACCCAGACAACGTGCCTGAGGGGAGGGCCTTACTATATAACCTTACTATGCAAAATTGTTTTACCTAAAATTTCCTGCCAGGATGACAAGGCGTAATCACTACTTCTCAATTAGATGGACCATTGCCAGCCTTCTGTGTCTTCTTAAAGATCTGATAGTCAGTCCAATGTGCGAGTGTCTGCATGCACACCAGAGGATAACAATACTGCTTCTAAATGGAGGGCAATGGCCTAGCACTGTCAGCCTATAACCAGAAATGCTGCTACTGGCAGAATCTCCAGATAGGGAACAGATTCACTTAATGGGACATCAGAACAATTTTGCTGAAAAATAGATTCTAGGTTTAAATATACATTAATGTAAATATGTGAACCTTATTTAATTTATCAAACTTTATTTAATTGTTAATGTAAATTTACAATTTAAAACAGTTACAACACAAAGTCTACAGTAGGCTCCTGCAATAAACTTGGAATATAAAAATGTTATTGAATATTTAGTAACTTACTGATCATGAGCAATCACGATTTGTCATACCGAGTAAAATACAATATGTTATAGCAAACTGAATATTTTATTTTCTGTTCCGTGCATAATAGAGGCAGTGGGAATGGTATATTTAAAATTTATTCTGTATACATTATATTTACAGGGGAAGAAGGAAGGAGGTAGTGACCTTTTGCGAAAAGCGAATGACATTAATATAGTTACAATGTGTGTTTTATTAAACAAACAGTTATGGTGATCTAATGCACAGACCTTCCTGTGAAACAAGGCAAGCTAGGAACAAAGAGATAAGCTAAAGTTCACTTGAGGAAAATCTATTTCCTGTGTGCAGTAACAAGTGCTTAACAACATTCTACTCTGGCGTTGCTGCACTGGAACAAGCCATCCCATGGTACAATTTCTTTCAAGTTAAGGAAGGTTGGTTGTAAAAAAAATAGTGCGGGCTAGATAAAGGTTAAAATGTCTATTTTTGATTATCATGTAAATATTTATGTGGACTAAGCAATTGTTTTGAATTAAACAAAGCCTTGCTGTTTCATAAAGGATGATCCTCATATTAAATTTTAAAGCCGAACTTCAGACAAGCAGCTGAATACACAATTAAGATGTTGTTATAGCAGGCATTAAGTATTAAGTATTTGTAATCCTTTTCAGCCACTCTGCTGATTTAGGCACCCCTTCCAGACTGCACAATCAGATCCTTGAGGTCCACTACTGCAGCAGAAGCAACACAGCTTAGACAATGTGCACACAATACTTGTTACCCTGGATGAATGGTCATGCTTGTCTCTGGCAAAGTCTAGCATGTGTACAGCAGTCCCCTGATGACATTTATCAATCTGACCTGGCAGATTGATAAATAACTGCGTGGGATTGACTATTGTACGTTCAAAAGTGCTGCTCACTCATCCTTCCCCCTCCCATCTCCATTAAACAGAACTGGGTTTTGTATATAGCACTTTCAGGGCTTTCATTGGCAGATTGGCCAATGAAGGAGCAGCAGGTGACTGATGTGGTCAACCATTTGCTCCCTTGTATTCAATTCATGTTATGTTAGTCATATTGAGGGGTGGGGTGGAACAGCCCTGAAGGGAGGGTGGGTTAGATGATCCTTGTAAACAGGAAATGAGGCTGGCCTAAGATACCTGCTGCAGCTTCTAATGCTTGCTATGTTGAAGTCACAGTGTGCAGGGGAATTTTTAGTACAGAACGGGACAGTGTGCCAAAGTAAAGCTTTTGAAAAAGTAGAGTTCAGCTTTAAAAGATAAAGTAATTGAAACTGCAGCATTGATTCAAATTTCTCTAACAGTACTTTCTTCTACTTCTTCTATACTCTTGAACTCACCTCAATCTGTGAATGGACAGTGAAAGAAGATGTAACACAGTAATGAACGTATCTTTCTGTCACTATACTTTTTTCCCTTCTGCATATGTGTGAACTAAATAACTCATTGTATTATTGATTCCTCTTACACTTTATCCCTGTTGTATAGGGCTGCAAATCTAGGGACGTGCATTGCTTGCATTGTAGGAGTACATTTAATAATATATTACTAATACACAACAGTTTTAATCTGTGTTTTTTGTGTATGTGCCTGGAGTTTCCCTTTAATGGTAAACTTATACTGTGATATTTATGTAGCCCACCAATGCTATCTTTCTTCTGCAAATGCTACTTATCTGGCAACTTAAAGTGCTGAACCAAAAATGTTTTAACTCATATATATAATAAGTAAAGTGTGTCTGGTGTTTATCAAGCTTCTATTCTTGTTCTTTGAACACACTTTTTGTTCTTTTTCCTATTTTGTACAGAAAATGTAGTAACAATAAATGAATATATGAAATCCAAACAGAAGTAATCACAGGATGTTTTAGTATGACCCATAAAAGTTTCTTACTTATTTGTTCCGTATATCCAGCTGAACACAGGACTATGTAGCACCAGCACACCCAAACATTTAAAACACTTTTTGCATTCTTACAAAGACTATTCAGCCTAATATCCATTGACCAGTATAATAAGAAATATTGATTTGTCTCAGCGATACATAGAGAGAACGTAGGCCCAACAAAGGAGCACAATTCTCATGATACGTCAAGATTTTGCAAGGAGGCTATCCACATTTGGATGCAATTGTGATGTAAAATTACCCGCGAGGCAAAACACAGGTTTGTCTCCTATTATACTTCCTTTGATAAATGGACCTTGTATATGAAGATCTTGAAGCAATTCACATTCAAGTTAAACATGATCGTTATTTGCTAATCACAAATGATAAACATTAAACGCCTGCTAGGTAGAAGAAAGACTGGGTTATATCTTCAGCTGCCTGCTTCACAGATGTGACAATTAGAGGTGAGCAGAATGGAAAAATTCAGAGTCAGATCAAATCAGTTAGGATCAGAAGAGAAATCCAACCGGATTTAGGAATTCCTCAGTTGGAATTTGTAGTTTTTAAATGAGCAATACTGTACCATTCAATAACATGTAATATGGGTGAATTATTCGGGCTGGTATTGTAGGGCTCAGCCAACCCACCTGCCGGACAATGACAGCTGTTATGATCCAGTGGCCGGATTGGCTGAGCTGTATTATACCTGTCATTGACCCACATTTACCCTTATAACATATAGTGTTTGCAAATTATAAAATTGACCTAAGTGCATATTTAATTAATCAGGCCATGTATGAATGGAGATGCAAGGATTTAGAAAAAATCTCTGGCAACTGGTCCAATTTAACACGATTCCATTGTGAATTGTAGGTCCATTTATCAAAGGAATTTCAAAAGGAAGTGATTTGTTACTTTCTGGGCTCTAACTACCTTAATACAGCCTCCTCTGCCCTCCTGAGCTAAACTATCCAGTTAAACATGATCGTTATTTGCTAATCACAAATGATAAACATTAAACGCCTGCTAGGTAGAAGAAAGACTGGGTTATATCTTCAGCTGCCTGCTACACAGATGTGACAATTAGAGGTGAGCAGAATGGAAAAATTCAGAGTCAGATCAAATCAGTTAGGATCAGAAGAGAAATCCAACCGGATTCAGGAATTCCTCAGTTGGAATTTGTAGTTTTTAAATGAGCAGTACTGTACCATTCAATAACATGTAATATGGGTGAATTATTCGGGCTGGTATTGTAGGGCTCAGCCAACCCACCTGCTGGACTATGACAGCTGTTATGATCCAGTGGCCCGATTGGCTGAGCTGTATTATACCTGTCATTGACCCACATTTACCCTTATAACATATAGTGTTTTTTAATTAATATAAGTGCTAATTTAATTAATCAGGCATGTATGAATGGAGTTGCAAGTATTTAGAAAAAATCTCTGGCAACTGGTCCAATTTACACAATTCTATTGTGAATTGTAGGTCCATTTATCAAAGGAATTTCAAAAGGAAGTGATTTGTTACTTTCTGGGCTCTAACTACCTTAGTACAGCCTCCTCTGCCCTCCTGAGCTAAACTATCCACCCCCCCCCGTATACCTGCCAGGGCCAAGGCTGGATTATTACTTTTTTCTCTCCTAAGCTAGAAGCTAGTGCCCCCCTCCTGCAACATAAGATATATAAAACTAAAGCTATGATACAGTGCTGACCTGTCAAATATCAGTACATGTTAACTATCTCTGAACTTAAAAAAAACTGAGACTACATGTATCACACAATGGGCCTGATCTATTAAAGTTCTCCAAGACTAGAAAAAATAAACTTTCATCAGTGAACCTGGGTGATCCAGCAAACCTGGAATAGATCTGGTCTAGAATTGAAAACATTTAAATAGCAAATTAATTTTAAGAAATCTATTCCAGGTTTGCTGAATTACCCAGGTTTACTGATGAAAGTCTATCTTTCAGCTTTCTTAAATCAGGCCCAATGTGTCCTGAAAGGACATAGGTAGCCACTAACTTTCTTTGAACCTTATAAAAACAGCAATGGATATTTGCAGAGAAATAAAGTGACGGAAATCCCAAAAAAGTTCAAAAGAGGTAAGCAACCAGCTATGTGTAGGCCAGCTATTGGGGCTCATGTATTAAAACAAATGCTGCTCCTTATTACCACAGACTAGGTTGGCCTTTGGTTGAGAAATCCTGCCTTGGCTAGGACTGCTAGAAGTATGGCCCCATTTAAGTTTATAAGGACTCATTGTGCAGGCCCGGGTCAAAGAAGATTCCATCACTGGCCTGGGTAAGTATGTATCTAGGTGAGCGGGGTTCTAGGTAGGGCTAGGGTAGGGTGGCTAATGGGTTTTAGTTTATACCAAAGCTTGCTCTTTCAATGCAAAAAAAAAGAAAATAAAGAAAAGGAAATCACTATTGTCTTTTTAATACACAAAAAAGGAAAATAAAATGAATACACCCTAAACCCCTTCAACATCTGTCTGTTTTTTTTTATCCATTTACCACCCTATTTGCCTCCTTCCCTTCAATGGAAAGCTGATAAAGTTATTTTTATATAGGTTGCCCTGCTGAAAGAAGGTAGACCCAGCAACTGATGAGAGGTCTTGGGTTAAGGTAAGACTGTCAAACATGAAAACCTTCTGAACGGATACAAACTATAGCTGTAAAATGTTTCCAGACATACACATGTGCCGAGATGGGCCAGTTTTTACTAGGTGTTCTGGATTTATTTTTTTCCATGTAAACATCCAGAAGGGAATATCTTTGATTAAATTATTCTTCCCCTGGCCCTGGAATGGCATTGGGACATCTATGGCATTTTCCAAGGTGGCGAGAAATCAATGGCTGGTGTAACTACACTGGAGTTTGTTTTACAGTAGCATTTTACACTTGACTTACAAAGACATATTTAGAAAGCAGCAGCATCAATACATAAACCTAAGTGCTTCATTTTATCCATAGAGTTTGGTCATAAATTATAAACAAAATATAGTCTGGCATGCGTTTTATGTCTGCAATGTAGTCCTAGTCCAGCCCTGCTGGAGACATTCAGAAAAGTAGCATTTGGCAAGGGGAATATTTGAGTCAGCAGGAGAACTCAGAACTTTCTCTAATAGATACTTGTTGACTATTCATTGCTGAATTGTTGTAAGAAAATATACTTCTTTATTCATAACTAGATGGCTGGCATATGCCCATTAAAAATGCTTGATTTCATTATTGTAACCTTAATTGTATGGACAGTCCTACCTGTATAATTACTCTTCACATAAGTTGAATCGCTTGCATTGCTAATGGTCATTCGTTTAGGGATCAACAAATAGGCAACAAGAAAATTACTAAGTATGCTTGAAAATCTCTATTCGATCTATTTGATGAAAGCAATTGTGGGAAGAATTGTTCAAGCTGAGACTTAAACATGTCTCCACAGTGACTGCAGTAAGGGAAAGGGCAGCTGTCGGATTTTTTTATTTTTTACCACATGAAACAAGATCTGAAAAATGGTTTGCCTGACCTACAGTGAATAAATAGTACATCTTTTTACCTACCTTCATGAAATACTTTCAGCTTTTTAGATTTCATTGGATTTGAGAATGAGTGAATGTTGTATCCTTCCAGATGATCATTTCACATTTATAATCATTAAAATTATTTTTGGGCTAATTAAGTTGCAAAAGGGTTAACATTTTTTTTGCAGAATTTCAGCATAGATATATTTAATTTATGTAGAAAAACATTACTCCAAACCAGGTAATTTACATGAGTTTCCTTTGTTATTTTTCCCTTGAAGTGTCCGCGCGTCTGGAACGTTAATGAATCCTATAAAAATATACCATTCCGCTCCCCGCCACCCAGATGCTCTTAGATCTCCTAGACCTTTGTTTTGTTTCTTTTTATTGCAGGGAGTTTATACGCCATAATATTTAAGTTTTTTGATAATCTTTGCATTCATTATTTTTTATCCATTTACATTGTAAGAATTATTTTCAATAATTAAAAAAAATCTTTCCCTTTTCCATCTTAAAATACATACAAATAGCAAAATAAGTGTGCATCTGGTTTTAGTAAACTGCGTATTTCTTGCTTAACAACCTTTTAAAGATGTACATAATTATTCCAATTCATTAATTTAAGGTAATTTTTTTAAATTGCTCATTTTCATTTCAAAAACCATTATTAGTTACTTTAATGACCTTAAGGAGAATTGTTTTTTTTATGCTTTTGTTCATGTTCAAACACGTTGTTTTAGCGAAAATCCTTTTTTATTTTTATTTTCCTAATTTTATACTTTATTTTTTAAAAAACAAAAAACAGTCTTTTCCATTTGTTTTACGTTACAGTATTTAAGTGGTCCAATGGCCGCAGGGCATACTTAGTGCAATTATTTAATATTGAGTCACTGGCACTGAAAATAGCCACATGTCCAGAAACCCAGGGCAGCTGTGCTTATTTAAAGGATTTGCAAAGACAGTCAAGCTTTCACTACGAAGGGAAAAAAAAAGAAAAAGAAAAAAGGGGATCTCTTTCATCATTATGCAACTGCAAAGCAAAGGGTTAACAACTTTTTTTTTCCCCTGTAGCCCTTTAACATTGATGTGAGTGACAACAGTGCCACAAGCGATGATATCACAATGAGAGATGGGGTTTGTCCTTCTCTACCATCTTTCACTCCACTGGGCTCGTCTTCACAGACAAATTGATTTGCAAAGGTTGAGCCTGGCAGTTCAGCTTGCTTTGCATAAAAAACCTCTCCCTTGTTACACCATAAAAAGTAGCCTGGCAAACAAGAGCGACACAGCGGGAACTGGCCGGTTCAAAGTCCATACTCCACACCCCCTCACCCCAGTCTGGTTTGAAAGGTCACCGAGTGTCTGGGAAAATAGTCTCAGGATACAATCCTTTATTAAAGGTCACTATTTTTCAACGGCACTTAACACACACTTGCACACAAATTGAAGCTTGAAAAAACAAAAAAGAAATAAGTTGCCTCACATTCATTTTACTTTTACAATTTATGGCCCATGATCACCGGTACATACATACAGTTACTTTACTGCAGTCCCAATAGGATCTTTCTATATTATCAGATATCTTCATCATTATGATCATCTAATTTTTTTTTAAATAAATCAGAAAAATGTATTGTGACCAGGAAGGCCTGAGTGAACTGTCGACAAAAAAACACAACAAAAGAACCCTTCTTTAAATCTGGGAAAATATCAATATGCCGGTGGTTCATCTACATCTGAATGGTGTTTAGTTTCAAAGATATTTCCTTGGTGAAAAGCTGTTTTGCATTATGTGACTGTAAGTCAACCATGACACACAGATCCCACTTAAAAAAAGATATACAATAGGATTAATACCTCAAATGTGTCTTTATAATTTCAAAGAGTTAAAAAAAAAGCATACTGCAAGTTATATTTAAACAAAATACCTAAATGTAAAATGAATATGCATATTTTGTAAATTTAAAGTTATGGAGATTGTAGCAAGTGTAATAAAAAATGAATTATATATTTTTACATTACCTAGTTTATGGTGAAAGGTGGTTTGAAACTTTCATTGTGCCATTAGAGAATGTCCATCTTATTGGCATGTTGGAACTTTAGAAACAGCATAAAGGAGTGTCTATATGAGCATTCCATAATTATATGTAATTGTAGAATGGTCCCCATGGCATTTAGAAAAACTGGAATATTTCTAGTAAGACTTTACAAATTTAAAGGCTCTTTGATATGAAAAGCATTGTAATCTGATAACCTTTATGTGACTCTGTTGCTTTTTTTTTTTAAATAAAAATCACACTGGCCACACAACTGAAATCTCCATCTTTAAGGACCCAAGGAGAAAGTTCAGCATTTGCCACTTCTGGAAGTGTAGGATACGAACATCCCCTGTTGCAATCTGTAATTGCCTTTGCCAGCCACTACATCACTACAGGGAACAGGAGACATTAAGATAATAAATATCCAATATTTTAAAGGACCTTAGACCTGAGTTTGGCAATGTGGGCAGTGGGCAGGTAAATATTCTACTGCATTCTTTCAAGCAATAAAACACACAGTGCTGTGAGCTGCTCAATTTATATTATCCTTATAATAGTGACATTTTTTTTGTTATGCAAAAGCTGTAAAGAAAAAAAAATAAAAATGAAATACATTGTTAACCTGTAGTTGAGAAAACAGGCTACCCGCCTGGAATTTACAACCTGGCAGAGACGTGCCAATCTCAGGACCTGGTATTTAAAAGCAGAATTACAAACCCTTTGGTAGGGGGGCATCAGTGTTTGTGAATAAATATTATTCAATGTTAATGTTAAGCAGCGCTTTACAAAGTCCACAGTCAAATCACTAACTGTCTCTCAAGGGGCTCACAATCTAATGTTATTTGCAATGTTTTTTCACTGCTCTGCCTAGGTGTTAATAAATAGGCAAAAGAACAAAGTTACATATTGTTAGTCTGTGCTCCATTTTGAACTTTGAAAAATTAAAAGAATACCTATGAAAAGTGATCAGCTAAAAATCTTCTCTAGTTCTCTTTTATTAAGAAACTTCTGGGCTAATTTCTACCAATGGCCACCCATTGGACTCCCACAATGGTTGCTGTGGCTTTTAGTTTGGGTAGGGATATACCATGTGTCAGGGCTTAGCCATGAGAACAAAAAAAGTCAGGGGAAAAGTAACAAAATACCAGTTAATCAGAGAACACAAAACAAAATCTTATAGAAAATGAAATTAAAATTATGTGCAGTGCAATGTGTAATCTAATGCAGAAGTTTTACTTTTTAATGTAAAGTTGAATGCTAAGCAGATAAAGACACAGATAAAAAAGATCTGAATTTATTAATATGTAGTTAAATGTATTTTTATTTTTAATGCAAGAGGTATACTAAAATCTGACTTGGTATTAACCCTATGTTGGAGGTCTTAGCATTCATTGTCTATACAGGAGAGGGAAAAGGCGAGGCAGCACAGAAAGCCAATCAAGTATGCTGTGCTAGATGTGTATATCTTAGAACCTGATAGAAATACAAATATCTATAAATTGTTTTATCTAACAAGCAATGAGAAAGAGATGAAGTATGTTTTTAATTTGTGTTTTGGGACATGATAATTAGGTTGTCATCATACATATTAGGGCATGATTTGCTATGTTTTTGGCCTTTTATCGTTATCAGCAGACTGTTGTGCAATATCCCAGAGATATGGGATGTAATTCTGCTTTTTATGACTGATGAGTCAATATGTTCAATTACACAGTTACTTTGTAACTAATCCATAGTGGCCAGTCATGACCTATGAGGACACTTTACCTTAGTGCTCCGGAGAACAGACCTTGTGATAAAAGGAAACATAAAATGCAAAGGTGGGGCAACATATAGGTTTGCTGATTATTAGTTAAAATACTGTGCAGTAAATCTTCTGTGGCCATAGTACATTTTATCAACAGCTGTAGTTACACAGTAAACTGTATAACTATTAGTCATGGTATAAAATGATCTATAGAATAGGCAGGTTTAACCATTTCACTGGCGTAACAATATTTTCCCCCATAGTTTTAGAGACATGATACAGTTTAGGAAAAGTGAGAACCTGTACAATAAAAAGATGGCTGCTTTTTAATTAATATTTTTAATTACATGAGTTTGTCAAACCTAAAGTTTCAGTGAAAAATAAACTACACACTAAATACACATTATTTTTGCACACAAGTTAAAGCTTAAAGCAGATGGGCTACAGAAACAGGAGACCACACTGGGTGCCAGCTAAGAACAGGCACCTGAGGCTAGAATATGCATGGGCTCACCAAAATTGGACAAAAATGGATGAATGTTGCCTGATGAATCTTGCTGCTGCAATTTCTGCTGCAACATTTTGAAGACAAGGTCAGAATTTGGTGATAGCAACATGGATCCATCCTGCCTTGTATCAACAGTTTAGGCTGGTGGTGTAAGGTGTGGGGGATATTTTCTTGGCACACTTTGGTCCCCTTATTAGCAAATGAGCATTATTTAAATGGCACATCTCTTAGTTGTTCTGCTATCTTTATGACCGCAGTGTACCCATCTTCCGATGGCTACTTCCAGCATGATACTGTCTCATGTCACAAAGCTCAAATCATCTAAAAGTGGTTTCTTGAAAAATAAAATAAGTTCACTGCATTTAAAAGGTCTTCACAGTCATCAAATCTCAATAGAGCACCTTTGGGAAGTGGAAGAAAAGGGGATTCATATTATGGAGGTGCAACCGATCTGCAGCAAATGAGTGATGTCATCATGCCAATATGATCCAAAATGACACCAAAATACCCAAGCAGGAGCCTAGGACCCAGGGGATCTCAAGAGAACCCAGCTACAACCATAATTTCTCTGCAGTATATTGCAGTTGCTGAACTGGGCTTCTGACAGTCACTTCACATAGCAAAATGAACTTGTAGACTTGTGATGCCATGCCATAACAGACAATGCTAATGAGGCAGCTTCTCTGTGCTATTGCAGACCTTATCAATGTCAATTGAACTAGGAATAGGCGAATGTCAAAGCTGCTACCTTGCCTAGGGCCTCATTCTTTTTTAGTCTGTCACTGCTTGGAGGTATAATGTGATAATGTGCAGGCCATAATGATATGTATGTATTTTCCTAGTAAATGACCAGCTCCACTGGGTAATACATGATAACAGTTCGCCATCTGCAGGAAATGCCCCTATGTAACAGAACTGACCATTACCGGCATGGCCACATCTGATGCAGTTTGTGCTGCTCTGGATTAAGATATGCTTCTCACTTACAAAACATGGGTGTGATTGACATGGTCTGTTGTTACCAGAAAGTTCTGGGTTGTTTATTTTCAATAGAAACTACAGAAAATGTTTTGTTTTCAATCAGGTTGTCCTTTTTGTACTGTGGAATAGGAGAATAAGCATGGTTCCAACTGGAAGCAGAGGCTTAAGTGTAATGTGCAAACATGGCCAAGTAAGTAAAAAGTACAAAGTATACACAGAAGGTGTAGGTGAGGTTGTAATATTAAGTTCATGAATAGAGAATATCTTCTCCAAATTATCTTTTTATATGTATACTTTAAATCACTGAAAATACGCCTCTTTTATTTCAATACGTTTTTATTAAAGAAAAGAATGTTTGACAAGGAATTTATAAATAACCGGAATGGGTAAAACAATTACAACAGTTATACAATATAACACATAGTATCCTGCTAAATAACATTGTATTACTATACATTATATGAGAAGGAACTTGTGTTGTACCTTATCCTATTTAACCTCCTGGGCAGTTCATTTCTGTCTGTTTTTTTTAATAGCAGTACATTGTTTTTCATAAAAATGTATTTTACAGTATAACATAATAGTATGAGTAAAATAAAGTTTGAAACACAAAATCATGTCAAAATAATAAATTTAATAAATAAAAAAACTTTTTTGCTCCTTTCCCTATTTCCTTATATACTGTAAATTTGATAATCTCTATTTTCCTTGTTCATTATTGATTTTTCATGTCCTTTTTTGTACTTACGTGACAAATATTTTTATATTTGATTTTATGCTACTATTCCCCAAAAAAACGATTGTTAATAAAAATAGTTTTTTTTTTTTAATTAATAAATATTATACTCATATTATTATATTATACTGTAAAATAAATTTTCATGAAAGACAATGTACCGCTTTTAGACATATAAATCCAATGTGTTGCATTCAATACAGTTATTTTGTATTGAATGCAATACAAATGGATTTGAAATTCCTGCCATGCCCAGAACGCAATGTCCACATGCACCGACTCATCAGATTCGGAGAATGCCGGCCAGAGGCAGGAAGAAGACACAAAGCTCGAAGGAGGACGCCGGCAGATCAGGTAAAGCTGTATTTACTATTAATTATCACTGTTTTAGCTACCCCAAGTATGATTTCCATGCCTTTGCTAGGGCAATTATGGCCACCAGCACCACATAGTTACAACATTTTTTGTGTATTTCAGCAAAGGCATGACAATCTTGCTCAGGAAAGCGCTTTCTGGACTGGGAGATAGGGGGGTATGTATAACCTGTGACCTGCGTCTAGCAGGTTCATCCGCTCAGGAAAAAAGCTTGCTAGAGAACATCATATTCCATGTACATGGTTAATCTAGAGGAAAGCAAAAAAAACACTTATATACATGGTTCAAAATTCAATACCTTCAAGTTCAAAAGAGAAAATAATACTGTCTGATCCCGTGAGACAATCGGGTATTCCCTGGATCAACATTAATATTTATTATTACATAAATATATATATTCAGGTCTGCTGCAGAGCTCTTGTGCTAACTAAGCATATGCTAGTAGGAGAACAGAGCGGAATGATATTGCAATAAACTCATCAGTGTTCTGCTTCTCCTTTACTGTCCTACCACAGGCTGGGTATGAGACACGTCCTATAAATGTTACTTAACTGTAGCAGTAAAAAATAAGTGCATTGATGATGATGATAATTGCATTGAAACACAAATCCTTTGGCAGGCAAAACAAATCCAAGAAACACATGGTCTTGGAAGCTTCAATATTCAATGGCTATTGCTTTGGATGACTAATTCTCTATGTCATTGTTTTAAAATAAAACCAAACCAAACCAGCTTGGCAGAAGATCTTAGAAGGTCCTGGTGGTGCAGCCATCTGAACAACTATGAGCAGATAAATCACCACTTATCATCCTCTGTAAGATAACCATCTGTATATGGCTGACCCTGTAGTCAGAAGAAGGCATCTGCACCCTGAAGAGCCAACCATCAAAAGTACTTTACACAAAAGCTGACCATACATAGAGAGACCCATTCATCTCTGCTATCGCAGCACAAATTACAGCATTTTCATGTTCCCTTCAGTGAAAAGATCATCCTCCAAATCCCTGGCCATAATCATATGTACTTCATACATGCTGTGATTATTTCAAAATGCCACCATGCTGCGAAAAAAACTACTAATATGTACCTATGTATTATTTTTGTGCAGACTTTTTTCTTTAAATGTTCCTATGCATGTGAAAGGCTCTTGTTATGCTGTAAAACATGGTGAGTGCGATGCAAAAGCTTTGGAAGTCATGGTCAACTCATGTAACAGACATTGCGCCACAGAGAGCTTGCCAAGCCCTAAAACCTGTCCTTTCAGTAATAAGAGAAAAGACATATAATATATACATGACATTTACAGCAAATGCATTAATTTGCACTTAAAGAAAGAAAAAAAAATAATACTATAAAGAATAAGGCACACATTTTTTGATGATTTTGGTTATTTTCAAAATGATTTTCTGTACTATTGAACCCTACCCTCATCAATAAAACCCACCATTTTCTGCTAAAACCTCATTTTGTTTAATGGCCAATGTGTGAGGATTATGATTTGGAAGATCTTAGTATCAGGGTACTAAATGGTAGCCTTGATGCTTTCAAAATGTTTTATATTCCAGTGTTTTCCGCTTATACCTTAATCTTTCACAATGCTTTCACAATCAATTAAAACAACATTTTCCTCATAGATCTTAATTTACATCTCTTAATTCTTAGGAGCAAGCCACCCTCCTAACCTTAGATCCACAATACAAGTTCTCCCTGGCTGCCACAGCCAATAGTGGGCCCCTGTACAGAACTGACTTGGGGCTCCCTAACAAACTGATTGGGGCCCTGTTGGCTGAGAAGGGTCTGCCTTGCAGTTTCTGATATCATAGCCACACAGTACCTGTTGGTTATGCAAGTCAGAATAAACAGTATATATGACTTTTTATTTGATCAGAAGAATCATATTATAAATCACATTGAAGTAACCTTGTCATGCTGCAGCAAGGTCATTCTAGCTAAAATGCACAGTTTAGAAATAAATAGGAAGGATCCATCCAACCTTCCTCTTCAACAGGCTGCGTACAATCGGTAACCCTCCTTCATAGCCTTATTCAGCTTTTAAAAACCATCAGTTGTAGCCGCTCAGCTCAATTGCCAGCATACCTTAAGCACACTTGAGACCCTTGGTATAGAATGATAATCATCTGCCACTCATGAGAAGAAGCAAATCTCTGCCTTGGTACCAAGGAGACAGGATGTGGCAGGGCACTGGGGTGCCATCCTAGACCAATTCTAGCCACAGCAGCGGTGTACAGTTACATGAGTATTTTTTTTCTCCTTTCGCTCTTTCCTCAATGTCTTCTCAATAGGGATTCTATCAATGCTCTTTTTCCAGAAGAGTAGCTGCCTCTCAAAATTGAATTCCACATCAAACACTATGTTATAAAGAGAAAATTACTTTAATTTGTATAAAAGTGAAATAAAAAGGTTTTTGAGGAGGGGATGGTGCTTTTTATCCCAGAGAGAAAAGCAGGTTTTAGACGAATGATTATAGAAAGGATAGGTGGCAAACCAGAAGCATTGCAGCTTTTACAGAGCTATTTCCTTTGTCATGTGACAGCATTTTAGATGTTTAATGGCATTTCATTATGTATACAGTACACATTGGAGTGAACAGCTGCATAGGACAGTTCTCCTAAGATTTAAGTAATAATAGTAAGGAGGTGATTCTCAGAAGGGCTGGACAGGCTACAGTCATAGCTATGTAAATACTGCTATGATCATTACATGAAATAGAAATATCAACACGCCAAATTTATGCTCTGAAAAAGCATTAGAAAAGAAAACAGTTTATTAAACACACACAAATGTGATAAATATCCATACAATTGAGCTTATTCTGTAAAAACTGGCATGTGTTTTTGTGGTCTGCAACATTTATAATTCATCTAGGGTTATTTACCCCACAAAGCTCTGTACGAGGGGGTGCTGAAAAGTTCCTGGCTTTGCCCCCTTCCAGATGAAATAGAAAAATGAGTGTGGAGGCATATGACAGCCTAATATCTTAGTATGTAACTGTGCAAATATTAGGTCTTTGTGATTCTTTAAACTGTTTTTTCATTTCATGAGAAGCTGTGATGGCAGAGGCACAAGCAAGTTTCACGTCGTTGGAGTTACGGGTCGTCATGAAGTTTTTGTTTCTCCAGGGAAAGTCAGCAAAGGACATTCACACATGGACATTCACACTGAGATGTCACAAACACTGGGGGAGAAGTAGTGTCCTTCCTACAGCACTGTCAAAAGCTGGCCATTTCACCGTTGATGATGCGCCCCACAGTGGGCGCCACCCAACTGACCCAACAACCTGCAATGCTCTCCATGAGCAGTTTATTGAGGACCGGCGAATATCCACAAAAAAGGGAGCCCAGATACTTGACATCTTACGAGAGTGTGTTGAGTTTGTTATCATCACTATCCTAGACATGGGCAAGCTTTCAGCCAAGTGGGTGCCGAAATGTTTGAACAGTGATCAGAAGAAGGAACGAGCTGAAGCATCCAAACCTGTTTTGGCCCAATTTGAAGCTGCAGAAAAGTTTTTGGCTAGGTTAATGACTGAGGATGAAACCTGGCTCCACATCTATGATCCTGAAACCAAGTAACAGTCAAAGGAATGGCGCCACAGTGGGTCCCTGCGGCTGAAGAAGTTCGGAACCCAGAAATCGGCTAAAAAAGTCATGGCGTCCATTTTCTGGGACAAAGACGGTATTCTTTTGGTAGACTACCTACAACAGGGCTCTAGTATCACTGGACAGTATTATGCTAACCCCCTGGACCAGCTGAAGGAGGCAATTAAGACGAAACGCCATGGAAAGTTGACCAAAAGGATGTTTTTTGCAAGGACAACGCACCTGCCCACACGTCCAACGTTGTGGCTGCCAAATTGAACACCCTGGGTTCCCATTGGTCCACCATCCCCCCTACTCACCTGACTTGGCCCCTCAGACTATTATCTGTTCCCGAAACACCTGAAGGGGCAACATTTTGAGGACATTTCTGTGGTCAAAGATGCTGCTGAGAGCTGGTTTGCTGCCCAACCAAAGGACTTTTGTTTGAACGGTCTAGAAAATCTTTAACTACGCTGCACCAAGTGCATCAGTCTCAGGAGGGAATATGTTGAAAAAATGTGTTATTTCATAACTCTGGCTTTCTTCTTTCTGGGCAAAGCCAGGAACTTTCCAGCACCCCCTTGTATACAGGCTGTACACATAGTGAATGTGTAGTTTGCACGATTCAATACTTGAAAATACTCGAAATTCTTAGTGCTTTATGGCAGCTTTAGGACTTCTTCAGATGTATGGTCTAAAACCATGTGGTTAGCCACTGGTAGCAGTTTTTACAGTCAACTACAGTTTTTTGTCATACGATTGATTTTAGTAGTGGTATGACTCATTGAATGGCAGCAACAGCAATGCAACCATGTTCAACCATAGTGCATTGTGATTGTAAAACATCTTAATTCCTAACCCTAATAGATGCCATTTTTGCCATAGGTGCCATAGGTCCATTGTGTTACAGTTGCAATGGGTAGCAGAACAGTTCCTAAAGCAAGATGTTAAGTCTGGGCATGGCAGTTGCTCCACCACCTGAATGAAGAACCGTGTTAACACTGCAAATGCAAGGGCTACATATGCAAATGCTTGTGGTGTGGTTTGCTACTGGGCACATAGCAGCAGTTTGCTTTTCACCATGGAGTAGATAATTGCAAGCTGCAGCAAGGGACCTGCAAGTTCTCAATACTTATATATATTTTCTTGGGGAAGATTCCTGATCTCCCTCAATCTTTGTGGTCCCAGTGACAAAAATAAATGTAAAGCTCACATGTTTACCTTTCCCCACCTAATTCACAACCCAAAAAACAATGTCTTGAGGCCCATTTTAATTTGCATCATGTAAATGTATTTATTGCATCAAATATTTCTACTTGCCAATCAATTGATTTTTAAGAAGGTCACGGTTTAATGAGCGCTCATTCCTAAATATAACATCTGTGTGTTTTTTTTAACATGCTTGGGTACAAGGCAAATAAGACAGTTCTTAATAGTAACATACAGCATC
The DNA here is from genome assembly GCF_032062135.1 of Pyxicephalus adspersus. Classification (NCBI taxonomy): domain Eukaryota; kingdom Metazoa; phylum Chordata; class Amphibia; order Anura; family Pyxicephalidae; genus Pyxicephalus; species Pyxicephalus adspersus. The sequence goes on along the minus strand of NC_092861.1, from coordinate 123,532,878 downwards.
TCTGCTGAAGTGAAACTGAAACAATCACTCTTTAGTAAGCACTGCAGGTGGCTGCGGCCAGGTGGTACTTACATTACTCTGATGCGTGTTTCCTCTTTCCTATTTTGGTCACTGGATAAATATATTAGCTTACACACAGACAAAAAAATATCTGGTCTACTTGAGGATCAAAAGGCTGGTGTCAGTCTGAGTATTCTTCTAACTGCCCATATGTTTGCCAGTTGTCCAGGGACACGTTTGATCAGCATCACTGACATTTCCTATCTTGTGCTGACAAAGAATATTTCAGAAGATATCCTTCCTCAGTTTCCGACTTGGCTACAACTTCTGGCAATGAACAATCAGGAAATAACAAGAAATAGTTCAACTTTTACTGAGTAACATGCTAGTAACATTGATTTAAAGCCCAACTAAACCCAAAATTAGACAGCAAATTCCAACAGCAATCAGATTGACAATGGAATACAATGTAGAGAAACAAAGTGGTCGGCAAAATAATTGTGTGATGGGTCAAACATGATAGTACAGTGCATTGCAGCAGTGGAAGGAAGCACCGCACACAATGATGTATGCAGGTGCCATAACTATTATTACCCAAGTAAAAGAAACAAAGAAATGGATCTAATATGGCAATTTAAAGCATTAACTGAGTCTCATTTGTTTCCCTATTATATATGTGGTATTTTAAAATAATTTTTTAAATTATTTCAAAATTATATTGCATTCAAAAAGTTGTACATAATTTTATCAGCTGTTTTCGCAGACTTCACTTGAAGATGTGAATGCTGGGCAATCCCTTTACATACCCAGATAATAGCGAGCTATGCTTTGATTAGTTGAGTCACCTACATATACATGGTCAGTATGCAGATGTGTAAAGTTGAGCTAAGTTGTTTCTACTTTAGGTAAATGAGAATTTAAATTGAATGGAGCCCTCTAGGGGCAGCAAGGGACAAAATCACACCATGCTTCATCCCTACTGAGTTGCCGAACCAGCCTTTCCCAAATTTTTGGAGAAACCCTTAATCATAATTTAATTAATGATTTTAGGAAACTTCACCTAAAAATGATTGTATCTTCAGCTCACAGTACCTTCATGCTATCAGTAAACCAGATATAGAAAAAAGTATATTATAAATATTGTAGCATATAGACTATATTCTATTACAGAATAATAATTTTGCTCCTTTAGACAAAATTATTTTTTGCAGTAATTTATGGAATTAAACCTATAATTATGTCCAGAACATAAATGCAGGTAATAAAAAATTGTAGTGTCTCTATACATTGGGCTTGCTTTATTAAAGCTTTCCAATATTCATCCATATTACTCCACCTTCTTCAGACTTCTTCAGAGAGCTTTATTAAATCAGGCCAATTGTCAGAGGTGAAAAAAAAGCTATAGTGCCCCCCTACCTGGGTAGTCAGTGGAGAATGGCCCACTTGCATTGGTGGTCATTGTAGTGCCCTCTCACATGGGTCTTATTACATTGGACATTAGTGTAGACCACCAATACATTCACTTTTTGAACCCCTACCCTCCTTACAATGGTGGGTAGAATAAATTTACCAAGTGGTGTTAGCCCGGATCTATGTAGGGATCATCAATGGGAAGTTGGTCAGCCACAGTTCAAGGAACCCCTAGCAACCTTTGGAGGAACCCTGGCTGAGAAAGTAGATGGTGAGAAACCACCCCAATCAACAGGCATTAAATATCCTGGCAGTATTTCCGTTCCAACGATTTCTTTTTTACCAAGGTATAATATGCCTGGTTGAGTTTTTAGTTTACTTGAGCTTTCAGGGTTTGATTGAGGTTCAGAACTAGAAATTAGGGTTAACAAAAAAAGCTTCTGGTTAAGGGTAATTATTAGAATTTTGGTCAAGGATTTTGATGGAAAATAGTGTTCTAAATATAAAACATTAGTAGATTCAGATGTGAATTATTTTGCATAGTTTATTTATTGATATTTTCAGTGTAATAAATTTAACTTCTGGTCTGAATTTCTTTCTTTGTGGAGACACATCTATTCACAAATCTAGTTTATCTGTAAATGACCAGATAAATTGAAACATAGTACAGAATTTCTTTTGACAGATTTGTTTTCATTTTATTATTCAAGGTAATAGAGGTTCAATGTTTTTTTTGTGTCACTAAGTTTATTAAATAATAGTTTTCAACCAATTATTTCACATTGTATCACAAAATACCACATACAGCTCTAATAGAATAGTTATCAGTGTTTCCCTGTATTTTTGCTTTTTTTTTTTTCTTACAACCTGGTTGGATCCATCATGTCTTGACTTATGGCTTATCATTTTTGCTGTTACGGAAACTTTAGAAAGTAAATGGTTCTAGCCTTGATGTTGTAAGCTCAGATATTTTTGTAGGGCCAAGGTTTCATGTGTTAACAGTGTACAGAAATCTGCTTTGTGATTGTCCTATTTAGAAAACATCATTCAGAACATCTTTGCTGTTACCGAAACCATTAGCAATGAATTCGGAGTTGGACAGGGGGGAGCATAAAAAAGTTGCCATTCATCGGTTTGACAAAGAAGAGTGTGAAATAATAAACTTGACACTTTGTACATTTCTGTATTGGGCTCATCTGCAACATTACCACTCATCGGTAAGAGCTTTCAGCATTATTCTATCCTCTTTTATAATGACGTTCACATCTACAGCAATCTGTGCATGATGTCAACTTAAAAATATAACCACTAGACCACTGGAAGTTTCATTTACTCTTTTCCACTTCAATAAAATTGTTTTAAAAACTGTAAAGAAAATTGTTGGTAAAATTGATCAGATTTATTATATGGAGGTGTACAGAAATGGTGTACATTAGAATTAACCAGCTTTTATTTCCTTTCTGAAAATAGAATGGCTCATGAACAACTGGCGTTTTGCATCCTTCTATAGTAACAACATAATTAACAGCTGATAAGTGCTAAGTTTTAGTAAAAATGCACTGGTTATAGCTTCAATTCTGTTATTCTTTAGTACACTGGCAAGTTTTACCATAACTTCTTATGCCAGAGAGGCAAGACGAAGTGTATGGGAATTTCTACAAAAAAAAAAAAAAAAAAAAAAAAAATATATATATATATATATATCCTCCTAGCTCCTGACAGCTAATAGATAAACTGTGCGCCACCAATCCAATAAACATAGATAATAAACACAATGTGGCATGTGTAAAAAAAAAAAGGTGAAAATGTAGTAATCTAAAAGTCTAAAAACAAAAAAATATTAAAACAACTCTAAAACAAATCTCAATTCCAATCAGATAAATTTGGTGCCTGGAATACATTGTTTAACCATTGTATGTAATAAAATAATTCAAGTTTATTGGAAATGTTTTTTTTCTCTGAGGAGCACAAATAAGGGAATGAGTCAGATCACGTGGCAATAATGATTGTTCCAAGCAGAACCTTTAAAGGTTTCTAAATGTGTAAAATATTTTGCATTATTCAAAACAAAAGAAAAAGTTATTCCATTTCTGGAAAAACTTAGCTTTATGGGAGTCGTCATTTTTCCCCTCCTTCAGCGTCTACCTGTAAAAGCGTTCTCCTGGAAGAAGCCATAGTGATATCATAGGGGGCAGAGGCTTCAGTCAGGTGAACATGATGGCTATCCTGGTGGCCAATAAGATGATAAATCAACCCCTCCATCCTCTACATGGGCATTTGTTTTAGGGTCATCCCAAAAACTAAATAGATATAGAACATAGCTCATATGTGAAGCCCTGTAACCGAGGGGGCTTTTTTTAAAGTTTGTTAGGAATATGTAAAAATATGAATGTCCACAGCCTGGCCAGGGTAAAAAATAAATCTGACCTAAAAGACAAAAGCTTGTTAGAAGCAAACTGGGACTCCTTTATATATTTTCATGATACATTTGTGATTTTCAGCTTGAGTGAACTTTAAATTACGATTGTCTTACTCACTGTATGAAAAAGACATACTCAACATTTACCAAACAAGCATGTGCAGAACAATGTGCCAATGGAGTGCAAAAAAACCAAAAACACACCCAATGATATAAACAATCATTTTCTGTATTTAGTAGATCCTTAGTATATAGGTGACCCAGAAGAAATCACATGCAGGTTTTCCATAACAATATGTCTCCTGTGTTGCTGAGTAGTGAGATTATTATGGCTGGAAGGTAAATGGTCTGTTTCTAGACTCAAAAGCCAGGTCTGTAACCTGTTCTTACTTTGCCCCGGCCGTGCACTTCTTGCAGAAAACATAAAGGCTTTCACAGCCATTCGAAAATATATGGGTGTCTTTAAATATTTCTACTCAGTGGCCATAAATCTAAATGTTTCATTGTGCTATCCTAATGTTTTATATAGTGTGTGAAATGTTGGGGCATGTTTAGCCAAGTGGTCTGCACTATACAGTGAAATGGTTATTTTTTTTTTCCAAAATAAAAATTGCTTTATTTTCTGCATAGCCATTTTTCTAATGGTTCCTTAAGCCCCAGAGAGGGAAAATATATTAACTGTCATGCATATTTTCTATTTACTTTTACAATGCGAAACAAAGATGTTCTATTGTGACTAGCTAGAAAATGTAGAAGGTCAAAGTCTGTCTGTTAATTGAAAAAACACTCACAGGTTGGAAAGCAGCTAAACCTATATGCATGCTCTTAAAACCTTTATGTGCATGTTTTCTTGGCATTATCTTGTGTTGCCTCCATTCCAAAGAATATATTCTGAAATATAAATAAAAAGAAGTAATTGCATGAGTAATACACAATGACACCATGAGGCTGAATTAATAAAGAAGTTAAGAATTATACATAATTATTTGTAAAGTGTATTCAGTTATCTAATGATGTAGATATGATTGGGTTCATATTTATGCAGCAGCAATAACTGTAAATACAGTAGACGTGCATTGTATTGTTTGAATGGGCTGCCTACTAAATGGCTGCACACAAAAATAAGTGCACAAACTTTTTTGGTTTAGATCTTTATTTCATTGCACAGTACTTGCAGCATTTATTTAAATCTCATATCAATTTTTGCTTTTAGACCCTTATGAAAATGTGGGACCTTAAACTGGGAAACTTTTCCACCGGGTTTTTGTAGATTCCCAATAAAACCAGCCCTAGAAAGGAAATTCAGAATAACCTTCAGAGAAACCTACTAAATAGTCAATGGGCAGGTAAGTGACTGCTACCTGACCCTTTCATTTATTGGATTTTAGTTATTTCTAACATGGGGGCTCAGCATCAAATGTAGGTTTTACCCAAGGTTGTCTGCAAGCAAATGCGGTCTACTACACCCTACTACATATGGCAAGGTTCTTTACTGAAAGACCTTTGAAAAGGTAAACTAGTCTTCTCAAATAACTGGTTATAGCCACTTCAGTAGAATGCTTCAAAAATCACCAGGATGCCTTACAAAATGCATTACTTGTAAGAAATAAGATTGCAGAAGGTTAATCTATGGAGTTATGTAATGGCCGGCCATTTTTTATTTTTTTCCCTATTGGGGAAACTTGTAGCACACTTTATAATGATTTTTTTTTTGTTTACCTCATTAATGAACAGCGCTGCATAATATGTTGGTGCTATATAAATCCTGTTTATTAATAATATTAATAATAATAATAATAATAATAATAAAATAATAACCTATGTATATATATAAGGATCAAAGGATACAAAGGGGCTGGACTGGGAGATCTGGACTGCCGGGGACTATAGATTTTAATATAGTGCATATACTCAAATATAAACTGATCATCAACTGAGGTACTTACTAGAAAACTACACTGTCTCAAGGGCACAAAATGTGGTTATCAGCGCTAATTTTAAAAACTACTCAACAAACGTGTCAATAAAACTAATGTGAATAACTACATTAATGGTATGTTATTTTTAAAACATCTCTTTCAAAAGGACAGAAAAAATTACATGTGTTTAGGCAATTTATTTTCTCCTTTTCACGGGGTAAAGTATTTTGTACTTTTAAATTGGTTATTTTGGATCACTTGCTCTAAAATGATATTTTCTGCATTATTGTTGGCTTCCAGGATATGGTGCCATGTCCTCCTGTAAGGTAACAAAACCCCAATAATGTCTAAACCAAGTATAAAGGTCAAAGAAAATATTGGTTTATAGTACAGAATTTACATATTAAGATTAGGAAGCCTAAATTCAGCACACCAATGGCAGAAAATGAAATATCTCCTAAGATGTTTTCTTTTAACCAGAACAATGTTCTCACTGTATGAACACTTATCACTTATTTAAAAAAATGTTTCAGGTTTACATTTGGTTGCTTGTAGTGGGGCACGAAAGGAAATACTACAAACATTTTTTTACATTTTGCTAAACAAGTCCCCACATACAATAAATGGATATGGTAAAAGTGCAAAGTCATTTTCAGCATGTTTTGACATGTATGGATACCTTCAAAGTTGGTAACTTTGTAGCTTACCACTAAAGGGTGGCAGAGGCATTAAACTGGGTTCTTCCCTGAGGGCCAGTTAAAGACATGACCCTGGACTTGTAAAACATATAAAAATAATAATAATAATAGGATCAACAAGACAAAACCTGTGTATACAACATTTAAAAACACCACATAGATATTTTATATTTATCACTACACAATATGAAAGCTGCTTTTATGAAGTGTTATTCTGACTTTCACTATAAAGTGTAACATAAAAAGTCGATCTATTTCTGCCACATTGTCTTTGTAATAATACATTAAAGCTATATGGGATTTGAATAAACCAGCTCATCTGTTTTCAGAAACCTTCTTATGTTATCCAGCACAATGGTAATAAGCTCAAAGGTAAAATATGAATAGCGAGAGATGGTGAAGCTAATCTAGAGATACAATGTCACCCAGACATCACACCTTGTCTCCTCTTCCTTGTCCTAAAAGACCTCCTTCTCTTTCCTTAGACTGGCTTTTCTAATTAGATTTGACATTGACATTTAGTGAACTATAACTGCATTTCCATTGCATTTTTCAGGAGTATAGTCCTTCCTTATTGTATTATTCCTTTTAGAAACCATCTCTCACCAAGTGGTCTTACAAAAGCTTTCATCACTACACAACTCTTTGAAATGTGACAAATGATACTTTATCTCAAAGCCTTATTATGTAATAAACAACACAAAACTCAATAGCTGGCATTTAAAAAAATATGCAACACACTAGTATAAAAATAGAGACAAGTAGGACAAGAATGGTTGTAAAATAAACGTTTTCATTCATCTTTATATGTAAGGTTTGATTTTTCTTGCATACACAGCTCACAACTACATGTGCATTAGGTACCTGTTAGCTTTATTTCACTTTTTGGGCCATGAGTATACTCAAAAACAAGCTATAGGGGTTTAGTCAATGTTACTTTTTTTTTTGAAAGCCTAAATGTTTATAAACTGGTGTTGTATTTATGTTATTTCTAAAAAATTATTTTTTCCAGTCCACTAGTTAAATCATTACTTTTACTTTTTTTTAGCAAATCATTTTTTTTGTTTAATACGGTGACTCATTGAGACTCTGCTGATATGTTATTTGCTATTTACCTGACTACAAATTATTTTTATTTTTTAGTACTGAATTCTGGTCAATGTAGAAATAGGTGAGTGGGTCCTCCTGCCTGCAAGTATCAGGCGCTTGGATGCGTCACAGTCACTGCGGGCCACATAAAATAGCCAGAAGGGCCGTATTCGGCCCATGGGCCTTGTTTTTGACACCGGTGGTCTATAGTGTTAAATGTGATATAAATGGTTCCCTCAGATCAACTTCTGCTTCCAACATATACATTTGCAATTCCCAAGAAATAGAATTCTTACAATATAATAGGTTTATTACAGAACAACAAGGTTAGTACAGACAGGAAATACTCACGTAACTTACCGTAAGTGCCTTCAGCTCTACTGGGTAAAAACATATGTCTCACTCAGTAGTGGCTCTATCACAGCATGTATCCAGGTCTTGTCTGACATGTTTTGACACCTGGATTCATCAGATATGTTCAGCAAATATTTAAGGCATTTATGTGCACTTAATAGTTACATAGTGAGATGCTTTCACCATAAACATGTTCAAAATGGGAAGTGGGAAACATCTTTTTTTAAATTCGCCCGGTTTCTTATTTGACAAGATAAAATAAAAAGTACCATAGAAGAGAATAAAATGTTTCTGGGGTGTTGGATGGTGTGTCTTCCAATGGCCACCATGGTTTCCCCCGCTGGACCTGATGTCGCTACAAGACACCAAGTGCAAATCCTTAACTGAATACTTCTCCCAATGAGAACTCTTTGAATGCCCAAGGATACTTCCTTTTAGTAGCCTCACAACAAATATGTGAACTATATACTCTAAAAAACTCTAAAAAAACGAACTTTAAAAAACATTCTTCTATAAAATAATAAAAATATCATCAGGATTATTTGTGTACTAGGTATATATGTTACATACCGGGTGCATCCACAAATTTTTGACAAAGGGATTCCCAGGCCCTTTTCCTATACTTTATATATGACCTTTCTTATGGGAATGTGAAATCAATTTGTTCTCCAAGCTGTTAAGCAATGTCATCCTATCATGTACTCAGCACTTGGTTGCTCAATGTAATGGAGAGGTCTTTAAAATAACCTTAAATATACTTATATAAAGTAACAAGATCATCTTGCAGGTTCTTGCCATTTTGACTCAACTTTGTTTGAGAAACTTATAAAAGTCATTTTTATCTTTTTTTTCTTTCTCTATTTATAACTCTTTTGTTCACTTCTGAATTTTTTTTTCTGCTAACTTACGTAAGTGCAAAGAATTTGACCATTTAGAAAATGTTAGTGTATTTTCTCTTGACGATTGCTGCTTTACATTTTATTCTAAACTCCATAATGCTCAACTAATTACAAAGATATTACAAATAATAACAAATACAAAATACATTTTTATAAAATTCCATTCTTAGATTTACATAGCATTGCCAATGTGACTTTTCTTTGTTGTTTGGAACTTTTCATAGTTGGAATTAAGCAACACTTAGTTGTCTGATTATTTTAACAGCCTGCAATTTGGACATTGAAATGAGAAGCGGTAGACTAATGACTTTATCTCTCTTTTAATTTGTTCCCTGCTTCTATCAGTATGTCAGGACAGTTAAATTCAGCACACCTAATTGATTCCCATTGTTTTTTTTTCCTTCCTTAAAATCTGTTGTAAAGTAATTGACAAAACGCTAACTACATTTTATGATGTATTAATGAATACAAAGCTGCACTCATTTGTATTCCTAATATCTTACTAGAGATCAGAAATACCATTGTTTGTTTGTTTGGAGTACATACAAGTTTGGATGGCAAACCAAGATTTGTGGTTAAATCTTTGATGTCTGGCTAACAAATATGTGCAGGGCGTAACCTTACATAAGGGTTATCCCCCTTAGGCAGATACAGTTACAAGTTAAAAATTTCAAAGTATTAGTACTGAAACAAACAAGTATTTGTATAATGTCTGCTTATCTCTACCACTGAGTGTTATGTATTGGATTGTAGACTCACTTACTGCTTATAATTCCTCTGGGATGTAATGATAAGATCTCTTTATAAGAACATCTCTCCAATCTCATGTTTTGCCTTGATCTATCTTGTTTAGCTTTGAGCCTGGGGAGGTAGTCATTCCAGTATTTTTCATTTACATCAATCAAAATCTCAATGTGGGTGCCTGTTTGAAGAAAAAAGAATGTGGACAATGACTTACCATTGAATTTTTGCTGAGTTATAGGGGCCAATCTGAGTACAGGTAGTC
>NC_092861.1:123513908-123521797 GCF_032062135.1 Pyxicephalus adspersus | reverse complement strand
GGCTCATAGTGTATATCCACTACTTCAGGAGAAGATTTGTCACTCCTGTTTAAGATAATAGTAATGAGAACAGTGAAATCTTTGGCTAAGAATGCTCCAATGTTCCCAAACAGCAGAGGTCTATCTGAACTTTTACTTCTGATATCCTCCTGGTTTGAAATCCTTGCTCTGTTTCCTTATTTTCTTTCACCTCCAGACACGTTGCTACAGCTAGAACTTTGAGAAGATTTTACATTCAATTCCAGTAAAACAATATTTTTATATATCTGCACACACACTACTAAAAATGTGCATTTATTGCATGTTCCCGATATAAGTAAGTTCTCAATATCCCAGAGAGAGAACAAGAATAAAAAAGCAATATCTCCAAAAAACTCTATAGAGCACACAGTTGTAAAATCCAAAGTTCTGGACTATTCTGTCACCCCTCCCCAGGTCCCAAAATCTACTTTTAAATCCTGCCACAGTAAAATAGAACAAAAAGTAAAAAAGAATATCTCTGAAAGCACCCAGTTCTATACCCTAGCAAATATGATATTCTGGACTATTCTCTCGCCCCCCGACCACACACATTATTGAGCCTTGAGCATCCAAACAAACTGCAACCTCAGCCGCAACTGCACTCAGTTGCTCTAAAATACATGACACATGTTGAGTGTGGTTGTGGCTGAACTGTGGCAAAAACAATAAAAGGCAATAAACTGCATTGAAGAGGGGCAGCTGGGAGTGGCTAATAGCCAAAGTTTTCAACTGCAAGTGTGAGAGGGGCCTAAGGCTGTGCAATACTCAGAATATTAGCAATTTTGAAGTCACAAAAATATTTGTAGTTTTCTCATCATTGTTTAGAAAACTTCTATATATGTTGTTTTTTGTCGTATATATGTACATATATTTTTCTAAAATTGGTAATTTTTTATAAAATTGGTAATTAAAGTAGCACACCTACATATTTACCTTGACACTAGCAAGAAATAATGTAAATATGGATAGTGCCAATACATTTCATTTTATTACTATTTTTCATTTCATTTTTTAAGTTTTTTTCTCTGTATTCTTGCTGTTTGTTAGAATTATAATGATAGTGGTAGGAGCATTAGAGGTCAGAGCTTTGCACGTCACATTCCATACGGACAGCTGTCTCCTTTTTCAGCGGACATTCATTCCTACGGTATATAGATCCAATAACAGACCCCAGCATGGACTGGTCACTGCTTTGGTTACATAGGGCAATTCCATCTTTGATCATTGCAAGGGCATGAAATATTTACCAAGAATAAATGCAAAGGTGAAGTATCTGCTTTCTGAGTCCTCGTATCTACTTAGTGTAATGAAATCTAATATTTAAAGGGCATGACTTCCCCTCCATTTTAGATTTCATTAATCATATTTTCTTGCTTTGCATTAAAGCAGCCATTCATGCATGTCATATTTTTTCTCATTTATAATACAATGTTTCTTTTTTGACAAGGGTGCTTAAAATCAGCAAGGAGTATTTTTTTACATGTGAAAAAAACATAATTTTAGTTAGTGCATAAAATGTAAAACAATTGTTTTAATGTACGCTATATTAGCTATGATTGTTTTTTCTTTAAAGATAAGATGTTATCTACATTAAAAAAAGAAATGCATTTAGTTTTATCAAAGGAGCTATTAGATAGAACTTGAAAAAGTTTCATGTGTGCATCTTACATGACATTTTAAAAGGCCATCAAGATGTCAAATTAGTATTTTGAATTCCTAACAATATTTCTTTATTCTTACTGCATACTATTTAAGAGTAAATGATTCATAGCAATTTTAAAGAATCAATTTAATGTATGACCTCTACAAGGGTCATATTAGTGGCAAATTTTTACTACCCTTTAGGACTTGTACACAATATTGCCATGTATTCCTATTAAGACGTCTATTTATAAAGCAGTGAACCTGACATATATTGAAACATTCCCTGGTGAAGAATCTTCCAGGCCTACAATGTTTCAATGGCAGTAATCGATTCCCACCTTGGAATGTTTTAGTGAATGTCAGATTTACTGATTCATAAATAGACCCCTAATTGTGTTATTTGCTAAATAAACTATGCATTTTAGCAAAACAAATGCAGGTTCTAGTATTTGTTGATATTGCAGTCTGTGTTGTATCTAGAAATCTATAAGCCATAATGCAAATTTTTGAGAGACCAAATTTAGGATATACCCCTTCAAGGTGGTCGAACCAGGTAGAAACCGTGCTGTTTGGGAAAATGTGGGGTTTTAGAGTAGGGCAAACCTGGAAATTACCATGGGCCCCAACCTTTTCCTGGGACTCTATTGACACAATGTGTCACACTTACCTCAGTTCTGACTCTGGGTGTGCCTACGCTAGCAAGCTTTATCAGCTTTGCTGGCCAATCAGGAAATAGTCTCTTTACCATACCTGGCTATTTAGCTAGCTCAGACACAGCACTCAGTGTTCGTGCAATGTGTCTCTATTGGTGCCGAGCCCCTAGTTCTGTTGCGCTGGTTCCTGTACACCTGTTGGCTAGTTCAGTGTTTCTTCTGTCCAGCTTCTGTGTTAACTGCTCGTTGTCCAGTCTGTTGGTTCCCAGCCCACTTCCCTGTGCTGTTCCAGTGTTCCTGTCTGTCTGTAGATATCCCCGAGTCACCTGTGCCTCCTGTTGCTCTCAGTGTCTCCTGTGTTCCCTGTGTCTGCAGTGGCCCCTGTGTCACTGGTGTCTGTTTCTTGGATCCCTGGTAATTGACCCCCAGGGTGTGACCTGACCTCTCTTGCTTGCTGCCTGCCTCATCCCTGGCCTTCCTTGACTAACCTTCTGCTTTGTGATTTGGTACTTTGCTTTTTATTGCCCACTATGGTGTACCCAAGGACCGCAACTTGGCAGTGACCAGCGGTGCAACTTCCTCACCACTAGAGGCTCTGGAGAGGACCTGGTTACTGCTTAGACCAGGCATGTCCAAAGTCCGGGTCCGTGTTCAGATTTCCAAGGGCCTGCAGTCTCTGGTATTACAGGGATTCCCCTATGTCAATATAGTGGGCTTGTGCTGTGCAGGACCCGCACCGACCACGCCTACTCTGATTTCAAGAACATGCTCTGCACAGAGCCTGAACTGACACAGGACTCCGTGCACAGGGATTACCTCACGTCACCCTCTTGGGGGCGTGTGCTGTGCGGGACCAGACCAGACCAGACCACTCCTGCACTAACCCTGGTTAGTGGTCGGCCCCCACACATTTTCACCTCAACAAATATGGCCCTCTTTGCAAAATGTTTGGACACCCCTGACTTAGACTCTGCGCCTTGGCCCTTCTCAGGGCTCACACCACCTCTGTGCAAGCCGTAGCTCCACCTAGCGGCCCTGTCTCTTTAAGCCTGACACAGTGAACCTGATTTATCAAAGCTCTGCAAGGCTAGAATTGAAGTAAGTTGCTAACAAATAGCAAATTACTTTTAGGAAACCCATTCTTGGTTTGCTGGATCACCCAGCTTCACTGATGAAAGAGTATTTTCTCCAGCCTTGGAGAGCTTTCATAAATCGGGCCCAATAACAGGGAGCTGGAATGCTATAAAACTTATTCATTTTTGCCCAAGGCCCCATTTTCTCTAAAACCATCCCTGACTACCAGGGAATTTTACAAGACAGCAGCACCAAGGAAGAGACAGGGATTTTCATGTGGACAAATGAGGTGGAGTCCAGCAATGTTAGTGGTAGACGGCGTTCATGAGTGTGGACAGATGTATACTTTTTGCCTCCCCAATGCCAGTTGTCTTTTTTTGCACCTCCACCCAAACAACCACCTGTGATGCTGCCTTTCCCTCCTCAGAGACAGAATCTATACCCAAATCTGTACCACAAAGACATAATAAGTACCACATTGAAACCACCAGATACATGATACCTAGACATACAATCAGTAGTAAAACAGGCAGAAATTAGGGGTGTAGTCATGAAAAAAGAGGGGGCATGATCCTTCTCCTGCCCCACAGGGGGAGGGGGCCGACCTGCCAGAACCGCGGACCACCAAAGAATTCTTTACAAAATAAGAGTGGGCACGCGTGCCCATTCCTGACAAAAGTGAGGTTCCCACCCACCCCTGCCTGCCCCACTACACCCCTGGTAGAAATATGTTCACATACAGTTCTCCACTCACACAGCCAGAAAGATGTTGATAGACTTGACTACTGCTGTACTTACACAGCCAGAAACATGCACGCAGACATATTCACTACTGTATAAACGCACCAGTCCTAGTTTACTAGTTACCATCGTTCTACCAAGTGACACAACACACTGACCAAGTGTCACTGCACACCATGGGTGGGAGGGGGCTTTCTGGAGAAATCTCAAACAGACTATAGTCTAGCTAAAATTTGTGTGGGGCCCTAAGAGCCATCTGGATTAAGGGTTCTGGTTGTCCCCCTACACTGTTGACTGCAGTCCCTTTAAAATTTTGGTACTGTAAAAAAAGACGTGAAAAGGGAACACCTTTTTTAGGTTTCCATACCTGGATGTTTTCCAGTGAATGTAGGACTAATTGGGAATTTTCAGCTTATAGCTCCTACAGGACTCCGACAAAGTAGTGATAGTTTTTAATGATGGACCTATGGCAACATTATTTAATGTAGAACAAAAATTAAAAAGACTATAACTTGCTATGTTCTAGGAAAAGTATTTGTATAGTAGGGCTTAGCCAATCCACAAGCAATTTGACAGATGTCAGAACCTCCATCGTCGAGCAGCTGGAATAAATCTCCATAGTTTTATTATACCTAATATTGAAAAAAAAATATATATATATTACCACTTTTTAGAATATTCTGAATATGGTCAGATTTCTCGTCCAATTTTTGATTTGAGGCAGAATTTTACTATTCACAGAAACCTTTAGCATGCATGTCTACATTTATTTTGTATTCTCCTCGGTCAACTCTTTCTTTTCTCTGGTCCATGTTCAAGGTAGGACAACCATTGATACCAAAGCATGAATGACTGGTTTTCTCCATTGAACATCCATAGGACAAATGACTGGTTGCATAGTTACATAAAAAACAAAACAGCTAGTTTGAAAAATCCAGTTATTTGCAATCTTTTCTAGGAGCATCAACAAATGTGTCCAGACCAGTTCAGCGTTTGCCTGTACAATAAGTAATGTTTCATATTTCATACTTGCATTCCATTGCATTACCTATTGACATATCAAAGGGACGCAGAAATATTTCTGACCATTTCTTTCCATGTACTCATTTTTTAGAAGGCATAACACACCCTTTTTCTCTTCATCCATGACCACCAATATAGGAAGACTCTTCTTTGAAACACCAATAATGTAAGGGGGTCCTTCTCCCAGTGAACACTTTTACATGATCAACAATTTTAAAGGGACCCAGTTTTACAACAAATTCATATATAAATGGGCATTTCGGATAAAGATTATCTATGGTAGCCTCTATTTTGCTCCAATGGAAGGATTTTTTTCACATAAAGAAAATGTGTAGACTAATTTTTGCGTATATGCATATAATAATTTTGTTTCTGCAAAGGCCCATTAAAACCAAATGAGATGAACAGGTATGAAGGGCTATTGTAAATCAAAGGTTTACAAATGTCTTGACAGCACAGAAAAATAACACTAAGGAAAGCATGCTTTGGGCACTGAGCCTACATAATCGTTTATCCAGGGAGTATTAAGGTTTGACAGATAATTAGAATACAATTAATGCATCTATAGTCCAGTTATTTTTGATTTTTATTAAGTGATTACCATCACAGCTATGAGTCATTTAGCTTTACCCTAGAATGAAGATAAGGTAAAAATACACTATGATTCAATCTCAGTAATTTTATTGTTTATATAATTTTCTTCATAGTCATAGTCATAATCTTCATAGTTGCTGTAAAAAAGCATGTAAATCTGAGCCATAGATAGGAACATGTCTGCCCGAAATGAATCGGCAAAGTCCTCCGTCTGTCCTCTGTAACATCTTGACTCACCATTGTTTTATGACTATTCAAATGGACTAAAACAAGCCTGTGTGCATAACACATTCCTTCTCTCTCCATGTTTACAAAATAAAAAGAACATTCATATTTCAATTAAGATTTTTTGGAAATCTCATAGCTACTAATCAGGGTTGGTATGGGGATCTTGGGTTAAGTCATAAAAAAATGGTCCATTGAGAATGCATAGCTGCCCAGGCATAGTGGCCAGAGGCCAACCATAGATCACAAAAAGCCTAATGTTGGGGACATAACATTGGGGTCAACCAGAGGATTTTTCTGGTCTTAACCTGGGCCAGTTTGACCTTGCTACTGGTCTTGTCAATTACCGTCTTATAGGGATACCCCCAAGGTATCGCTGGACGACAGGTTTGGGCAGTACTGGTTGTGTATGGCTAGTCTACAGCTGCTGGAGGACAGTTATTATTAAAGTAAGACTGTTAAATCCTATATTGGGACAGATGTCCTTCTTGCAATGCCACAATCATTACCATGTAGAGGCAATACCTATACAAATACTGACTGGTAATGGACAAATAGGTAAAAATTGGATGTGGCTATTTTCTGCCAAAATAAGGAATATTTAATGTACTGTGTGTAATATGTTGGCACTATATAAAGATTGGTTAACAATACTAATAATAATTATAATAATAATAATAATTTTTCTATAGTTGAACAATTACAAGGAATGCTGCAGAGAATTCTAATTTGTGGAGTTTTCTTTCTACACTTTTATTATTGTACTGCATGGTCCCTATACTACAGTCAGCTGTGTTACAATGCCCATAGGAGCTTTGTGTGTCTGCCTTCTTACCAAAAAAGGGGAGGGGGCACAGGGCAACCAAAATGTCAGTGTATTGAAAGCTAGTGTTGCGATGCAGGAAGGCTTGCAAACTGCATAAGGCAAGTTTAGTGTCGGTTAGGAAACTGTACATTTATTCTAATCACTAAGTATTTGGGCAATAAAAATTTTTAGCTGCTCATGGCACTTTTCTTTTTCTTTTATTGTTTTGCTGACCACTAAAACCACATAGGATGCCCCACTCAGTATTCATAATGTTAGAACTGTATAGCCTGTGTCAACAGGCTTTGGGCTAATGTGTATGACATCAGTTTGAGGTTCAGGTTTACCTGCAGTCGACTTACTTCAAGAGTTTTTGTTTGCATCATATGGGTTTTGCATTGCCATACAACTCTGTTTTTTTAACCAGGGTTCCTTTAGAGGTTTAGGGGTTATTTAAACAATCTAATATTGGCTTTCAGGTAATTTACCGCTGTAACTAACATCTTTTTTGTTATAAGGGAAACATTCCTACCATTTGCCAGCAATGTAAGAGGGATTCTTCCCACAGACCACCATGCTAATGTACTGTAAGCTGCGAATATTTTAAATATAGCAAAGGGTTCCCTGAAATCCTGAACATTGCTTTAAGGGTTCCCCCATGTTAAAAAGGTTGACAAAGGCAGAGTAAACAAAACTACTGATATAATATACAATAGTCATAGTATAGAATAATGCAACACATTATAAACTTGTCATTAAATGTCATAAAAATTGCTCTAAATTCAATATATCACATATTATTGGTACTATCACCCTATAATAAAGCATTAATCAATAAATTACCAGGTAAATAAAAATATTTTAACTGTAGCATTTTTTCTCAACATTTTTGGTCTAAACTTAAATATTCAGGTGAAATCAGCAACTTAGCATTTCAGAAGCTTGCATTAAACCCATTTTCTAGCCCCCCACCCCCATCCCCTTCCATTTCTCTGATCACAATGCAGAGACTTAGTAATTGAAACCACTGTAAGCACAATCATTTAACTAGCTAAGTAATATGGTTTCATTGATCAGGCCTGTGGTGGTTGTGAATGAAAATTTAACAC
>NC_092861.1:123500750-123513664 GCF_032062135.1 Pyxicephalus adspersus | reverse complement strand
AAATCGTAACATTGCAGTAAACAATCACAGTTAACAATTAACATGCTAAACATTATATAAACTTCGATCCAATCCTTTATTTTACTTTGTTACCTCTTGTTTGCTACTTTTTTTTAATAATCAATGTTATTAAAATATAATATCTTTTAATTTTACTAACCTGCTTTTATTTTGAAAACACAAATAAAAAAACCCCAAAATTTAAAATATTACATTAATAGGAAAACAGAAGTTAAACATTTTAAACGGAATGTTTGGTGCACCAAAAAGTGTAATCAGCAAAAACATTACAAAAATGAAAACATTGCAAAATGATGCTCAAAAATTAAAAACAAAGTTACCATAAACATTTCCTAATGACTTTGAGTCAGACATTTTTTTCCTTCTTTTTTAACTCTATAGTGTTTGACAAAGCTGTCATGTGATATTAAACATGATCCCAAACCTGTGAACACGAACCTTTGCCCTTGCTTTCAAATCTGAAATGTAAATTTGGCTTGCTTACAAAATGCCTTGGACAGACTAGGTCTGAAAGTTTGCACTCTAGTTTGAATTGAAATGGTACAATGCCAGGGTCAGCTTAACACAAAACACCAGGGCCACTAGACATAACACAGACTCTTTATTTCTAAACACCATTATAGTAGTTGGCAGGCCCATCCCCCTAGTCTCAAACCTACATCAACTTTCATTTAATCTTTGAAAGCTTTTGCCCATTTATTCACAGGCTGTCTGTTTATTATTTATTAATTTGATTCTGCAGCCAGAGCCATGTCTTTGGATTTTGCCTTTAAATACGAATGTATACAGCACCAATAATACATTTGTGTTTATTTTGGATCGAATAATACAAATGCATGAATTTATTATTCATTTATAATTGAGACATTCAGCACTGTCTGTTTTAATAACTTAATAAATATTTACTCAACAGCCTTTAGTATTTTGTATACTTTAGGAAAAAAGAGTTGTAGATTGTTTTTTTTTGTTTTTTTATGGTTTTGGTTTGTTTTATAATTCTAGATCTGCTAAAAACAAATAAATGAAAAAGATGTTTGGTATTTGAAGAGATTTGCCTTTTGAAGCTTTTAGGTTAGAAGCTGAAAGTTGTGACTTTAGACAAAACTATTATAAAGTTTAAATAAAGACTGCTTTTTTTGTAACCATGCAAATAAATTAGTATGATCTTGTTTATAAGCACATTTTATGTTTAACATTAATAAAACCATGAATGTAACCCTTAGCTTTCACCTACACTGGTTGTGCTTGGGGTTCAGTTCAGCTTGCAATGCGCCTTCATCTGACAGCTAGCCCTAGATTATCCATGTCCTAGTATTTTTTTGGTTTACCATTGCAATGCACACTACATGCAGTGTTGTGTGATGCAGTGTGGAAGTTCTTCTGCAGGATATATTAGGATACCACTAAAAGCGAATAGCACTGCATTGCACCGACAGTTACGTTTGTTTATGTGCAGTACTGCATGCAGTAATTTATGCAATGTGAACTTGACCTAAAGCTGCAGACACTGTGTAGATATTCAGTTCAGCATGGAATTGCCCAAAGTTCTGAATATCATGATAAAGAACAGTTTAAAAAAAAAACCTTTAACAGGCATTTAAAGGTACTGCAGTTAGGTTTTTTTTTTTGGGATCCATGCAGTGCCCCAAGTTGGCCTGCTAGTGAATTGCTGTCATAATAAGAATGCAAACAGTTGCAAAGTGGTGGAAAGTGTTCTGATGGACAGCAGATGACCCATAATCCATGACACATTTCAACAAAGCATTTCAGCAGATGCTTATGAATGCATGTCATTACCTCCTCCTCACTGTTCCTAAGCATAACAATTAATATTGAGTGGCCAGGAAACATTTACACATATTAGAAACTAAAGGTAAAGTCAGAAATCTGGGCTGTAAACTTTCCTTCTTGCTTTGGGTTAAATATATAGGGCCCGTTTTATCAAAGCTCTCCAAGACGGGAGAAAATAGACTGTCATGGGATAACATGGGTGATCCAGCAAACCTGGCATGGATTTGGTCTAGGATTGAATACATTTGTCAGCTAATAGCAATGACTTAAAAATATCCAATTCAGGTTTGCTGAATCACCCAGGTTCACCCATGATAGTCTATGCAATGCACTGCCTACCACACTGGCAGTGCAGAAGTGCTTGCACTTTTCTGTTTACATTTGTACTGCAACGCATGGTACATGTTGTCATCATGCAGTGTGGTAATGTGTGTGGTACTGTACTACACAAATGTGAACTTGATGGATAGTTTTCCTTAAAAAAAGAATGGTGGCCAGGCTGCGAACATTTACCTGTGGGAGTTTAAAAGAAAATAAATTTGAAAGAGCCCTCACTGACCTTTGCAGCTGCAGGCTCTATGGAGCAATTATTTCTCAAGGTCAGAGAAAATTTTATTTTTACTGCCATTAGTGACTTGGTAATCTGCCAACCCTCTAATATCTAATGCAGCCATTCTCAGCCCTTTTTTAACATGGGGGAACCCCTGAAATAACTTTCAGGTTGTAATGTAACCCCTTCTATAATTACTGTATCCACAGGTCACAGTAAATTAGTGTGATCATCAGAGTAAAGAATGCCTCTTTCGTGAGTTCGGAGACCAGATAAAAAAAAAACTTCTTTTGTAAACACTAAGGATAAATTACACCACAGTGCCTGAAGTTACAGAGGTCACTGATTGCTTGTTATAAAGCTTAATATCCACTTGTTAAGTATAAACAGATAGTTCAATGTCCATGGCCTGACCACATTTTTGATGTAAGCAGCTTTTATTTTACAAGCTCATAAGAAATATAAATCAGGCAGATGGGATGTAGAATGAGAACCGGCCAATGGTAGAGAAAAGGTTTAAACAGTTTAGATCAATATTGTCAAAACTTGCCTGTTTAGCTAATTTAAAAACCGTAACTTGCTTATGTGCTTTAAGCACCTGTGACATTACTGTAAGATGTTTTTTTAACTGATTTCACTGAACTCTTCTCGAATGCTCATTTCTTACGATTGTCTTGTACGCAGGTAATTTATAATAATAAAAGTAAGGCGTAGAGATGAACAGAATCATTTGAAAAGGCATGCTAGGAGTGAAATAGGAAGCAATTTAAATCAGTGCTAAAAAGCAGCTGAAATTGGCTAAACACCTGCTCCTTTCTACCTTTTGTTACTCACGCTAATTTTCTCAATGCTGCAGTCACTTTTATCAGAGGAGAAATCACTGAAATTAAAGTTGCTTTCTTAGTGTAAACAGCTTGAATATCTCCCAAGTTTCTGTAAAGACCACCTCATGTTTGCTTTTTCTTTTCATTTATATTGTTCTTGCCTAACTAGGGGCCACCTTTTAGAGAACATTCTCATTACAATCTGATATGAGCTCATTGAAATCGCACCATAGAACTATACACAGTGCCATCGGTTAAATAGAATGACTAAATGACTAGCTTTGTGTATGCTGTTGTAAACATGAGAATTCTACGATGCTTCTCTTTTATCGTAACTTCTGTCTTTATAGTTAATGACTGACCTAATCTTTCGAGAATTGCAGAGTTCATCCAGCAATATTCAGAATGCAGATGTGAAATGCTGTGGCGCAAAACTAAAACGTGTCTGTCTTTCCTGACCCATTTAGCATAGTTTACGGCATAGTAATAGGTTTTCTTAATAGCCCATCACCTTTGCCACTGAAAACCCTCCAAAAGTCAAAAGTAATTCCAGTGCTAGTATATACTCATAAAGGGGCTATGGACCAACTGATGCCAAGTGCTCCGACCCAAGGTGTGGGTTTAAAAGGAAACCATCGCATGTATCTACAAAGCAAGGAAAACCTATTATTCTGTTACATTGCTTTAATTAAGCAAACTGATGGAATTAATTTAAAGGGTTTTTACACTGAAATGTAAAGTAAAATTAAAGGTTTAAACTCAACTTTTGTTGACCAAAGGGTACATTTTTGCAAGAATTATGCAAAATGTTTGAATAATTATCCAATTCATAACAATTTTGTATATGGAAGATCTTGTCTTCAATATAGTCACATAAGCTGCTATTGCAGGGTAAACCTATATTATGATCAATGTTTTAGTGAAAATTATATTCAAACTATACACAAGTATAACAATATTTAATGTATGTATAATCTTTTTTTTAATAATTTATACAATATAAATATACAGTTTAGAATGCCCGCAGTTTGCCATATACAATTTAAGTCAACGCTCTCAGTTCAGTTCATTGTGTTGCTTAGATGATATTTAAAAAAAAAAAAATTATTGAATGTGGGTTTTGGGCTTTCTATAAAAACAATGTGTACAGCAAACATTTGCAAAGCTTTAAGGAAGCCTTGAACAACTTTGTGTAAAGCCCTAAAGCAACATTAATCTCATATTTTCCACTGATCATAAAAGAAGTGCTGACTGTAACTTTAAATAAGTTGCTAGCAAGCTGCAGCAGGTTGTCAATCAGTTTGGGCAATGCTGAAACTGAATGTAGAATCGTAATCTCTAAGAGGTCTATTTATCAAACCGTGGATCTGTCATTCACTAAAATACTGCTATTGCATGACATGGATCTGGAAAGGAAGATTCTACACTGGTGAATGTTTTAATGAATGTTAGATTTACTGCCTTATATATAGACCCCTAACTGTTACTTTGGACTTAGCACCAGACATTATATGTCTCAGATAGTTCCTTTTGTGTCAAGTGGACTTTGAATTTAAGAAGACTATCTGATAGAAGAATTCCCAGCTGTCATTTTGGTAGCTGGGATTGCTGGAAATGGTTGCCCGAGAGCAAGGGCAGAAGAGGAGGAGCAGGGTGTAGGAGATATATTAAAGAAACTTTGTTGAAGTGCCTGCATTTGGCTTGATATCAGTACCTATATATAGAAGTCCTCATACAGGAAGAGAAAGGTGCAGCACTGAGAGGAGTAGTGCACTCATCTCATTAGTCCCTTGGTGTTTCATCACTGTCCAATTATCAAACTTGGGGTCAGGAGATGACACAACTGCATTCAAAACTGCAAAAGAGAAAGTTGTGCCATTCTTCTGTTATCTGTGATGCTGGTGAATTAA
Source organism: Pyxicephalus adspersus (assembly GCF_032062135.1). Lineage (NCBI taxonomy): Eukaryota > Metazoa > Chordata > Amphibia > Anura > Pyxicephalidae > Pyxicephalus > Pyxicephalus adspersus. The sequence continues at coordinate 123,508,568 of NC_092861.1, read as the reverse complement.
ATTCAAGACAAAAAGAGCAGTATTGCAAATCTTTTGGCAAGTAAAATAGCACATTTTGCACATCATATCTGTGCCTGCAGTTTAAATTTAATTTCATAAAGAAAAAAAAAACAATGAATAAGTAAAATCTGAATTATAAACTGACCACAGTTTATCCACAAATTGAAAATATAATATATAATAATTTGTATTTTTGTGTATCATGATCAACAATTATTTGTTAAGTAAGTTTTCGAAAAAGATAAGTGAACTGGGCAAACAACTGCATGCGAAATACAATAATAATAATTGCAAAGTATTAGGATATACTGGGCATCGAATGTAGTTTTTTCCTCCGCATTTCTAGAAATGGAGTAGTATCTGCATAAGTACATGTTTAATTAATAAGACCGTATTATCATTTACAATTAATTGTCATTTAATCTTTATTATATGCTATTTAATTACTTGTATGATAATGCTTACTCTCTAAGGCCTTGTCTAATAATACTATTAACCAGGCTTCCCACACATTTGGAGATTAACTGCAAGTGGATACATGCATACTTATACCAAATCAGTTTTGAAATTGCTGGAATGTTTAGTAAAGTACTATAATACAAGCCTTTAAAGTAGAATATGTAAGGAGCAGTAAAACTAAGATTACCGAATTGAAAAAGACCAACTCTATATGTGAAAGATTATCTAAGTATGGAGGGTCTTGGAAACATTTACCTATTTATTCAGCAATGTTTTTAAAGGTTTTCTTTAAACTATCCTGTGTTTTAGGTGTAGTGCTATTTTAATTAGTTAGGTCTGTCTGTCAGTGCTAAATGTTTTGAAATGGGTGCTAGTGTTGTCAGGTGGGTTGTAGGTGCAACAAATACTTCAATAAATTGGTTTTATGTTTCATTAAGGGCCTGCAGGTGCAATGCATTACAGAAGCCTAGTTAGCATTGTTGGAGTAATGAGAAAAAGCTAACTTACAGACATAGTAAAGCAAACTCTATTTATTTATTAAAAATTAAAGGCCTGCATATTACATCAGGTCTCCACCGAAAATCACTCTATGGCAGTAAAAGAAAAAAACACACCCTATGAAAAAAAGTTATTGAATAATTATAGACTATACCAGAGTCCGAACATTGGAGAGAGTTATGTAAAAACCCTTCCAGTAATACTAAAGCCCAATACTACATAACTAAATACTACAAATTCCAATACTAAAGCATGCTAAATTTTGAGTGGTGGCTCACCAGGACACTGCAGGATCATTTTCTCATTAGATTTACAAAACTCAATGTTACGAAGATCTAGCCAAGGGGGATTCTGACATTGCCAAGTGAATGGAAACATGGAGTAAGTTAAGTTGTTATGATTTTGTTTATTTAGGTTCCTAACAGTTGGTGATGGGTTACGAAGGGTGTGGAACTTTTTGCACAAGACCCGCTTTAGGGCTTGCGGAGCCCACAGTTATGTAGAGTATTTTAAATTCTTTTATATTATAACACCTTAAAGCAGATCTTTCAATAAATAAAAAAATTACACTTACTTTTACTTCCACAGAACCCTCAATGTCTCCACAATCGGCTTTGATTTGGTGCCATATCATACTGAATTTTTGTTTCATTCCGTCATGGGGAAACAATCAGGACACCGCCATCTTCGTCTGTATTCTTGCTGCTTTTGTTTACCTCATCAGGCGCAAGATTGGGTGATGTTTCCTCCTGAAAATGTGGGAAAAGCCCCTTCTGCCCATACCCAAAGGGTCCTGGGATATCTGATGTATGTATCTTAAGAGGCTCTGGATTTAATATTCGGTCTTTATCACTGCGGCGGTAAAGATTCCTACTAATTAAAAAAAAAATCATATAAAAGGGTATCTATCCTTTTTTATAATTGTAAAAATGTAAAAATGCAGAAAACCTGCAAAAGAAGAGTGTAAATATTTATGACTTTGGCTCTAACAGAGCTACAGTCATAGACAGAATCCTTTGCGAGCAATATACCCCAAAGTTTGCTGCACATAGAAGATTCTTCTGGAGCAGTAGCTATAGCATCAAAAAAAATTGTTGATGCACAAAAAAGTTAAAAGCTTTCCCTAAACCCTTTATCCTCATTTCAATCCAAGGCTGATGGACTACAAGCTCCATCAAATCTTGCCTTGTTCATCCTTGCTGTCTTGGCCACCCCATTCCCCATTGGTTCTCTACATGCCCCATGATCCCATTAATGAATTCTCAGCTAGCCGTGCTGTATATGACATGCAAAGAAAAGAAAAGGGGGAAATGTATTGAATATAAAACTGCTGGTGACGTCATTGCTATGAAACCTAAAATTCTTCTAATTGTAAATAATCATGGACAATAATATTGCAACTGTTTTAGAATACTTTACTAGACATGAATATTTTGCCTGCTTGAAAGAGCTCCCTAAAGTCTATTTACTAATTTACTAATTATGGCAAATGCCAAAATGTGCATGTTATCAGTCTATGTCAAACCCTGACAAAGACATACCCCTTAACTAGGCTATACCATGGCAAAATGGCAAATGTAATAAAAAAAAGGACAAAGTAATGGGCCCCAAATGTTAGCTTTCCACAGGGCCCCTCTTCCGCATTCCAGTTTACCACTATAGCAATCATTTGAGCTCTATAAGATTTCATACAAAACATTTTCTGCCACAACATAGATTTTATCTAAAATATCTTGTATTCCAATGCCTGTGTTATTTCTGTTTAAAGAGTTACAAATAAATCTAGTGAGTGATGTCTCTTATAAATATGTAATGCGCCATCTCCAAACATCTTTAAATTTTACCTGACAACAGAAAGCCTGCTGCAGTAAACCTGATGCAGATTTTTTTTGGCAGGGATGGATTATAATTACGGACCTCATTTCTTTGATTGGCATGTGGCATATTTAGGGATGAGCGAAATTATGCTTATACCAGAGCACTTGTCTTCATTCGAGGGACAAAAGCTCACAGTGGGTAGCTGAGTCCAGTTAGCTTAGCAGCTGTGCTCGGATAGGATTCAGTACCACGGAAAAAGCTTTTCTTCTTTTATTTTTCCCCCTCAAATCAAAAAGCATTCAGTATGGAGAAAGATGTACCTTGAGAAAATAAATAAGAGTTGTCATGCTATTGTTAGATGGACTTACTAAATCAATAGTGTGAACAGGATAACTTGTAAACCTTTTCTAGTTCTTATTTGTTTTGTATTTGTGTTGTTCTGTGTTAGAACACCTGCCTAGTTATCCAATAGGCTAGTAAGTGCTCTTGTATAGTGTGCCTGAGTGATGCCTAAAGATGTTAATGCTCACTAGCTGTAGATCATATCAATCTGCATCCATTATCTTACCATGCGGGGACACCTGGACAGGATCCTCTTCTCGCTCTTTCAATAGCCTGGACTTATAAAACAGAAATAGAAAAGAGCACGTACTTATGTCACACTATTCTTCAGGAGTTCCTTAAAGAGATTGGAGATGGCTGAAGCACCGTGAGAACTCTCGAAAGAGAAAGAATATTTTATCCATCCTGTTTGTTATTCATTTCAAATAAAAAGACTTTCTAAAGATGGAACTTGTGTGTAGAATGACATTGTCTACATGTCAGCATAATGCATATGATGTTACATGTTCAACAATTGCTAAATTTTACAAGGACTAATTCTGTAATTTCTTAGGTGTATGCATGCAAATATTTTCACATGGGATTCACCATGATTTTACACATTTCCTAACTGAATCCAAATAGCAAATTGAATCTTGATTGAGACAGGAGTGGATCTTTTGTAAAACCTTTTAGGAATAGACCACATAATGGTAGTGTGCTCCCAAGTCAAACAGTTAAATGCACAAATGAAATACGTATAAGGAAGCTGTTACCTGCCAAAGGATTTATTTATTTCTGTCCTGACATTTACACAGCACGGCCCTAACTCGAAAGTAGAGCCCTGGTGTAAATATGTAACACTAATATTTTACCCTGTGATTGCACGGACAAAATAGGAAACACAATGCTGATAAGCTCATCTCTTTGTCATTCTGCTCTTTCTTTCTATCTCCATGTTCCTTTGTTAGCACATGAGCACTACAGAACTGACCAGCTGCTCATGGTACTTCTTTCTCTACTATCTCTGTACAGGGGATCCTATATGCTAAAACCAAGTCAAACAACGGCATTTAATTAACAAAATGCTTTTAATATGATAAATGTTTGTGTTCATGGCAGCTCTGTATAGCTTTCACAGTTTCAGGGTTTATGTGAGTCAACTGTGCTCAAACTTTTTTATTCCCTACTATTAGTAATACAAATTCATTTACCTATGTATTAATTAATAAGAGATACATTTAATTATGTATTAATTGGTAAATACATTTCTGCATTATTTGTGTCACTTATATCTGTCTGAAATTTAGTTTAAAAAAGGTAGTTTTATATTAGTTGGAGTCTAGTGAGGTGTTTCAGCTCCTGGCCTCCTGTAAGAGATCTGTATGGATAAAATTCTCATGTCTTCTTTTAAAATAATGCTTGCTTGCATACCTTGCCAATGTAAAGAATTCAATGCTTTTTGCTTCACTGACCCAGGCCAGGCAAACAGAATAAATATTTAAACTTTTCCAAGAACAGTTATGGGGCAACATACTCTTTCAAAATGAGTTCAGAAATTACCCCATTAAAAACATATAAAATAAATTTAAAATGGCCCAACTAGTGGCCTTGGCTGGTTGATGTAGAGTTATCCTTGTAATCTGCTTATTCAGCTGTTTATATTCTACAGGATTTATTGTTTTGTTTTTCTTTACTTATCTGTTTTTTTTTGTTGTATTAACCTTATAATTGAGTCTAAGTACAACTGGTAATGGGAAAATATTGGAGGAACTCCATCCACTGGGTCCGAATGTAAGTAGAAGCATAATATATTGTTAAAAATTGTGGAAACTGAATTTTAAAGTAAAGTAAACCTGTCTTTAAACACATTTATGCAGGGCAAGGCAACATATTGCCTTACCTGCCACTCGTCACAGCTACACATATTCACCCTAACCTGGCTTAACCAATACTTAAGCAAAGAGAGAAAACCTTGTGTTGGTTTGCTACGTGGAGCTAACTCAAAGCTAATGTCTCCTATCCTGTCCCCATGTGCCAGTGCTGTCTTTCTGAGAGGTTAGTTACCAAAACCCAGTGTTATCACATTTACGTTTGTAAGCATGTCACTAGCTGTCCCTCAATGTTTCTACTATAGCTATGTCTTTAATACAGTCTATGGTCAATTTTGTGGGGAAGCCAATAACCCTAACTGCATGTTTTTGGATGTGGGAAGAAACCCACGCAAAATCCATGGAGATAGTGTCCTGGCCGAGATTCGAACCTAGGACCTAGTGCTGCAAAGGCCAGAGTGCTAACCACCGAGCCACTGTGCTGCCCATGTAAATAATATTTATAAAACGAGCAATGATACATAAGGAATGTGATATGGGAAATGTCTATGATGATGATGTTTCGGTCCATGAAGTTGAGCTGAATAAACGGAGAGATGAAGTTCAGAGAAGCTCTGTTGCTTTCCTTGTAGGAGGAACCCTTTTCTGTGAAATGTGTCTTGATTTATCTTTCCTGCGTTTGTCCTTATTGTGACCTTTCCACTTCATTTACCTGGATAATGCAGACAAAAGTCCATACACAGGTACATGTGTAAAGAGGAAATGTGACATTCTTGCACATCTTATCAGTGGGATGGAGTCCATACTGAACTTCTCGATATGAATGAGCTGATAGGAAAATAATGAATAGCTTTATGCTATTATTATCAGTGTGTTACGTAAACACTAACAGGCACCTAGCAAGTTATATAAAGGTTTTATTATTTAGAATTTTTCATGCATACAAATTTACATACAGGAACAATGATTAGAAATGTTACAATCCCCGGTTCACGTGAGGTTTCATACTCTTCCATGAATTTTTAGTTCTCTTTGGCCCTGCCTTCAGCCACTGCCATGGCAGCTGATACTTGGCTTTTCAGCTTGGTGTCTTCAACATCATAGGCCAAAAAGTCACACATTGCTCTCAAGTTTCTTTCTTGTTTCCTAATGTGACCCACTCCGGGGGTCAACATATTAAAATTAAGCAATCATGTGTCATCAGTGTCACACATACATGTTATCCATTTTCTGATTCTTTACTCTATAGCTGAACTACCAATACTCATCAAAGTCCACCCTTTAAATTTGTATAGCATCTCCCCTGTGGTTCCTCCATCTGCTATTAGTAGGGATTGGCAGGATTAACAACAGCAGTCAGGAAGTGGTCCCTATTTGACCAGTTGAACTGGATCAGTGCCAGGAACTCTGCTACAGTGTAAAGTGTTAAAACTTTGATGAAAGATTAGTGAATTTTTGATTTTGTTGAGGACGTTAAAGGGTAACTTTGTGGGATCAGGGATGCTTAGATTTCCACAACAATCTTAGTATCATCAGTATAATTTGGTTAAAAAAAAATAAAAAAAAATATATAACTATACATATATGTATTTGATAGTTGATGTATTGAAAACATGGTGACTAGCTGTTACTACAATGGAGCCTTCAGCCTACATATGGTCACTGTGAGAATGCTAAGATAGTGGACATTTGATTGTGAACCACTTTGAATGGTTCTCAGTAGACTAAAGGAACCCCAGCTGTCATTGACAGCTAGCATTAGGGTTTTGAAGGGGAGAACAAATATCAATGTATCTTGGGCACAGGACATTGTGCTCGAAAATGGTAATATTATGGTAGTGGGTTTAGGAAGGTAAATCAGACTTTTATCATGTTACTTGCTACAGCTTAACAATGACTACAGATACCTTTATTAATAACGTATTAAGAAATTATGTCGCAGCCAACCTATTTTCTATAAACATTGACCTGGTATAGGTAGCTACTGCTTTATATTAACACTTTCTCTCTGCATTGCCTTAAGGAAAAAGCCTAAAAATTCTGGCAGACACAATAGGGTCTTTAGAGGAAGATTTCTATATTGGCATTTTCAGGAGCTGCTGGGAAAAACATAGTTTGAGTGAAGGTTTAAGTAAACCTAATATGTCATTTTCCCTATTGAACCGCACTGCAAAAGTATTTTACAACTCCCTGAGTTCAGCTTTAAGTCTTTTTAAACTATTACTTTCTCTGTAACAGTAAAACTTTAGGAACAGAATGTTTTTAGAATAGATTAGGTTATACTTCAAAGAGTAGTATATTTTACTTCTATAAATCCCTTTCCCTGAAACTACAGTGTTGCTGTTTACCAAACAGCAATAAAAAATGAAGCTTCATATGTGTGATTTTTATTTTACAAATTTGCATTGTGTGTCATTAGTGCCTATGTAGAACAAGTGTTCCACGTTTTTATGGTTGTGGTTTGTCAGAGAAGTGACAGCGTAGTGGAGAAAAGGGGAAGTTTTCCATTTTAAAAATGCCATGTTTTCAGTATTTATGTTATCAGCGACCACACTGGAGGTGCAATATCCTTTCTGCAATAAACAGTACATTTGCAGATCTTCCTTCCTTCCTTGAAGAAATGCATGGGAGACTAGTTAGCCTCAGGGTTTGACACTGATACTTCTTGTTTAGCTTATGAGACAAATAGCCTTGTGAGGCAATCTTTCATTTGGAGAGGAAAAGTGCAAAAGCTGGAGGAACAAACATCTATCATACGATATTACAAGAACAGGTGCTTAAAGAAAATCTAATTAGTAAAATCCTCATTCAGTCAATGGATATTTTCACTGCAAGCAAACTGTTTAAAATACATTTCACTCCAAGTTTTCCAGCTATCTTAGAATAATAA
>NC_092861.1:123412193-123500163 GCF_032062135.1 Pyxicephalus adspersus | reverse complement strand
ATACTCCCATCAAGCAGTGAATGACCTTTATGTCAACCCATACTGCTAGAGCTGCAGGTACTGTGAAGCAATTCATCCTCAAATTTCATAGCAGAAACACCAACAGTGTTATAGCATATATAGCAGATGACAATATGTTTGCATTTCTTCATTGACTTGCTGGAGCCATTTGATCGTCTTTCCCTTCCTCAGAGGTCACACCCCCTGGGGCACCCCTTCCCATGAGTCCTTGGCTTAGTTGTCCCACCTGAGTACCTGGGACTAGTATGGATTTAGGATGTAAAGAGGCAGGGGATAAATAAAACAACTGGGAAAAATACATGTAAAGCGGTTTAAACACTGGGTGATCTAGCTGCCATGGAAAATGATGAAGCACAGTTTATAAGAAGCTATAAAGCCATTTGATAATCTTTACCTTCATCTTTGCTGGGGGAGAAGCTGAGTTGGTTATCAAGCCAATTGATCATTCTTACTTTTTGAGAGACCCCCACACCCTGGTCCTCTTTCTTTGCCTTAATTGTCCCACCTAAATGCCTGGAATCATCATGGCTTTAGAATCTAAAGAAGTGACATCTGCGCGCTGATCATCTCTGGAAATAATAACCCTAAATCACTTGACTCTGAGCACTTTTGAATTTAGAGCTTTAAAAACTCTGGATGTTTTTGTTAAACTTTAATAACAATACATTGAAAAACCCCAAAAACCCTGTGTGTGTTGGCTGGGGTAGAAGCTGATGAAGCAAAGTTATAAAGCAATCACCTTCATGCATATACGAATACAAACTCCACAAATAGAGGCACACAGATTAGGTATCACTATGCATACATTCAAATGATGATCCTAGAACCAGCATTTGTGGTTAACTTAAAATTGGTGATGTTTAATGGGTTTTATAGTGTCACTTATGTACGTTTGGGATACCATAGTTTATCACCATTTTACAAAAATTATGTTTGGCAGTCTTAAGTAATCTTTAGGACTAAAATGTGCAATTTTTACAGATAATTTTACCATAACTCCCACAAACACATGCAGCCATGGCATGGTATTGCCATCCCCAACAAGAAAACCCAGCCTTGCAATATGTAATGTAAACTTAGTGTAATTGCTCTGTGAAGGGGAAAAAGAGTGAGCAGAGCTAATAAGTTCATAGTATTGAGAAAGAATGTTAGTACTGCCTCAGAATATGATAAATTAAAACTTTACAGTGCCCATAGCTAGAGAGCTGAGTGAGAACTTGTTTTACTGTTTGTTAAAATACTTGAATGTCCATAGCCTAGTTACATTATTCTTTGAAATTGCAAATCTAGGAGTTTAATCTGAAACATTACTATATATATATATATTATATATATATTTAATTGACTGGATTCTCGCATTGGGAAAATATGAGTTATACCATAACAAAGAGTAACCGTGTATTAACTTGTGTTGTCTTTTACTGTACAATACTGCAATTAAAGCTACTCGTTAGGAGACAAAAAGTTTACTTTAACTTTTACTTTAACATACCATTTCCCCTAATGGCTTCTCTCCGAAAAAGGACCATAAGCTTTGTAGGGACATTGGACTATGACTATATTAGTGACTTTGGATTGTGGGCTTCTTTAGAGTGACATGACTATGAACTCTGTAAAGGACTGTGTAATAATAACACTATGATTTTATGATTATACACAAGTGTGTGTATCTTTCACGCTTATAACAATTTTTTTTTCTTTTTGTATGCAAGTCTTAGGGTTGAAACAAATTATTATTATTTTTATGTACACATAGAAAACATTTAAATTACATGAGTTATTTAACTTATGTGGACAAAATGATATGTGATTATAGAGCGCAGCTTGAGAAAAGTAGCCTAGGGGGCGCTTAATTGAAGTCTGGCCCTAATAATACATAGCAAACACATCTGAAATCCCAAGAGGGCACATCTGTCTGTACATTACACTGTGCACCTAGTATGCTTGCCAAATAAATATGCTTTCCAGCACCCTGGAGTTATTAAAGATAGGCTTTGGCACAGCCAAGCTGGTTTTGCTCGGTGACATTCCCACAGAAAGAATGATCCAGTGGTATAAGAAGTGCAGAGGTCCCCAACTTTCAGCTCATCGTGTGCCAACAACAAGTGGCAGTGAACTGCTATGTATAAAAATTGGCTGTAAAAATGCACTTAAATAAAACTATAATTTAAAACTTTGATTCAGTTGATTGCAGTCGATCCAGACAAATCAAGAACTTTATTACCATTTTGTTGAAAACTTCCTGTAGAACTACCTTTAACCATGTTTTATCATTTTAAATGCTGCAAGGGCAAACATGTATTTTTGATCATTCATTTTTTGTTTGGACTGATAACACAATTGCTCTACAATATATTTATAAAAGAAAAAACGAATAGTCTTTTACCATCAGGGCAAGACCCTGACCCCTATAGACTCCTAAGTCCCCCCAAAAATTTTTATATTGGGCATTATTTATTTAACCTAAAACACCGAGGCCATCTAGTGGCAGTACTGTACTACTGTGTGAGACAGTGCTAGAGATAAGGTTAGTATTGCAAGTAGAGTTTAATTTTTTAGTTTAACAACATTTTAGGAACTGTAAAAAATAAATACATTTATGTTTAAGGTTACATACACAAATGTCATATAATAAAATACACTATAATTAACTTTCAGTACAGCTTTTAAGTCTAACAAGTACATAAAAAAATTTAATGTGCTTTAAATGTTGAATTTTCCTTGTATGGTTCTTTCTTTCTTTATTGTTCTTCTGTCAGAGCCTAGGTAATTTTACACAGTTCCTTAAACTTTCAATCTACTCACTGCTAATTATCCTGAAATAAATCTCCATCAGACCCACATGCCAGCAGTTGTGGGATGTGAACTGCTCTTAGACTCTCATCTGCCTGTCAGTCAAATGGGGCTCAGCTGCAGCACAGAATGAGAGGTATTAGACTCCCGCCAGGATGATTCTCCCAATCTCCCTTCTTCGAACATCACCTCCCAGCGATGCACCATATTTCTACCTGTTAGACTAATCTGGTATTTTCTGTTGCTAATGTGCGACTTACAAAAAAATAGAGCCGTTTTCTCACAGGAAATGTCTCAGCAGCAAAGTGATGAAGATGGTTAAAAAAAAAACAGCCTTACAACCCAGAAAGTCATTGGGGAAGACTTTATGCAATGGATATTAGTAACAGCTTAGTAAATTATGTTTTTCTTGCTGATATCAATGATCTGACAATGATCAAGCATAGAGAATTCATGTAATACATTAGAAATAGTCATCATTATCATCATCAGGTATTTGTATGAGCAGTGGTTGTTTTTGTAAATTGAAAATAAAATTGTCTGCAGTCAGTAATTTAGCATTACTAAACTTAAATAAAAAAAAAGTTATATATTTCAACAAGTATAATATTTTGCACCTTACCAATCCTTGGATATAGTGGCTCCGTTTAGGATTTTTTCCTTCCTTTTTTTCACTGGATGATCCAAATAACTCCCTGTCACTGGGTGGCTACATTCACTCCTCCACTGTATCTCTGGAGCCATGGTTGTCACTGAGCTGCTCTCCTATCGCTCTGTATTACATAGGAGGGGGGGAATTAGTATTTATAGAACTTGGAACTTTATAGAACCATACAGATATTTGAGGTTTCATTTTAGCTCACAATGCACTGCATAGACACATAATTTTTGGCAAGATCATTTTCTATTTTCTGTATTTGCAAAAAAAGTTAACCTTCAAAATGAAAATGAATGCAGGCATCACATCTAAGGCCTTATAAACTGGATGCTTTGCAGAATAAGCATAAATGTCTTAAATTTTAGTCTCAGGTATATTATTAAAATCTTATATTGAAATCTGTAATGATTGCACCCTCATTTATTGTAAATGCAGAATATGACATATATTTGCTCTGTGTGTCCTGACCCATTATCTTTTAATGTTTTGTATACAATGCACAGAAATACACATCGCATGAATTGGTGTGCCAGGTTGCCATTGATTGGTAATGGTGCCCCTAACACATTTTATGAATGCACTGCTGCTCATCATGTTGTGTAATGCAGCTTGTATGTATTAATGTTGTGTTATCGATGTGCTGTAAAAAGTGCAAAATACAATACGATTGTATATGATGTACTGTAGCACATTGCAACCCAAAATGGAAATATGTGTGCATTTAATAAAACACACCAAATCACCAAAGTGTAAATGAGGCCTTAGTTAGGTTCTCACACATCTACACAAATGAAGCAACATTTCTTTTAGTGTCCTGCATTTATAAAGATAATGCAGTTCATCCAAACGTTAATGTTTATAGACTTTTTTTTCTTTTTTAAAGCTGGTATTAGGTTTATCTGTATGATCTTATTTTATTATTTTACTTTACTTGTTGTTGTCAGTTGTCAAATTTTCCAGTGTGATCAAACCATTCCACCAGTGCCAAATGAAGTGTATTTAATGTGGTTAGTTTTGACTGATGTGTGGCAGGTTGAAATGTTTTTTTTTTTTCATCAGTTTAATTAATAAGAGAGCGGTGTCTAAGTGGTAAGATTTGCTTGGTGCATCTGTTAATTTCTTCAGATTCACAAGTTCTCAAATTACTGTGAGTTCAAGTCTTGTGAGTTGTACGTGCTACTGAATAATTTAAAATTTAGGAGCTGCGGGTCACATGAATTACTGTGAACACTTACAAGTGCAAAAATCAGAAAGGGCTATAAACAGCATGCATTGGAGAGTAAATACCCTGGTGTTATTTTACTGGGAAAAGAAGCATAAAATATGTAAGGGAAAAACTTCCCCATTTCGCACAGCAATGATATCAACTAACAAAACTGCATAAAAAGGTTGTGGTGTGTACTACACCTAAACATTTTGCATATATATATATGTAAATACTTTCTCTTCAAAACCTTTGCAGTCATTGATGTCCAGGATTAATTTAGCATCAGTTTGTGTCCATTAACTTGATACTAACTACCATACCTATAATGATTACATTGGGCCTGATTTATTACAATTCTAAGACTAGAGAACCTGGGTGATCCAACAAACATGGAATTTATTTTTTAAATATGGTTTGCTAATATTTGGTAAAGGTTTTCAACCCTGGACCAGATCCATTTCAGATTTGCTGGTTCACCCAAGCTCTCCAGGCTTCACCAATCTTGGAGTGCTTTAAAAACTCAGACTCAATGTGTTTATGAACACCATATCAAGATAAATAAATATTCAGATAAATTATAAAATAACAAACACGTGAAAATATTTTTTTTAAAAAGCAGTCCCCTTTAGGATATGTATTCTTCTTCTATGTGCACAGGTAGTGCATACAGAAGGAAACAATTTGGCAGCTGTTACCATCAGGCATGCCTGTTTACAAACAGAGCCATGTGATCACCATCTGATTGCTATGATCACATGGTTGGGAACCATTCTGATTGGAGTCTGATCACTAAGCCACTCTCCATGGGATATATACAATATTTTTATTATTTTGTTAGGAATTAGCAATCTTAAAAAATATTGCAGTCAAATTTAAAAATAAGACCTTAAGATTTATAGAGGAACTTTGTCTTATATTCTCAGGGTTTATTTTTTTAATGCACCACTGGATTAGAGCAGCACAACAAAGATCAGATAAAAAGCTCATATGGATCTTTGCCTTGTGATGATGTGTGATATGTTTTGCGTTGTCTTGTGCCCTGTGTTGCATGTGAGCAGTGTTGCTGTGCCATTCAGTTTAAATGGAACCGCAATGTGCTAATGCACCGCATTTGTAGCACACAAGGAAAGTTAAAGGAAATATAAAGGGGCCATATAAAGTTCAAGGAAAATTTAAAGGTCTGTTGATTGTTGCGTTCTTTTGTGTGTCTTTTTTTTGCTCTAAGTGTGTTAGATCATGTGGCGATCCTTTAAATTTTTAATGGGCTGCCCTAATGCAATGCATGTTAACATGCAATATAACACATGTAACAAATGCCTTAATACAGTGGTAGCCAACCTTTTCGGACCCACAGAACACTAAAATTACTGGCTCTGGGCTGTGCATAAGCGGGAAGCGGGGTGTCACTCAAAGGGGAAGAAACATCCCACATAGTGCCAGAACCTGCCCACTCTCCCATAGCGGGTCTGAGCGGGGGACATGGTCTGTGGCTCTGGCCGGGGTCAGGAGAAGGACCATGTCTCCTATAGAGGACCACCAAAAATGTTCTTGCAGACCACCGGTTGGTGACTGCTGCCTTAATACATCACATAGATCCTAACAGGCCCTTAACATTTCCTTGAAGTTTGGTGATTCACAAATAGGAAAACTAGGGGAAGCACAGATTCAGAATGCAAAGCCTGCTTTTTAATCAGCAAAATGTCAAACCCACACAAGATATCCTAAACAGCTTATTTCCCAAATGCCTAATTTGCAACATGGTGGAACATATATTTGCAAATGTATAAAAAAATCTCCTGACCTGTATTTGGGTGGTATTGATGGAATATGCCAGTTCTACACATTCACATATGCTTAAAAAATGACCTTTTTTAATTTGTGGAAATGACTGGGGATGGACACCATACGTAATTTATAGGTATGTAAAATGTTCAGGGCCTTACTTGTTTATTTGACAAAGCAGTTAGAAGATTAAGTTGTACCTTTGTTACATAGATGTTATGATTTGTACACCAGTAGCACTTACTATTAACAAGACCTGAACTCCCAGTAATTTGAGAACTTGTGAAATTATTGAAGTTAACAGATGCACCAAGCAAATCTTACAATTTAGACACCGTATCACCTAATTAAAGTGATGTAAAAAAAAAAACATTTCAACCTGCCACACATCAGTCAAAACTAACCACGTTATACATGCTTCATCTAGCCCTGGTGGAATGGTTTAATAACATTTTTTGACTGTTATATTCCCAAGGTTCTAGGGCAACTCTGTATTATTGTCCATGCTTTTGGAATAGGATTAGGTTTGATGGTTACATGTCCACATATCTTGGCTGTTTGGTGTATTTATTATTATTTTATGAAATTTAATAAGAATTATCACAAAAAATTAATAAAGAGGATACATTTTTTAGGAGATAATCAAATAATTTCAACTTTAAATAATACATGTAAATAAATTACATTTGGAGACTAAAAACAACATAAACATCTTTGAATCAAAAATCTTCTTGATTTATTTTGGGTAGAGTGGGTCAGCTAGATCCCTTGTCAGATTATATTTTACTGCCTCTGTCACATTGCAGAGATCTCACTTTACTTCCTGTCCCAAAGTCACAGCATAATGTAATGGAACATATCAGCAAACTGAAACATTTGTCACAGGAACAGATATCCCCAGTAGAAAATTTGCTTTTAGCTCTTGTCACGATAACAAAGCTTTGGATTTATCATCACTTCCCGTTTCAGTGATGGAATAAATAGGGGTTACTCTACTCAAAAACAAAAATCAAGAACAACAGAATAATTTTATATTAATAATAAAGGAGTAATTAAAAATGAAGAAGGGTCTTTACAATCTGTTTCTCACTTTTTGATTTATTAGATCTTTTTCATTGTAATGTTTTTTATTGAGCAGCATTTAAGGTTTCATTTCCTACTTCCTACCCCCTGTTTTCCCCCGCTCCCTTCTGTATTTCCTGTTTTGTCATAGTTTAGATATGTTTTAGATATATTGTTACATATTAGATATGTTGTTATTTGTATGAACTAAAATCCTAATACAAAATATTGAAATACAAAAATAAAGGAGCGAATAGATGTGAAGCAGATATGTGTTATGTGTGTCCCATGCCTGTTTTTTTTCGAGCTGTCAATGAGAGTTAATGATATGGCAGCAAAGTCATTAGAAGTAGCTTGAGTAAAATGTAGCGGCCTCACCCCTGACAAGTGTTATCTAGCCTGTCTTTGGCTCCGTCCCACTTAACACAGTTCATTTTACAACGCATGTGAAGAAAAGCTAATGCTTGAGAACATATGTCAGAAACATGTTGAAGTTCTAGTAGTTAATGTATGCATTTCCAACTTTGCATCTGAAAATGTTTAGAACAATTCAAGACGTATTTATATTAAACTACAAATGGAAAGTAGGAATTATTTGTTTTTATAGATTATATTTCAAACATGTCAGAATTTCAATGATAATTTTAGGAAGATAAGGCAGCCATTGTTTAAACAGAACAACACAATGGTAGGTACACCAACAGTTTAAATACAAGGGAAATGATCATTTTAACTTTCATGTTTATGGTGGCCACAACCTGAAAGACTGTCACATTTGGTAATGATGGATATGATGAATAATGTTTATAGTACAATTCTGTGGTGTAGTGAATATTTGCTTTGATTTTCATATAAACAAATCTTTCAAACGTGTTACTGTTAAAATTAACGAGAACATGCAGACTGAGAGATTTATTTATTTACAGAGTCCGCTTTTCAAGTGTAATTGGCTCTCTGGCATATGCAAATGTCAAAATACTTTATTTCAAATATTTTGGACATTAATGGGAATTTATATATATATAAATTTAAAGAGCAATTCCAGGTAATAAAGGAAAGCATTTGGTGAGCCAGTAACGTTAACTAACAGTAGATAAGAACAATACCGTCCTGAAATTGACAGGAACTACACTTAGCAAACCCTTATTGAGGTTGTGTGTAGGCCTTTGAAGAAAAAAACAAACACAGCTCTATACAGGATCAGCAAATAGTTTTGAAGCAGTGAGGATCCCTTTAAAACTGGTACCTAGGATGGTGTTCTTGGATCACCAGCAAATGTGTTCTAGGATCTCCAGATTTCAAAGGCGAATGGGATAGTCTGATCCCTTTAGCAATGCCTGGTTTAATAAAAAAAAACATGCTTTCATATCCATTTCTCCCCAGGATTCATCCAAAGTAACCATCTACCAACTTGGAACTTGTGGAGTTGAGCTGCTATGATATCACATTGGACATGTTTTAGTATTCACTGGGAGAGAAAATATGCCTAGGACTTGTCATTTGCCTGGATATGTAATAGGTGCATTTTTTGGAAGTTAAATGTTGCTCCAACTTTTGACATGCCGAGAATTTCCACAGTTATTTATAGGTCTATTTTAAACATAATGGGCCTGATTTATTAAAGTTCTCCAGGACTGGAGAGGATTCACTTTCATCAGTGAAGCTGGGTGATCCAGCAAACCTGGAATGGATGTGGTCCAGGATTGAAAACATTTGTTAACAAATAGCTAATTAATTTTAGGAAATCCAATCCAGGTTTACTGGATCACCCAGCTTCACTGATGAAAGTGTAGCCTCTCCAGCCCTGGAGAGCTTTAATAAATCAGGCTCAATGGACCAGTATGATTACAAACTAAACATTTCCAAGGTATTAGAGACCTTCTTTGGTTGGATGGTTACTCCATGTTTCACAAATAGCTAAATTCCTTTGCGTATGTGAACTTCAGAGGATTGTTTCACTAATATATGTAATGTAACAACTGAATTTCCAGGTGGTCATATACATTATATGGCTAAAGTCTTGTGGACACCTGACTATCACGTTTACATTCGATTGTTGAATATCCCAAAACATTAGCATTACTATGAAACCTGGGCTATTTAGTATTTACCCTTCCTACCGCATGGTTTTTCCACGAGATTTGGGGATGTGCTTAAGGAAGTTTGTGCCAATTCAACTCAAAGAGCATTTGTAATGTGAAGTACTGATGCTGGATGAGAAAACCTAGCTCACAATCAGCACCCTGATCATCACAAAAGTGTTTAGTAGGGTTCCCCCAATCTCTGCCACACAAAACTCATGATGGAGCCAGTTTTGTGCACAAGGCGCAGTCATGGAATAGAAAAATTCCTTCCCAAAACTGTTGGCACACGGTTGGATGCTCACTATTTTCTAAAATGTTTTTAAATACTATAACAATAACAAGCAAACACTGGGGAACAAATATTTGAAAGCAGCAAATATGTAATTTGCCAAAAATTTTTGGTAGGAGAACTGATTTGATGGTCAGGTGTCCACAAATCGTTATTATCAATTTAAGTTTGATAACTCTATTTACTGTGCAGTGGAATGCATGGTAATATACTTTGCAAACATTATTCAATCCTATGCAAAGAATCTAAAAAAAATGGATTTTAGCTTACACAATATTGGACGGCTAAAATTTGTGATGAATAAGCTAATTTATTAAATTTGGTCTAGTGGCAAATTCGGCCATTCTCGCTTTTCCAATTATGTAGGCGAGACCGGCCTTTGAAAATTCGGCCGGCGAGACCAAATTTTTGGAACCTGCAAGACCAATCAAGGCTGGCTGCTCATCAATGAATGCAGTGTGTGACGAATCCTCTGATTTTTCCCACAGCTACATTTATTCATAAATGCATAATCCTCTGAGAGGAGGAGTTCTGCGGTTGCATTTATGAATGGGTCCGTGAGAACCCTCCTCTCAGTGGGAGATCCCCGGGCACTACAGGTTAGAATGAGGATTCCCACAGCTATATTTATGAAATTTGTGAATGCAGTAGCAATAATGCTCCTTTCTGATGGTTTCGCGAAATTTTGCAGACCCATAAGAAGTTCAATCCATCGTTCAGTTCAATTGCGAGAATCCCTAGCTGAAATAAGAAGAGCATCACCTCATACACTAAATTATATTAGGTATACCTTGAAGAAACTATATTCCTTCAGTAAATCAACGCATGTACAAAAAAATCCCTAAAACCAATAAACAAATTTTGGGTAATTCACAGAAAATAAATGTATATGAGGTTTTGCTGGATGAATAGCTATGCAAATTATTTATAAATAGACCCCAAGTGTTCATGTCTGTCAGATCTATGGGTTCTAGTATTTTACTATTTTAAATTCATTTCATTGTATTCTTTCATATAAGCTCATTGGATCCCAGAAAGGTACCTTTAAAACAAATTTAGCAAAATGTTAAACTAAAGTTTCCAATTCCTTTCTCAGAATATTTTTAAATTGCTTCACTTGGCCAGCTGTATTATTTCACTACACTTCCAGGCTCATGGGAAGCCTATCGGATTTTTTTAAATATATGCATTATTTTAACACTGGTAAGCACGCAAATCACTTGATCAGTGCTCATTACCCTGCCTAGACAATTTGACCTTTGCGTTTTTTTAAGCGATTGTTATTTTATTTGTGTGTCTACGCTTATTTCCCTCCTCTTGTTAGGTAATTTTCTCATCTTTGACTGCTGATCATCATTATACATTGTTGCTAATTTGCTTGTCATGTTGCTGACTGAGAGTAAATCTGCATCTACAACCTCTTTCTGCATGTACTTATTAATCTCATCCGCCCATCTTCAAATCTGACATTTTAAATT
This sequence comes from Pyxicephalus adspersus, assembly GCF_032062135.1. Taxonomy (NCBI): domain Eukaryota; kingdom Metazoa; phylum Chordata; class Amphibia; order Anura; family Pyxicephalidae; genus Pyxicephalus; species Pyxicephalus adspersus. The sequence goes on along the minus strand of NC_092861.1, from coordinate 123,488,789 downwards.
CAAAGTGTGCTTCTTGATTTGTATGGGCAATTTAGAAACCTCATAAATGCCTGCACATTTTAAAAGAATCAAAAATGCATGTAAAATTTGATAAAAATGTCACTGATCTGAATGCATATAATGTCTTTCCCTTGAAGCCTCCATTCTATTAAATACAGTATTAATGTATACCTGCCAAAATCCTGTATCATTCTTTTATTGTATTATGTGACTGAATTCATTTTTTAAACCTCCTTTTTTAAGATGTCTATTATGTTTCTTTTGTAGTTCACATTTAAAATAGCTGAAATGAATGTGCTTGGTAAACAGTACATGTTCATTTTTTGTAAGGCTCTTGGCATTAAAATATTAAACATTAATTTGGTTAGAAATAATGACCATAAAACGTGGAGTGGTTTGAAAAATAGCACTTTGCTTCTATAATTTAAGGTAAGTGTTGTTAGAATTTTATTGTAAAAATAATATGGAGTCATTTTATTTCAAGGTGGTAATTTATGTTATATACTTTTTTGTACTATCCAGTAATGGCAGCTTGAGTCAAATGTTAAAATTAAGGAAGTAACTATAGACATAGCAACCTATTATACTAGTATGAGGTCTGTCTGACTGCATATTGATCTGAAATTTAATAAATGTATGCTACATTTATTTTCAGCTTGAAGAAAGCAATGACCTACCCTGAACCCTCTTTATACTAAGCTTCACTGTATCCCCAAGCTTAGCGTTGTTCCTGAGTAACTGAACTTTGGAAGTTGTTTCTAAAAAAATAGAGAAGGGAAAAATATTCAACATTAATGCTTCTAGGGTCCCTGCAGCTGATATTAAACCCGTTATTGCCTTTCTATGCCATGTTCTTTAATGAGTTTCCATGTAGAGGTGACCATATTGGTTGGACTTTGCTTCTTTATGTCAGAGCTTCCAGCTATGAAAATGTAAGCTGCAGACTACTATTTAGGAGGTATTTCAGACAAAAGGTAATATTTTTGGATACTCCCAAAGCACAGGTATCATTTCTAGGTGCTCCAAAGAGATGAGGCTCAGGACTACCTTAGGTTTGACCCAAATGTTGCATGTTTGACATTCAGCGGTCCTGATGAAATTACAGCAGATTCATCTGAATTTTTTAAAATTATACAATTCAATGCATGGCCTTTGAACTATAGTCAGCAGGGTTGCACTGACCAAAACTGGAAGCTTTGTTATACCCCATCCTTTTCACTATGCAAATTAAGCTATAGTGGGCCATAGCCAGTGCAAGGAAGCCATAGTTTCAGTATACTGGAGGTTGCTACAGAGGTAGAGATTAAGGTCAGTTAGGAAATTCCACTCTATTGCTGACTGCTATCTTTTTGGGAAGTTGACCACTTTGTTGTGTTATCCTTTAGGGGCATTAGTTTTATTTTTTTTGTTGAGATCAGCAGTTACCTAAGTTTGCTGCAAGGCAGGAAAAAAATTATTGCAACCAGCCCCTTATCCAGGCATGCCGCCTGGGGCAAGTAAAGTGAAGGCAGCAAGCATGTGACTCCTCCCTCTTCCAGTTTCATACCAGGCTACATGTCTTTGAACATTAGGGGGGGTATCTTGCTAAGCAGAAGGAGCAGAAAAGCTTCCCTACCTTGAATAGTACCCTCTTTGTAAAGCTAAGAGATAGGGACCTTTTTCTCAACATAAGGAGGTAGTGGTAATATGATTGCTTGAATCTGGAATCCCCCTTTCCTAATAGATACTAGGCTAACAGATATCTACCCCCTCCAAGGGGAATGAGTACAGGGGTATATAAGTACCCCTTACCCATTCCTGCATAGTTTTAGATGCAAAAAAAAAGAAAAAACACCATTTGTGTTTCCAGAAGTAGGTCCAGTATCAATCATTCTGCAATATAACCCATGTGACTAAAGATCCTACTTTCCCCTGTATTACCTCCACCTTCTTCTTGGGGCACAGGTGAGAAAAGCCCCTGGTCCCGCAACATTGGGGGCAAATATACTTTGCAAGGGGGGAGGCTTTGCTGCCTCCCTCTTGTAAGAAAACTGTTAAAAACCATTTGGGCTGGTATGATACAGGAAGGAGACAGGGGGTGCACGTTCATGGGCCTCTCTCTCCTGACCACTCAGAGTATGTGCCCCAAGGGATTAAATAAAGGGAATTCCACACAATTTTTTCCTTTTAGCTTCATAATTAATACATTTAAAAAACAGAACTTAAAGGTATCACCTAATCCTCTGTGACAAAATATATCAGATCCAGAATTCGAATGCCAAAGGTCGACTTCTCCAACAAATAAAATTGGAAAATAATTTTGGTTATTGTCAATGTCCTTTTTTTTTGTACAGAGCCATGTAATAGCAACAGGGAACTCTCTGTGCTAGAAGATGGCACTTCTGCTTGAATCCTTGAGCCAACAGAGTCTTCTGGATCAGGCCTTACCGGTGTGGGAGCCACTGAATGTGGACGTCACTGCAGGATACTGTAAACTGTTTAGCACGGACTTCTCTGGTGTCTCGTGAGTCAGCCACTAGCAGTTCTGCAGGGCCTAGTGCTTCTCCCAGCTTCATACCAGGCCACATGGTGTTGTCCCTTACTTATACAAGCTTGCTTAGCCATTTCATTTTTGTATCAGACCAATAAACTCAATCAACTCCTGGCTAACTGTGTGGGATGATCATGCCTTCCCCCACTTCTGACCTGCAGTTGTTTGTCGAGGATCACATCCACCAAGTCTGATCTAGAGGGCTTGATAACTCCTTTTTGAGGCATCAATGATCTTCTTAGAGACTGAACGGGGATTTTTTTTTTTAAATAACAGATGCATTGGGTGTCCTTGTGATCCCTCCTACCAAACAGACATTGCCTTTACTTATTTGGATGAGCCACCTGACGAACATTCATTTTTCCCTCTAGATTATTTTTCCAGTTAACTTTAAGGTGTCTGGAAGTTTTTTTCTGGTCTTCACTTCTGGCTACCTTTACTTCCTTGATTTTTTGTATTTGTTCTCTTGTCTGTTTACTATTTACTAAGAATATTGAAGCATCTTTTAGCAGATTCTATTAGGAAATAACAATATACAATGCGAGTTTTCCACCCTCCTCCTCTAGGACAGATGCCATAAGAGCTCACTTGCTTCAATCCCATATGCCTCATCTCTTCTCACTGTAAAGTAATTCTCCTAAAACATTATGAAAAAACACTCAGTCTGGTAAAGCCTTGATGGTCATTCTCTTTCCATATTGCAAAATATTGTTGGATACTGCATTCACCCACCCCCCTGACCCCAATTTTAAATCCATATTGAAGCTGGTTTCCTTTGGGTCTCAGTCAGAGTTCATATTAAAGTGCTTCCCAGTTAGTAGAAAGAATCATCAGCATGTGCTAGTTGTAGGCAACAGTACTACCATGCTCCACAGATTTTGCTAGCCAGGAAAACCAAGCTGGGAACTGAGTTTGCTTGTCTCAATCGGTTGTATTATCTTTTTCGATCCAAGGCCTGGGCTACAAGTTGGTATATATAATAATACCTATAATGGTATAGGACAGCCAGGTTACTACATAGGGTTTTTACTCTCTGTTCTGAACACATGTTGGTGATTGCAAGGGAAGGTGGTCATGAAGTTACACAAATTTATTTTTGGGATGCAGTTTGCATTATCACACAAACATATTCCAACTACCATATCAGACACTTAGTTTACACTGCTTGATCCTGCAATACTCTGGGAGAGAAAATACCCCTGTGCCATTTAACTGTGGTTGTTTAAAGGCAATGGGATTATGCACATGTAAGAATCAAGAATGCCTTGGCTAAATTTAGCATGACATTGTTTCACTTGATGCAGCTTATGGACTCTGAATTCACCACTTGGACCCAGTATGTTGTCTAATCTGGCTGTCCAATGCATTTACTTACCCTTCACAAATTGAAGCACATTGACATATAGACCTTCCTCCTGTTTTTCTGGACTCATTTTTCCTCCCTTCCCATTCCCTCCTTTTTAAGTATTGCTTCTTTTTCCCTTTCCCTCCTTTCTTTTCACGGTTCTATTGTCTTTCCCCTTCTTCCTTTATCCTTTGTTTCTTATGTCCTATAAAAATTGGAAACTGTATCTAGAAGAAAAGGATGACATTCGTAGGCATTTCTCAGGCCAAACAGTTATGGGAGACAGCAGTAAATTTGGGTTTTCTCACAAGCGATGCTTCTCACTCCTATATAGTGGTTGGCCAAAGTATTCATTTCTGGGACAGGGATGGGATCTTTTAGGAGCTTGGGCACTCAGCTTTATTACATTTGTTTCTTGATCTGGGTATTATTGTTGTTCAATTGCTGTTGTATATCTTGGAATCATTGCTAATCTTAATCAATTTTTTTTAAATAATATAAAATGTAATGATGACCCCAGCAGCAACATATTTAATGTAGTAAAGTTGTCCGCACCAAAGACTTGTATATCCAGTCTTTTAAAATATTTTATATCCTTTATTCAAATATGAAAAAGCAGCTTAGAGTTTAAAGTTACAATCCATCATCCTAAATTGTTAAATTGAGTCCAAACAACATTTGGCGTAATCCTCCTTAAACAATAAAACATAAAAGCCCAAAACCAGTTAACACCCATGAACAAAAGGTAGTATCATATCAAAATCAGACATTGGACATAATGTACATCTGAAGAGTCAAGAACTAAAAAATGTATACCCTAGTCATGTGTATGCCTTATGTCAAGATGGGTCCTGGATCTATTCCCGTGAAAATAAAGGTCCATAATTTGTCCTTTACCTTCTTAATAAAGACTAATGCTAGCCTTTCTCACCCACAGCCTCCTACATCCTGAGTGTCTCTCAGTGTGTGAAAATTAATTACATGATCATTTACTCATATCAAAAATGTTGCTATTCAAGATAATGTTGCAGATACTTAGATATTATCAACATTGAGTGTTACTTATTTTAAGGCTCAGGGGAAATTGACATAATGAGCAAGTGAATACTATAAGCATGGACTAAACCCTTGCAAATATTTTAAATAATTAACCTACTACATCCAGCCTCAAATATCCTTAAGCAGTAGACAATAAAAACTTGAATGTAATATTCATTGAAAGCACAATACAATGACAAAGATATTATTGAGGTTCAATTTACTTAAGGTAAATTCAGATTTACAAGACTGAATGAATATTAAGGTGGACACTCAATATTGTTATCTATAAAGTTTACAAAAATAACACACTAAAAGGAAGGACTAACTGATCATACAAGACATTAAGGGTCACTTATCCAACATATTTTATTTAAACAGTGTTCATGGTAATTGTGTTTGTAGATAAACAAACCCCAGCTTACTTACTGGATGTCACTTAAAATAATATATTTACCTGCAAAAGGAATCTTATGATGGTCATAATAATCACTTTTTCTTTTGACCAGAGATAATATATATATATGTATATATATATATATATTTTTTTTTATTTTTTTTTATTTATATATGAATATTATATAATACTTCCAGTGCATTATTTGTTGATTTAAAACAATTAATTTAAACTTTCTTGTATGTTATGTACAATAAAGGGCAACTACTCCAGTTTAATAATAAAAAGATGTGCCTAGAAAAAGATAGGATAGAAAAAACTCACTCTCTCTTTCTAGTGCTGTCCTTCAAAGAAAGTCCTCTCCACCATGAGACGGTGCTGATTTCCACCCAAGGAGTCATGGATTTAAATCAGCAAGGCTGATTGATAAATCATATTTTGCAGATTATTATTTCAGTTAAGCAGCTAAAACTCCTTTAGTAAAGCAATCCCATTGATCTTCAGAAGGTTAGCCTCTCTGTTCATCCATATCACAATTTACTGGGTTTAAATGTGTGGGGAAATCCCAAATGTTGTCACCTTTACACCTATTTTTTGTATTCACCAAGTATGGAGCATTAATGGATGAGCCAGATTAATTTCCTAGGATTTTTGTAGGTTCTGTAAAGGTACCTTCAATACTTCTTGTTGCCTACAGCTCCAATTGTCGAAACCAGGGCCAGGCATAGATCTTGCACCATCCCAGCCAGCAGCATAAAATATACACAACTAAAAAAAAAACTAAAAAACTAAAAAAAGTTATCATATACTGCTGGCCTGTCACATATTCATGTCAAATAATTTCAATATAATCCATTCTGACTGTTATGGATACTTTGAGATAAATGCAATTCAGATGACAGATAGCAGTGCAGGGTTGTGGCCAAGCAGTAAAATATATGAAGATTGTCTATATCAATATAGTATATATAACATTTTATTATTAGTCCTTAGATATGGTGGATGTATTTGCTTTATTTTTACCTAGTGAATTGACCAGTATCACACTTCCATACCTAAGATGACAACACTGTAGTCCTCAGAGATAAATAAGAACAATTCAATCATTAACAGTCAGCGCAGGATATTATCTGATCACAAAATTTCTGCAACGAGCAACAGATATACATACATATATATATATATATATATATATATATAAATATATATTAAACTATACTAAAATTAGTAATCAAATAAGACAATTTATTTTATTAGACAATTTATTTTTATATTATTGTTTTATTTGCACCCAAGTGTACAGTATGTATTATTCTTCCCATGTTAGAAATTGATATAGAAATGTTGATGTAATTGTCCTTTTAACATTAAAAAAATCAAAGATTAATTGTGCGTTTCTACAAATGTCATTATAGATTTTATTTTAGAAATCCCCAAACAAATCTCAATTATTTTTACCTACTCTCACTCTCAGATCTCCTGCTCCTATATTGAGAACAGAATTATGTTCATATTTTAGGCATGTGAAAAAAACAACTGCTGTTATGCTCTAACAATATCATTCTTGGCACACGGATTACTTAATTGTATACCAACATTTTGCAAGCATAATTGCTTTCTGCTTTTGAATATGCCACGAATGCTCTAGAATTGGGACTGCATTCAAAATTCAACTTAAAGCTGCTTTGGGATTTCAATTCAAAGTGATCTCAAACAGCACTACAAAGCACAAGCAAAAGGAGTGCAACAAATACAATAATAAGCAGCAAGTGTCTGGAGCTTATGGACAAGACATAGTAAACAGATGAGGAATAGGTATTTGTAAGTCAAAACCTAACATTGCACCAAGCAGGAAATACAACGAAAACCTTTAGAAATAAAATATGTGAAATGAGGCATGCAATGATATTTCAAATTCTGAATAGATATTAACTGACCAATATTGATTATGAAATGTGCAATAATTAATATGAAACAAAAGGAATGTAGTGATAACTTATGTATAGGTCTAATTTGACTTTCCAATGAATATCAGTCTCTATTCATATGGACAGGGGTTATAAAATAAAAAAACCCCACACCAGTCTAAAAATACTTTGCAAGCCCTACCCCTGTTCTAGGTGGGTTTAAGGTGAGACTACATAAACTACAAGCATGTTTTTGGATTTTAAACTGGAACTAAGTCCTGTGTATACTCACCTGCCCCTGTTTGTTCACAGGTGCTGCCATCTTCTTCCTATTTCCTTTTCTTGTTTGGTTGGGCCAAGATGGCACTTCCCTGCAGGCACATGGGAGTTCATTGAGCTCGGCAGCCGCAGGGTAAACCAGGATGTGCCACCAACGCTGAGCTGTACAAGTATGTTTTATTGCAGAGGGGTATTGCCTGTCCCTTTCTGCATTAAATGCCTGCCTGATCCATTTCAAGGAAATAAAGTGGCCAAATCTCTAGAGGAGAACATAAAAAAAACAAAAAAAGAACATGGGACATTGAAAAAATATGTGATTTAATAGAGGGAACCCCAAGATGTAAGTGCTACCCTATCTATCCATATTTTTTGCTTCCAGAAAGAGCAGGAGATTGAAGTCCATCTATGTTTAAGCTGTTTTTGATATATGTCATTGTCTATTAGTTTTATGTAAAAATTACGATCTATCCTTTTAAAGCAGAACCTCGGCTTTAATTTTTTTTTACCTACTTCTCAGCATTTATATTAATAATAAAAGTGAAATGTCTTGACTCCAAGGCTATTTTGTGAACATTCAACACCTAAGTTATCCATCGTTGGTCCTCTTCTGGTGACACCCACTTTCTATTATCCTAGACTGTCCATGGCAGACCCCTGTGAGCAGGTGAGAGCACTAGCCTGGGCTCACAAGAAGCTGCTGAAGAGAATGGCATTGACAACACTAAGTTCACTACAACAATCAAGACCACCCACTGCTGATGTGGAAGTAGAAAAGGAAAGACACCATGTTACCCATCAGAAGACAGCTGTATTTAATATGTACACAAATATTTTAAACTAGATGTTGAGGGAGAAGCTAAACTTTAACACTTGTTTTCTTTTAGGCTTGTGCACAACAGGGAACATGTTTATTACATATTCACTTTGTACTGCTTGGGTAGTGTTGGACTTTGATTTCACTTTAGTGTTCTTATTACTGCAGAACTGTGCAGGCGTTGAGCTGCAGCGTTCTGATGACAGTCTCAACCGTTCCCATTCAAAGTGTTTAGGAACTATATTTTGCATGTAGCTGTGGTCGACCATGGCGTGGTTGCTGAAAAAAGCATGGCTGCATGGTTGCATTTGGCGAAACTGTGCCATGGCCACAGCATTTTGCAAAAATGGTTACATATGGTGAGGTTTGGCACTTCCATGTACAATTCATCAGTTTGCTGTATGGGTGGAAGCAGCCAACTATGCATGTTTCTATCACAAATGTGTAAGCTTTGTACACTAACTAAAAACAATACATTACATCTCAATACCAGAATTCCAGAATTTTGGAAAAAGGGTCAGTTGATTTTTGCATTTTTGTAGTACCTAAGTAAGAGAAACATAACTGAAAATTCTCTAAGTTCTATTTTATCTTTTTTTGCATAACTCAAATAAATGAAATTTCAATATGTAAATATTTTTTTTTTTAGAGTTTCAATTTCCTATAAGAAGACATTCACCATTTGCTTAACAAACAACCAAGCAGTAAATGTGTATAAACTGAACCTTTAATGGAGTCTAAAGGAAAACTACAGTCATCAACAGGGAAAGTAATAAATGAAACCCCAGAGCTGTGGAGCTAATGTACAAACTTGTTTCTGTCCTCTATGGCTCCATCATTTATTCAGTAGGTAGAAGCACAAGACGGGGACTTTGCATTTGCTTGATACTCAATTATACATTAGTGTACATCACTTGGCAATCTGTTCATATCAATTTAATTGGATTTTAATATTGCCTCTGATCTTGTTGTCCAATTAACAGTACTGGCTGGCAATAAAGCAGAACCACACACTATGTAACACCTTTGATCCCTGCCATATGGAGCTCTTTCATTGATTACCACATTTCCAAAAAAAATTCCGTCTCTCAATATGGGCTGTTATAAATGGGAGAAAAAGCACATCCCCGATGTGATAAAAATTTCACTTCAACTAGCAACTTCATTTATTTTGTTGACATTCGGCTCTGATTAAGAACAATAAAAAAATCATGCCCTGAATATCATATGCAAATAGAACCCTGGGCATGCATCTAATCATGGCAAGAGAGCAGTATTGTGACTGTTTGGCATCCTTTCTGCTTTTCTTCTTTTTTTTTTATATTAAAGTGACAGCATTCTCTTCAGGGGCTTTATAGGGAAGCAATTATCAATATTGCAAGCTTTTTCCAGACCAGCCAAGAGTTTTTTTTTCATGCAGAAAATAAAACAGCTAATTTACTCTTGGCTTCAGGTTAGTCAACAAATTTATGGAATTTTGGATTCTTCTGTATAAAGTGGGACACTTTTTTTTGCTTACTATGTGATTTGATCGACACAAACAATATATGGTGAATGTAGTGGGACACAAAGAGAACAACATGGAGTGTGGCAATGTTATTGCAAAGAAGAGACACCAGTGCTTTCACAAAACGTGTCAAAAGAAATGTAATACAAATCAGATGCTATGTTTTGGTGACAAGGTAAGTTTTCAATTTTAATATGAAGATTTGTCCATCCGCTGATTTGTAGGATGAGCAGATGGTTATAGAGATGGATTGATGGATGATGGCTAGGCAGACTGGCATAGCAAACAAATGTCAGAAACTGAAACGGGATAGCTTATAAAGATGTTCATAAGTCTTATGCATTTTTTTTAGTGAAGTGGTATTGTCAAATAATCCTCAAGTGTGTTTTTATGCAGTTGCATTTATATTTAGTTAGAGATTATTTTGAAATATGAACCCAAGGTATTTTGTCACAGGGCCAGTACATAGGCTGTATTGTAATCTATTGTGCTTCCACTTTAATTTCAGGCAGCTCTAGGTCACTTGGGGTATAGTAGCAACATTGCAGTATGTAATGCTGGATCTTACTACACATGTTCTTCATGATTGTGTTACTATTCTTTTCTATTGTGATCATCAAAGAATCCCAGAGATCTTTAGAAAGCAATCAAACCCCATATTTTCACCATTCTGATACTTTACTAATGAAAAAACAGCTGTTACTACCATGTATTTTTATACTTCAACTGAGATTTCTATGTAAACACAACATACCTGGCTATTATTAATCATACGCAATTAATCAAGAGTTCAGAATGATAATCCAAGGTGTTTCCCTTTATTTCTAGGGATCAGGAAGGATTTTTTACTTTGTTGATTCTTGACAGGATCAACAGCTTTAATATTCCAGAAATGCAAATTTCAATATATTTATTTAGTCTTTGTGGTAAATGTGTGTCTTGAGTTTTTTTTTATCCTGACAAAATTTGGGTGGAACACCACCGAAAACATTTTGTAGGTATGGGATAGCAAAAGACCTTACATAAGATGATTTTTACTGCTTTGCCTGTTACCGCTTGGAAGAATTCTTTTTACTTTGGGTTCTAGAAGAATGTATGGAAGTGAGATGAAATCTTGAAGTGCGGAAGTCTGATTGGGAAAGGGAAGTTGACAGCAAAACAAGTTCCCACAATGAGGAATTTGCAACTTCTTCAGTGTTAATGGAAACTGTTGATATATGGATTCCTCCTTTCTTTCTGTAATCATTACAATTAACATTGTATGATGTAAGAATGAATCTCCCTGACTGGAACACAGACACCAACAAAGTGTCCCTATTTTATCTCTAAAAATTTAATATATTTGTAAAATTTTAGGTTACAAGATTTACCCAATATAGCCAAACTGGAGCATGATCATACATTCTTCCTTGGAAAGAAATAACCCAAACAACTCCTAACTGAATGGAATAATAATTTAATCTACTACTTGGTGAATGAAGTGAAATAAAGGGGATGGGGACAGATAAAATAAAATGACTTTCGAAAAATAATTAATTGTCCAGAACCTCTGATCCATGTTCTCATGCAGAACTATACTGGCTGATTATTCTTCATCATCCATAACACGTCTAGGTTAGATGCCTGGTCCTCTGTGGTGTTCTATGGTTCAATCCACCACCCCTTAAAATGGACCTACAAGTGAGTGATCATGGAAGCTGGCATTGCTAAACTGCCCAATACAAGTGTGCAGATAACTGTGTGATAAGTTGTATGACAATTAGCTTAACGCCTGAGTTACATGAATTCTGGTCATTGCTTTGGAAGGTTTAAAAGGCAGAGGATCATAACACCAACCAAGAAAACAATATTTTTAGGAAGCAGTTCGGCTTCAATGGCAGTTCGCATATTCTCTGATAAAAGAGCCAATCTGTGTTCTAAAGTGATGAATTAGGTGATGGAAGGAACCACAGAGTAAGGCCAAGCATATGAAATTTGTGAATGTGTTGGATGCTGAACAATTCTTCATTAAAGACGATATTTAGGTACAGATGGTGTTACCGGTAGTGGTACAGAGAGCCCTTCAATTTAAGTTTTTATTTTGGTAACAGAGTGGCTTTAGGAGAGTATGAAGCCTAATCATAAGAAATGCAGTTTTTAGGCATGACACTGTACATATCACAATGTATTCTCCATTAAATATAACTGTATATAGCTGTATATATGAACATACTCAAGGTTTGAATCTTCTAAAAATTACAAAAGCATCTCCTTTGAGCATAAAGTGGAGTTAAATTCAAAAAAACAAAAAGTCACCAGGAAATAGAACTAACTTACAAGAGACATGCATGGTCTTTTTTGTCAAAAATATTTCCTTGGCTCCTGATGGCATTTTGTTTTATCTTCAAACTGTATGGTGCATTCATTGAGCTGGATTTATTAAAACTCTCCAAGGCTGGAGAGGATACACTTACATCAGTGCAATGGATTTCTTCCACATCATTTGGTATTTGCTAGCAAGTGTTTTGAATCCTGGACCACATCCACTCTGGGTTTGCTGGATTACCCAGCTCCATTGATGAAAGTGTATCGTCTGCAGCCTTGGAGAGCTTTAATAAATCAGGCCCAATGTGTAGTGGGCAGCTCGGCTCTCTGTGTGTGTAGGAGTGCAAGATACAGAGCCAACCACCAGAGACAATGTAACTCCTCCTGCTATGCTACTCCTGCGCAGAAGCTCACCACCCACCTACGAGTATAGTTCCTCCTAAAATAAATAAATGTGCCATAGTAAAGAAACTTTTTTAATTTTTTGAAAGTAGGTTACTATAAACAGTGTATTGAACCAAACAAGTTTATAAAACCTGGAAATTGCTTTATCTAGCCCTTTTTTCCCTATTTATTTTTACTTGACTCACCCTTTTGATTTAATTTTTGTAAATAATGAAGTAAATAATAAAATCATATGTGAGCTTTCCTAGGGCATTCTGCTTAGAAAGCTATGTGTAGCCTCTCCCACCAGCCATATTCTTCTTGCATTGTATAGAGAACCCATAAACCAATTGGGAATTCACACAGGAATGGGTGACCTGCACAGAAAGAAAAATCAAATGTCAATAACTGACATCAATGACTGAACAATATAATTGTAACCTCAAAAAGTTAAAGAATCTGCATGTTGCTCATTAGGACACCAAGTGCTTTAAATCTATAGTAAAAATTATTATACCTTGGCTTATATCTTGGTCAAAGATAATGGGGATTGAGACAAAGCCAATCAACAAAAGAAGACCAGCCAACCAAAATAAGACTTTCAGGCCTTCCATATAATTATATCACAGTACAATATACCTATGGATATTGATTGTAGAAGATATGTATTTTTATTGACATTCACTAGATTTGAAAATATCCAGATGTCCTCATATACCCTCAGCTTACCAAATAAAAGTTATCATACAGTAATTACTTGCATCTGCATTTACATGATATTCCCAAAGAGTCATTTGCAGAAAAAGAAAGAAACAAACTTTTGCATTCCATTTCTAATCTTGGATTAGATGGTAAAACATCAAAAACATCAATCAAAAAATTTTTTTTTTTATTAAGCTTGCATAAAGGAGGGAAAGGGATATCTGGGGCTCCTAAAGAGATATTTCCCCTCACTTACATTCACAGAGATAATGGCCCTGATTTGCTGAAGCTGTCTAAGGCTGTGTACACATGTGCAATAATTGTCGTTGGAAAGGATCTTTCACGATCCTTTCCAATGACAAAAGACTGCATGATGCATGAACGAGCGCTCTTCATACAGCTCCGTTCTGCTCCATGGAGAGGGGAGGCGGAGAACGAAGGAGCGGCACCCAGTTGCGCTCTTTAATAAAGGGGACTTCACTTGCATTACGATCGTTCATCATTCGTGGATCCACCAGAACTAATGCATGAACATCGGGGGCTGTACACACGCCAGATTCTCGTCTGATATCAGCCCTTAGGCAAATATTGGATGAGAATCATCTGATGTGTGTACGTAGCCCAAGACTGGAGGAAATAGACTATCATGGGAAAACCTCGCTGACCCAGCAGACCTTCTTCCAATTCATTAATAACATGCCTGATTGATGACTTCATCTGTCAAAAAAATGTGCATGCCTGTCCCTTCTGCACATGTCCTGTCCCTCCCACAATAAGGGACCTGCCTGGTCGCAGTTTTTTAATTTTTGGGTTTAGTTCTGCTTTAAGCTTTTTGCCTAGACTAAATCTAGTGAGATCTCCAAGAGAGCCGTCTGTTTTTTAAATAAGCTGCAGGAGAACAATATTTGAAAAAAAAAAAAAACCCTTAAAAAATATGTTTTTTCTTGGCACTGTATCCTTTTTGTGTAACAAAAAGAAGATATACTATCTTTTGATGCGACTTTCAATTTTAGGCACATCATTTGTAGTTGTAATATTGTACTGTCTGCAGCTGGCACCTACTTGGCATGTTCTCTGTATTGTGCTTGTTTTATTTTTGTGTCTTGTAAAGCCTTCGGTAAAGAAGTTATCTTTAAACAACAGTTATAGTGTCTCCTCTTGTCCAGCTTTACCGGCATTGACATTCTACAGAGATCATTGCAAACAGATTGTGAAGTTCTACAAGCAAAGTTAAAAGGCATAGCAACCTAAAAAGCCAAATTTAATACTATTAAATTATTCTAAAATATGTTCTAATTCAAACTACTTTTTACACTGAAGAAATGTGAGATATATGAAGGGCATAGTAATGTAGTAATTAGCACAATGATTTAGCTTTTCTAAGATCCTAATTAGGAAACTGCAAGAGAATTTGTATGATTTTTCTCATTCCAATGCTAGGTCAACCAGTTTCCATGTGTATTTTTATTACAATTTGGACTGTTTCTGCTGGAGCTGGCAAGGGCTGCTTGGAAGGCAGGTTCTGACCCTCAGTAAATACTCAATATTATAACATAAATAGGTTCAATGAGCTTGAAGGCTCAGCAGACAGTCTGGCTGTTTGCCAATCTGCAATTGTTGTGCTGGGCCTAAACAGTGGATGTAATATGCCTATTGTTCGTATTGGTTTCCCAAACAGGAAGGATTGGTCCAACCAAGGTTGGAACACTGCCATACTTACATTGACATTGGCTGCTCTTCTGCATCCAACAGGGCATGATCTTGGAGTGAATTGTAAACAGCTTTGGGATCAGTAAATTATATATATGCACTGTCAAGCACTGCAGAATATTTAAATAACATTCTGATTAGAGCTACCTTTCCTATAAATGTATCAAAGGGATTGTGTAATTTTTTATGTTTTTTTTTGGATACCATTTAGATAAACATTAGGTTGTGGTTTCCTGCTCCTTCTCACAACAGGTTCATAAGCTAGCTGACTCACTCAAAACAATGAACTTCCAGTCCGTCTGATGTTCTATTCAGTGAAAGTAAGTCATTGAACCGAGTCTGTAAAAACTTCTTGGAGTTGCTACTCTACAAATTTTTTTTAATAGAATACAAACATTTGCATTTTTTTAAAAAAATACTCAAAAGTAAATACTAAACAAAAAGATTTTGTGTGCCAAAAACACAATGCATATAAATAACTTTTAGTGTGCATTCAGCAGTACCTTTATACGGTATTAGTTTGGTTTCTGTTCAGATAGACTTATGTATAGGCAAAACTTGTTACTTTATTCTTTGCTGTCAGTGTAGCATTGACATAGTAAGTACTGTAGTATTTGTAAGTTTTAGGTTTCCCCATAACAAATGTTCTGGTGACAATTCATAAATGTTGGATTACCTTTTTTTGCTTTTTTTGCTTCTCTGAGAGTGATCATGAACACAAGTCTATGCCTCTTCTACAAGAAACAAACTTTCTTACCTGTTTCCAGGATTTTGTTCAATTAACAATAAACCTTAGTAAGCTCATTCATTGTATGCTCCCTGGGCATAGATGGCTGATGGAAATGAATGCACTCCTATGCCATGCCATGCAGAGTTACACCATGGCCTATCAGGATGGCTGAAGACCCAAACCCACAATAGGACCCGGTTAGGATGTTAATGATAGAGAGATGAGAGGTGAGTTTAGTTCTGCTTTAAACTGAGCCTTTGCAGGGCACAAAAACTTAAAGGCTTCTCTGCCAATCCACTCCCTGAGAGTCCAAATGCCCATTGGAAGCAAACAATGACAATTGTGGATGTGGGTGAACATGTGATTTTTCTTCTCCTTCTCCCAAACAACAGCATTTCTTCTTTCAGATGATCCTCAAGCACCCAATGCTTTAATTTGGGTTAGAGTCATTGGCCCTGTGAAAACTCCAAGTCATGAATTTGAACTGACATTGGCCATTGCCTCTTTGATTCCAGCAAACAAAAAAGAGCATTAGGTAAGCATAAGGAAGGTAAGTAGATGCAGTAGAAATAAAAGGCAATTAGGTGAACTTGTTTTTTTCCTGCTCATTTGAATGCTCATTTTTAAATGTCCCTAATGTTTGTTTATTTGAGTTTAAGACCTTGAAATGTAGTAATGTGCATTATAGATAAAAAAAAGCATTGTAACCGCACATTCTCATTTCTTTGTCTTCCTCAAAAAAAAAAAAAAGACAAACAAAAAACAAATTGTGCGTGACCTCATTGTTAAGGAAAGTTTGGCTTATGCTTTGAAAGTTATTTGAACAATTACTAATTGCAGGCCAGCAGAAGCTCCCAAATGAGCAAGTTATTCACTGGGGACAGTCAAGCTTTGTTGTGGAGAATTGCATCAACATTTTAAAAACCTTGCATTTGTTACCACAACAAGGCTGTTAGTTTTTAGAACAGCAATGGGTAAAATTTTAAAAGGAAAATAATTTGACTGTAATTTTAGGCACAACGCATAGGCTGCTACAGGAAACACAGCATTGTGTACCTTAAAACTTAAATGTTTCCAAATAATTCCACAAAACAGTAAGAATAAAATTAATAAATACTTTATATTTGCATGTAATTTATGTTGAATGATAATAAGATTTAGTTTAGGCCAATAAACCAAATCATACGTATCCTCAGCAGTAAAAGTTCTCAAACTCTTCTATACTTCTTGACCACCTTACTTTTTTTTTTTAGATTAGCAGGACCATAGATCATTGCCAATCCTTGTGATATACCACTGCATACATTAGCACATTTTGGAAATGTTCTACTTTCAACAACCCCTTGCCTTTTAACTTTAAACCAACATATATCCATTGTGCCATAGCCCTTGCATCCCCAACTTAGTACTAGGATATTATTAAGACCTTTCTAAGTCTGTTCACTACCTGCCCCAGCCTCTGGTCTGTCCATCCTTGATACCTTGTTCTCTAACTATCTGCACAAATTAAAGGGGCCCCAACCTGGCAGACCCACCAGTAAAGTCAATAATACAGAGGTGGTAAACAGGGTTCTCTGGAGAAATGCTGGTGGTGTGCTCAGATTCTGTGGCCTTTAAGGCTCATGCTTGCAAGCTTATATACTGTGTATCTGGTGGATTTGGATGATGACATTTTACATAAATTAATGCTGATATTATTTTTTATCTGCTAGATTTTTGTACGGTCTGTTATGCCTAAAATTTAACATACAACATTAGACCTCAATGAGGCATCATCAGCATCAGGCTCTCAGGCGTCCTCTATAGGAGACTTTCTCTACTTTGGTTAGGAAGTTACATATTCTATGGGATACATATTGTTCTGTTTCAACATCTTGTATATTAATATACCACTGTCACCTAAACTATGACTACCCTTTAAAACTCCTGAAGTTTTTTTAAAAAGCTGTGACTCCCCCCAAAAACTTTTTTTGATATATTTTAAAGAGAATCTGTGTTTCAATAAATATGGAAAAATGCTTTTTAAATATATGTATGTCTTTTTTGTGAATATGTGCCAGTAAAGTCCCAATATTTTCTCTATGATAATTTTTTTTTTTTTATATATTTATACATATCAGGAATTTGCTTCTTTAGGCACAGTCTTACATGAAAATAATCCAAATATCCTTTAAGTACTTTTGTGCTTCATATTAATCCTAATCACTATGTGTTAACTTCCTCGCACAGGAGCTACTCTGTGTTGAGTTAATACAACGCACTCATCAGACGTCAGTGACCTTTTTATTAACTAATAAATATCACTATCGCTTCCGTTCAGTTTTCCCCTTTATCACTTATCTGATTATTCTCAGAATAATAATATTAACATGCACGAGTATAATACAATTTTAAAAGTTTTATTAACATAAACCAAAACACAATGTATACAACCATGCTAAATTAAACCACTTTTTGCAAAGTGAATTTTTACTACATTTATTAAGCTAAACAAACACTCCATTGCAGACTGATAATTATTAAAAAAGTGAACAGGCAGAGCTCCTTTAGTAAAACAGCCTCATTGTATGGCACCTTTACAGTGCAAGAGCATTGGAATAGTCCAGAAGCTGGTAATGGGTTATTATATTTCAAGTGAGTTTGTTCCCACTGTTGGGGGACAGGCTGATTTGCCTCTCTGTAAGATCATCATCATCAGAATATTCGAGGCTGATGCGAATTGTTGAGCTTATCTCAGACGAGTATACGACATGTATACAGTGGGCATCCAACGCCGTTTAGGGATCCGTCTTGGCAGATCCATGAACGACAAAATTTAAACAACCACAAAAGAAGTGAAGGAAGGCGAGCAAAGCAGGATGTTGCTGGTTCTCACCCCTCCCCTCTCCATAGAACAGAACAATGCTGTATGTACAGTGCTTTTTATTGAGTTTTTAGTCGTTTGCCACTGGAAACAATCAACAACAATAATCGAGGGTGTGTACGTAGCCTAACAAAACCTCCTGCAGCACTGAAGGTCCTCTCAGACAATACACTGGCTGCAGGGCAAGCCGAAGGTTCCAGTGCATGCTGTGCAAGCTGCAGCCAGTGGTCCTGTTCGGACAGCTAACAGGTGATGGGGTTCTCGTTGAGAGTGTCTACATCAAACCCAGACCTGATATAGTGAGCAATCATGTGGTTCTAATGCTGTCTGAGTGCTGCTTGCAGCTGAGCCAGGGAAATTGATTTATAGGCAGATGCCACCAATGCTACTCTTTTCAAGGTTCTTAGGATCTGAGGCCAATTGCTAATCCGAGGGTATTCTGGTAACATTAGGAAATGGGTCAAGGGGAAAGCATTCTATCAGGAATTGGCTAATAGAATGGCCATTCAATAGAGGCCACCCTTTTTTCTGAGATTAATTCAGGGGTCTTTCTGCAGACATTTGAGCATAAGGTCCTGTGGATACGGGCAATGCATTACTGCTGTTTGGATGCCCAATCTGATTATTTGATTGGATTAGCTGGAAATCTAAAGGAAAATCAACAGCAGACTGATTGTAATGTATCAATTTTTGGGACCTGCTGATGTATCGGACATCTTCATTGAAAATACTCAGGTTGGTTTGTGTGTACAAATTCAGTGCAAGTACCACTTACGACTTCATGGGGGAGTGAAAACTTCCCCCATGAAGGAATCCAGGGTACTATAGGATGAAACATAACACCACCAGGATAAGGATAGGTGTCATGCAAGGAACATTGCATTTTCCCTGGCTAAGGACAGTTAGCGGGTTAGTACCATTGTCACATATGACCTTGTCTTGCTAAAGATGCTGTGGGGGATGGTTCCATGAGCTGCAATAGGAGCAGCTGCAAATCCAAGATGCTAGTACATATAAGTCTGTATTAGACATTGTTATTAGCAAACCAAATACTAATCCCAACTCATAATATAAATAAATAAAATCATTTTTTTAATGTATATAAAGAACAGCATATTCAATACAAAATCGTCTTCCATGATGCCTACTAGATTATCCATACTAATTTTTAACCAGCATAAATATACTCAAAAGCATGTTATAGTGACTTGACCTATTTGCTGAAATGGTAACATTGGCATGTTTTAGGAACAGCATCTGCTTCTTCTGCATAATCAAGTCTTTATAACACTGATGATGAGAAGTGCAATAAAACAACAAAAGCTCTTCCCATCCAGTCTGCCCAACATTTTTCTTCTGGTCCTGAATCTGTTTAAACCCTTTCAAGTAACAAAGGAAGAAACAGCAAACCATCCTCTGATGTGGCAGAAAGGCTGTTATGTTATCAATACATTTACAGTTTCATTTTTTGTTAATCTTACCTATTTTAGGATTACCGCTATTTTTTAGTTTCTGCCTTTCTTAAACATTTCATGCATATGTTAAACATTTGACATTTTTCTTGTAATAAGAAAAGAATGAAGTTACTGCTATGGTGGTGCTGAACACACATGCACATGCGCCCACATACAGCAAGCATTATTCTTCATCCACCCCAGAGTAGGTTGAAACCTTCTTCTATTACTCGCCAGGTTACCAAGGGAATACTGGAACACACCTGCATTGTAGGCTCACTCCTTGTCCAATCCAGTGGTCCAGTGTTGCAGTGTATGGGAAAAAATGCATGTATTAGTCACACACCATATGGTACATGCAGCTTTTTCATTAATTAGGGTGCAGAGGTGATCCAATGAATGGAACCTTCAACCACAGAAACAAGCACAACAGTCAAGAAAGGGATTAAACTGGAACTAAACTCTTTAGAAAATTGCATATCCTTAATCCTGCATAAAAAAATCTTACGTACATGATCACAATTTTTTTAATACACTTACCTGTCCTTGTTCTGTCGCAGGTGCTGCCATCTACTTCTGCTCCATTTTGCTGAATTGACATATGAATACACATGCGCGTAGGAGTTCATTCAATCCTGTGCTAGTCATAGAATTGTAAAAAGTCCTTGGTAACTTATACTTCACATGGTAGAATATGTTGACTTGCTAAACAAGTAACTAAACTATATGATAACCTTGGGTCCCTCCTAACACCAACCCCACACTTAGACTCTACCAGAGCATTTCAAGCCAATTACAATGCAGGACAGATTTCCATTTACTGCAAAAAACAGTTAGGACTCACAACAGAGGTCATGTAAGTCTATGAAGTGTATAGGTCACTATTGTCACTTTCTACTCTTTATTATGCAGGTTCACATGTGCCTTTATTTTGTGCTCTGAATAACATGACATTGACAAGATATCTTTTTTCAGTCATTTAGCAGGCAAGGCTATAGAAGAGGTGGGGTATATTTGTGTGCATTATAAAATACAAAGAGACAGGAAAGCAGTAAAAAAAGGATCATATTGCCTTGTTTTTATGTGTTTACTGTGTGCTGTTACTTGTTTTTGCATTTTATTATAGCATTGCTGTTTCGAGTTATGTATTTGCACATCTTTTTCAAGCAATGATAGTTTGCATAGACTGCTACCTATTTCTTGTATTACAATTTTTCCACTTACTGGCACTTTTAAACATTTACATTTCCCTATATATATATTTATATTTATATATTTAAGTTGATTTTGTTTAGTGTGAATACCATTATTGTTTTGGAATAATATACAATGTGAAATCATTCTAATCATCTTGATCTGATTGCAGCTCTATAGGTAAATGGCCCTTACTTTCAAAAGGAACATCGGTCTAACTTTTACATGAACCTTCCTAATATGTAAGCAGTGTAAAATAAAACACATGCATGCTATGCATACACCCTTCTACTTCCAAACTAAGGATACACCCTTCTACCCCTAAACAACTAAACTTAGGGCCAGATTTAATAAAGCTTTCCTAGACTGGAGAAGATTGACGAAGACTGTCATGGGAGAACCTAGGTTATCCAAAAAAAATTCAATTTTTTAAGATTTAAAAAAATAATTTGCTATTCGTTGGCAAATGTTCAATCCCAGAGCAGATTCATTCCAGGTTTGTTGGATCACCCATGATATTCTATCTTCTCCAGTCTTGGAGTTAGCCTCATAGTTCATTTCATCAAATGTTTCCAATGAATACTTCCTTTCCCCTAAAATATGCAACCTTATTAGAAAATACAGCACACTTAGTAATAAACACATGTAACAAATGTTACAAAATACAAATGTTTTTCCTCTAAAGTCAATAGTAAAGCTTTTATTTTCTCTATTATCTCCAACCTTTTATCCAGCCTATTTTGTATGCAGGGAACATTGACATATGACTGTCACAGGAAGGACAATGGTGTACTTGACATGAGGGCTGTAATTGACAGTATGACTTCACCTTCCTAGGCTGTTTCAAAGGCATTATAGCAACATCCAATTGGGAAATAATTGGGCCTTGTGCTACAGGCTAGAGTAGAAATTCTGCTTACTATTTATGCAAGGGTAGATTGTTTATTTAGCATCTAGTCCCTGTTTGGCAGTGGTTTCTTTGACACACAGATTTATTTATCAAAGCTCTCAAAGACTTGAGAAGACAGACTATCCATGTGTGAACCTGGGTGATCCAGCAAACATGTAATTGAAAACATTTGCCAAATAATAGGAAATGATTTTAAGAAATCTATTCCTGGGAGTCTTAGGCTATGTAAACCCTTGCAATAGTTCTTGTCTGATAATCGGCTCAGGGCTGATATCGGACAAGAATCTGGGGTGTACAGCGTCTGTCGTCCATCGTCCAAACGACCGTCCTGGCGGATCCACAGACAGTGGACGACGAGGATCGTAATGGAAGTGAAGGGGGAGAGCGCGCAGCAGGGTTCCACTCCGTCATTCTCCCCCCATATAAAGCTGAACGATGTTGTATGTACAGCACTCGTTCATACATCGTGCAGTATTTTTGTATACTGCGACAATTATTGCACGTGTGTATGCAGCCTTAGTAATACAAGGAAGGCCTTTTTTTGCTGTCTGGACCATTTAATTTTTGACTTCAGCTCAGCGTGCTATAGTGTCTTCTCTTTTTCATTTTTATAGATAAAAGCTAGAGTAGAAAATTTGAACTAGAAACTACAAAATTTTGAGTTGCATTGTTTATTTTTGTTTTACCCTTTTAGCAAAAAAGTCACAGAGGTCCTAAATTATCAAAAGTTCTCCAAGACTGAAGAAGATATGCAAGCATGGAAAATCCTGGGTGCTCCAGCAATCCTGGTGGATTTCTTGAAAATCATTTACTATTAGTTGACACGTTTTCAATCCTGAACCAGATCCAGGTTTGCTGGATCAAGCAGGTTCTCTCATGATAATCTATCTTCTCCAGTTTTGGGGAATCCAATTGATTCATGAGCTCAATGGACCTTCACACACATGTACACAAGAAACATATACCGTATATACTACAATACGTAACCTTACTTTAAATTTAGTGACACTCCATAAGGCAACAATTTTATTAGTAATATTTGTTGTACAACATTGTATCTTCATGCAAATTACTTTATGGAAGGGTAATACATACCGGTAGTCAATATTTTGTAATAATACATATAGATACTAATTTTTTTCATATGACAGTAATATGATGTGTAGAAAAATATTATAATATCATAATAATTCTTTATTTTTAAGCAGTTGTTGAATTTCCAATGTTTACACTTCAATAGTGATATTTTACATAAGCAGGTATGTTATTTCCAATAACATATATAGTATTATCATGTAATGTGATACACACACTAGTGATAATAGAATACCTGCAGATTCCATTCCTATAGTCTTCCTAAATCCCAGTTATTGCTAATGGAAACATTTCCTTATATTCCTGAATAGCGATCATTTCTATATACCACATCTGATGTTCTGATTAGCTACTGGACTGTCATTCAATTTTCCAATGACAGGATATGCATTTCTGCACATGACAGCAATCTACATTGTTCAGCTATAACCCAGTACAGTGTTTGGTATTTCATAAAAACTGAACTTTAAAGTTTTCCTTTATATTATAGGGCTTTGTCATTTGCTTTGTCAATAGATATACAAGGTGGGGGATCTAAAGCTTATAGTGTGCAACACAATTATATACTATAAGTGCTATTAAGTGAATACAAATTGAAATTGTTTTCATGAAATGTAACTTTGTATCTAAATGTGTGCCAATTACAATATAAATATGAGCAAACCTATATATATATTAATTGTCGAATTTGTCCACAAAAGTGATATAGATAGAAAATAACTTATATTAGTAATTAAATGATAAAATAATGATTTTTCTTAAATGCATAAATAAATTATACATTTTAGATAATCAAATGTACACAGAATAAATACTCCAAAATAAATGTACACATAAATAAAATAAATATAACAGTGATCCTACCAGATGTCAAGTATAAGGAACATACACACATATTTACGGATAATTCCCTTGGAGCCATCTAAAATCAGTTTAGTCATGGTACACAGCAGAGGGCCTTCGTCCGCAATGTTAATTCCCAGTGCCAAGAAATGTTGTTGTTATGGTTTGGCAATTTACCTAGCAGCAGGGAACACAAGGGTAATTGCAAAGAAACATATATTTTTTCTTAGCCAATTTAAACATCAATATTTAACCCTTGCAACAAAGAAGGACATTGGCTTCAAACATAATTGCACTTTCAGATTAAAAAAATATTCTGTGGCTGAAGCCTCCTATTGCACACTGTGATATAGTGTTTCTTGACCATTAGCAGTTCTTATGCATCCGAATCGTTATGCAGGAATATTAAGTCAGCAAGGAGGATGTGCACGCCAGGACATCTGGGGCTGCCAGATAATTCAGTTAATTTCTATTCCCTTGAACCTGGAGGTGTTAAATAAGCACAACAGCAAAGCCTGAAGAATGCTAATACATCATTTGAATGATTAATGCAATCAGGGGAATTGGGGGACCTTTGTTTACTCTTTTATTTTGACATTGCACAGCAAGTCTCAGCGTTGTGAATGCAGTAAATAAAAGTTAAGTCCATGAGCCTTTTATTCAAAGCACATAGACCTGATTGGCCTTTGGCAACTTGGGAAACAAAGAAAAAAAGGGTCAGGATCAAAAAAACTTTTTACTGTTGACAACTTAAAAAAAAATGAAACGTTTGTTAGCTAAGTTGTGGCCTCCTGGGTCATGAGTTTTCAGAAGTTTCACGTGCTGAATGACTAGAATGAGTATCATGTTTTCTTTTTTTAATCTACTGTATCCAAATTGCTATTAATATTGCACGGGAAGTAATTTAGACAAATGCTAAAAAATCGTATTAATGAGTATTGACCTATATTTATTTGTATACTGTGGTTGTCCAAGATCTGTGTATAATCCCCCACTAGGATATAAAACATAACCCCCACTGTTATCATTAGATCATATTTTCAGAAATTGTTGCTTTTGGTTTTTCTTTTAGTAATAGCATTTTTTTTATCCAACTGTCCCCCAAAGAAACATGCCCAAAGCTGAATCTTTTATGAAATCATATATTCAAACATGTCCCAACACTTAAAGGGGAGCTAAACCCTGGGGATACTCATCTGTCCCTATTACATGGTAGATGCTGCCATCTTCTCCCTTATTCTCTTATGCATTCTGATCCTTGGCCATCTTGATTAGCCCGGCCAGGATTACGTAAATCCCAGGCAGGCATGAAGGAGATCATTCAGTCCTGGCATTGTCCCTTGCTCAAAAAAAGGACCTGCCTAATGCCATTTTTATAGTTGCACTTTAGAACAAGCCTTTGATAGTTAAAATAATATATACAGTTATCACCATTTTTTCATTTTGTGCAAGTATTAAACCAAAATGCCTTTCAGCATGTCCACAACTCATCTTTAGCAATTTATCACTTAAGCCAGGGGTCAGCAAACTTTTTTGGCTAAGAGGCCATTTTAGGAGGTCAAGAAAGCACACTAGACCGGACTCTCTCTGGTGGTTCCGCCCCCACCAGGAACGCCCCCGAAGGGAAATCCCTTTCCTCCGCAATGCATACAGAGGGGGAGAAACACCCCTGAAAGGAAATCTCTGTCCTCCGCAACGCATACGGATGGGAGGGAATGTCCCCTTACCCCGGCGGCAGAAGTGTTAACACCAGCCACGGTAAATATGGAAGGGTGGCATAACAAGGAGGCTCAAGAGCCATGGGATTGGATGTTTATAAGCAAATCTTTGTAATTGGCACCCTGCTAAAGCAATTTACACTATGTTTTTTTGTATAGTGTGCAAAGAAACAATTTAATGATTATTTCATAAATGGCTGATCTGCTGGGAATTTCATGCACAACCATGTTTAATGCCTACAGAGAATGGCTGAAAAAGGGAATTCTTTAAGCTGATAGAAAAGTAATAGTAACTCAAAAAACTACTCATTACAATTGAAGTATGTAGTAGAGCATCTCTGAATGCGCAACACATCGAAGATTGAACCCGATGGGCTAGAGTATCAGGAGACCACACCGGGTGCCACCCGTGTCAGCTATGAACAGGCACCTTAAGCTGCGATTCAGATTGACTCATCAAAATTGGACACGAGAAGACTTCAACACATAACTTTGATGAGTTTCAATTTGTGCTGACATTAAAATGGTAGGGTCAGAATCTGGTGACAACAAGACAGAATGAATTCATCCTTGGCTTATATTACTGGCTCGGGCTGCTGGTGGGGGTGTAATAGACTATATGTTTATTAGTTTTGAAAGTTAGAGATTCATTTATAACATTTGTTATAAATATTTATGTTAGATAAGATGGCAAAAAGCTAGCCAACATTTAGAAAATATTTATTTGCCTTTGATCAAGTTAATTCCTTCTAAACAGATTTCTTTCAATAATTTTTTTTTAATGTCTCATATAAAATACTAAAGGGTTAATCAGGGTGTTTTTTTATAGATGTAAATAAACAAGTATACTGTAATATGACTTATTATATAGTCAGAATACCCCTGTATGTTGCAATATTTACAGGGTGTGTGTCATTTCTCTTACTTTAGACAAATGATTTCCTTGATTTCTGATGAAGCAATGTTGAGTCACATTTTATTAATGGGCAGTTATCATTTGCAGCACAAATACTGGCATGCAGAATTATTTTTTTGTGGGGGAACACTTGGGTTAAATGAGGATTGTATGTAACGTACTGTATACATTACAGGACATAACCTATAAACCAATACCTGCAAAGAGCTATACTAGACAAACAAGAACTTGTAAAGTATTAGCCAGGTATCAGGAATTGTGTAAGTAGATATAGCAAAGAATACAAAAGAAGTGTCAGAACATTTTGTCTTTGCCTTGGGCAGCTACCTAATTAAAGGGCGATGGTCCATAAAAATAACAGGTCTATGGGAATTCAATGATCATACTTTTATGCTGTAAATATATTCTGTTAGTTCATAGGAGGTCATGTGCACAGTTTGGGGATCAACACTCAAAGTCAACCAGCCCCCGTGAAGCTTGTTTTCATGAAATAGTTTAGAGCAAAAGAAAGCTACATTTAAGCAGAGTTTCTCAACAATTTTTTTAACTTGGGAGAACCCTTAAAATAACTTTCAAGTCCTAAAGAACCCCTGCTATAATTACTATATATAGACCTCACAGGATATTATATTAATAAGTCACCCTTACAGATTTAAACTGACCCAAGAGGTCTGTGACGAATGTTCTCTCAGTCCACACCCCTGCACATAGACTTTCCAGCACGCTCAGCAACAGTCCACTCACCAGCAGGCTGGGAAGGGCCGTCACGGGGTAAGGTTAACCACTCTGTTACCCCTTACCACACCATACCGGAATGTCTCAATAATCACAATGTTTGTAGCAGTGTTTTCAGGTTCACAAGTTATACTATTTTTACTTTTAGAGATTCAGCTTATACTTTTTGTAGTGTTTATTAAGTAAAAACATACAAAAAAAGTGCAAAAACAGTTACAGAAAAAAGGGCCAATCAAATAACATTAACAGAACTATAGCAACAGCATAAAATAAAGGAAAACTGTGAAATATTACTTAGGTAGAGTTGGTTTTCCTTGGTCCAGGTTGCCATGTAAAGTCCAAGTTATTAGCCAGAGTCACTGGACTCCCTGCAGTGCTCAATGTGTCAGTGCCGTTGTCATTAGCAACAAGATGGTATATGTAAGAGCTGTCTCTGCTAGACTTACATGGCATTTTCTATGCCAACAACAGAGGTAGGACCATCCAGTGATAGCAGGGTGGGGGATGTCTGAGGAGCTGTGTCCACATGGATTATGATGCTTGTAGACACTCCCAAGAGGCCTAGCCATTATTAATAATTCCAAAAGTACAGGTTTTATGAAATACCAACCCCCAGTTTTTTAATCACAACAAAATAAGGAGTTCACAGAGACCAAACTAGGCATGTCTGGGACCCTATGGTTCACCAGAACAGGCTAAATATGTTTTCCAGGCCTAGGAGACTAGTTCTTGGTCTCAAAATGCTCACCATAACAATACAACTACAATTCAGCCAAGTACCACTTTATACAGAATGGTATATTAGAAATATAAAGCTAATTAACAAATGGGTTTCAAAATACAAAGGTCAATCTGAGTCTTGCAGACACAAAAACCAGACCCTGACCCTGGTTGTCAGATAAAGAAATGCCTGAAAAGGGGAAATTTATGACCCCAGGCTGCTAGAGAGACAATTTTATAATTAAATGGAAGATCAAGAATTATTATTATCCACAATATCACAAGGTCCAAATTGCTCATTGTTTGAGGAACCCCCAGTTACCTCTGGAGGAACCCTAGGGTTCCACCGAACCCTGGTTGAGAAACACTGCAGTAGAGTTATTAAATAGGCAATATGGACCAAACGTAAGACTACCTAAAACTGTAATTTCTCCTGGTAAAGTTGGGTGCTTTTCCATTCATGATGTATTCTTTGATCTATCAAATTCCTGCAGCAAAAAAGAACACAATCTAAATGCACCAAATACCTAAATGAATGGTCATGTGACATGTTCGGCCCTGAGCCTTCCATATTTTATGTGCAATAAGTTTTTATTAACCTCCCTAGCGGTTCATTTCTTTCCGGTTTTATATGTCTAAAAGCGGTACATTGTTTTTCATGAAAATTTATTTTACAGTGTAATATAATAGTATGAGTATAATAAAGTTTGAAACACAAAATCATTTAAAAACAATAAATTGAATAAATTAAAAAAATCTATATATTTAAAAAACAAAACAAAAATTTAATTAAAAAAAATTAATTAAAAAAAATACATATTATACTCATACTATTATATTATAATGTAAAATAAATGTTCTTGCAGTGGTATTCCGTGGTACTTTGGTATAAATCCTTATTCTATTCCAGATTCTTGGACTTTTACCAAACAG
Organism: Pyxicephalus adspersus; assembly: GCF_032062135.1. NCBI lineage: Eukaryota > Metazoa > Chordata > Amphibia > Anura > Pyxicephalidae > Pyxicephalus > Pyxicephalus adspersus. The sequence continues at coordinate 123,459,761 of NC_092861.1, read as the reverse complement.
GACTTATACCAAACAAATTTTTAACATAAGAAATAAAAGTAAAATGAATAATCTGTTCCCATGAAAAAAAATTCTATTGTTATTGGCATATTATACATTGATAGGGTTGTAAAAAATAATTTAAACACTGCCTAATACTAAAATACATAAATACAAAAGCAATTAGATGAAATAAATGAAAATTTAACCTTACTATACCTTGCTGAGAAGAGTCGAGTGCCTACTAGGATGGTGCTGAGAAGGGAGGAGGAGGAGATGTTATGTATATCACATATAGTTAGCGCAGGTTGATCACTGAATGGTAGCAACTGGCGTGCTGACGCTCATGGCCAGTCGTGGCTTTGTCTTGAGAGAGGTAAATAAGGGTAGTGTGCGGTGTTATGACTCATTTTGACCAATACAAGTTCTAGCAAAAAGTTGGTATACCAGGTATCGTGTCTAAATAGAACTTATACCAAGTTGGACTTATTCCAAAGCGGACTTATACCGAGGTACCACTGTATACAGAAAAAGAGGATCCCATGAGGCTGATAAAACATAGCCAGGCAATAAACAAGAGCATCTCAATACAGAACAAATGAAAAAAGAAAAATAAGAATATGCAGTACACTCATGACTTTACAAACAAAAAGTGAACTTATTCAAATCTATAAGTAATACACCTAAAATATAGACACTATGGGCCTGATTTATTAAAGCTCTCCAATGCTGGAGAGGATACACTTTCATCAGCGAAGCTGGGTGATCCAGCAAACCTGAAATGGATCTGGTCCAGGTTTGAAAACATTTGCTAACAAATAGCAAATTACTTTTAGGAAATCCATTCCAGGTTTGCTAGATCACCCAGCTTCACTGATAAAAGTGTATCCTCTCCAGCATTGGAGAGCTTTAATAAATCAGCCTCAATATATGCATGCTGCAAACAGTACCCAGACAAACATTAGACCTAATAATCAGCAGAAATAGGATTTATTATCTGGGGATGTCTTTAAGTGGTCCCAGGTTTCCCAGGACATCATATCACTGGATTCTTTTTACTCCTATATTTTTGGTTTTCCCATGGATTCAATATTATTACCTTCACATACCAATTCCAACATGGTGGGTATAGAGGAATAGCCCTAGTACGTAGCGATAATTCTATATATACTTTAATTGTCATATTATATAATTCTCTAACCTGATAAAATAAGTGGCATAAAAGCCTTCATTTGATGGTTTTGTTTTAGCCAGGTAAGATAGCTAATAAGGTGATAGAGGGGTGTGTGTGGATATCTGTGCCCATGAATCAAATACATAAGTAAAAGACATGTTCCAAAGAGATTTATTAGTTTGGCAAGAACTCCAAAGATGTAGCATAGAACCCTGGGATCAATCGCATCTGCAGCAAGTTAGGGGATATGAAGGGACAAACCTGTGGATTTTAGTCGGGCACCTATACCATCTAATGAGATTCATTAAAGCACTCCAAGGCTGGAGAGGATACACTCATCAGTGAAGCTGGGTGATTCAGCACTCGTGGAATGGACTACCTAAAAGTAATTTGCTCTTTGCAAGCAAATATTTTAAATCTTGGACCAGATCCATTCCAGGTTGGCTGGATTACCCAGCTTTACTGATAAAAGTGAATTCTATCTAGCCTTGGAGAGCTTTATTAAATCAGGCCATTTAAAACAACAATCCTGGTCCCTGGCTGATCTAGAAAGTTTTTCTGGTTCTAGAGAAAATCCCAGTTCTTTCTCCCAATATCTAGTAAAGTATGGGTGACCTGATTATTGTTCATGTAGTAAGATATTATAAAGTCTTTTGTATACTAGGTTGGGAGAGTTACTTTCCAGGTGCTCACATTGCCACCTTAGGCTCCAAACAGGTTTGACTATGTCATGATAAGGCAGAGACATAAAAGGGTGGGTTGGGAAGGGAGGGGTCTTACATTTATAATAAAGGTAGAAAGGGTTTAGAAGATGGAATTGAGATGGAATTGGGGGGATGGGGGGGGGATTTATATGTACCTGAAGATGGCCTTTAACACTGTCTCCCCAAAATCTTACTTTTAGTACCATTTTCTACTCTTTATTAATTATACAGAGCCACCAATCAGAACCAACACTGCTCCTCTGTCTTCCTCTTCCATTCATCTCCTGTGAAAGGTTAGTTTTTCTTTCTATCCACAAGCTGTTCACAACTCTTTAAACCCCAGAGATCTCCTGCTTGTTCCTGCCTGTCAACACACATCTTGACTAGCTAGACATTTACTACATGTCTTCATTCCTATCATTTTCATGATTTCCCTTGCAGGCATCTCAGCCTCCTCCCCATAGCCTGAAAACCCAGTTTATCTCCAAACACGTTTCTTTGATCCATGCCTCCTGCCTCAACCCTTGTTTCTATGACAACATGAAACAACATTTGGGTTCCCTATTCATATTATTCTTAAATATTGGACAGTTATATCACATTCTCTCACCTAAAATTGCATGCAACTTTTTTTTTAAATTCTTCTCTCACTGCTTATACATTTCAATATTACACATTAGGGGTATTTTGTGATCACCATCCATACCTTCTTTTCATATATTTTTTTTTACCTAAGTAACACCTAAAGACAGTGTAAAAGTTTATAACATTTATAATTCCCAATAACAATGTTAAAGGTAAAAATTCTTAAACATATGTAAAAGAGAAGGAAGGATAAGATGTTGATTAGAATATATAGAACTATTCTTCAAAAGATTCTGCAGTAGGGTGTGTTTATGTTTTAGTATGTCATTTATCATGTCAATCACCAGTAAACCAAAAGACATATTTTTAATTGGAAAACCACACACTATGCGTATTACCACACAGCATATTCGCCTAAAAGTAATATAATGCTTCTTAGATTGTACAGTTATTCTGTTATTAGGCTTGTCCAATTGCTTCTATGCCTAACAGTTTTGCAGTGCTGTTCTGATGATTGTGGATAATTTAAGAGTTGAAAATAATGAGGATCGTGCTGTGCAAATCAAAAGAATTTTACAAAGCAATGTTGGAATAAAATTCTCTGAAACCATAGAAATATGAGGAAACAGAAAGGGATACAATTTAGGCAAGCAAGGGATCTATCTATCTATCTATCTATCTATCTTTCTATCTATCTATCTATCTATCTATCTATCTATCTATCTATCTATCTATCTATCTATCTTTCTATCTATCTATCTATCTATCTATCTATCTATATATCAAAATATAAGTGACTTAATAAAAATTGGTAATTTTGCTTTATGAATAAATGTATAACTGAATATATAGAAACAGACTCTCAAAAGTGTAATCTGTTAGTAAAAGAAGTGTACCTGTATGTATATATATATATATATATATATACAGTATCTGTATCTTTCTTTTTCTTTCTTTCTTTCTTTCTTTCTCTTTCTTTCTTTCTCTCTCCCTCTCTGTATATATTATCTCCCTCTCTGTGTATGTATATATATATATATATATATATATATATATATATATACACAAAGAGGGAGAGAGAAAGAGAGAGATGGAAAGAAAGAAAAAGAAAGAAAGAAATGAAAGAAACAAAGAAAGAAGAAAGAGAATATGTCTGAAAAGCTATTTATTTGGTTAGAATTAAGGTAAACAGCTAAGAATTCTCACAAAGCACACAGTATCCTCTTCTATCAACTAGCCAGAACAGAGCAAGGACATTTCCCAGGGCTTAATTCTTGATTTTTTTTCATTATTAGATATTGTTTTATATATTAATTCACTGGTGTGAGAAATTAGTTTCCCTTCCCACCAACTACTAGTAAAGGTTAATTTTAAGCTCCGATAGGACATATTTTATAAAGGGATTATTTTACATAGTAAAATGCCCTGTTCCCCGCAACAACTGTAAGGCCTTGCCATTGACCTCTCAATCACCCAATAACAGAGTGCAAAGTGAAATATAAAATATGCTGACATTATCTATCTAATTATGTGTGAGCAAAAATGTTTTTGTGCACATTTTATTGCACCCAATTTCAATGTAAGTTTTGGCCACATTTGTCTTAATAAATTAATTATTCCTTGCAGAGTGACCATTCAGTTTTCTGTGTGGGCAGCTTAAAAAGGAATATTACAAATTGTGACCATAGATGGACAGAAATTACATTCATACATCTATCCATAAGTAGACTTACCTGTTGATTACCTTTAATCTAAACATTTTAGTAGTTTACTTGTAGAACTGAAATCTTTATTGCTAATAATTAGTAGGTAATTAACCTCTAGTGCCCCGGTGATCGCAAACAGGAGGATTCCCAGGGAATCCTGTGAATCCCCTGTGAATCCTCGTGTTATAATTTCCTCGATCTTCCAATGGCTTCGCAAAATCAGTTCGCCAAAATTTCGCTGAACCATTGGAAGTTCAAGGAAATTTTCCTTAATAATTAGATCTGATATCAAACAGTTCAGGATGGCTCATAGTAATTCAGCAGGTTGATGCAAATATTGCTTACCTTCATGGATTTCATAAACATTGTTTTTACATTTACTTTCTGTTCTCCTTTTTAAATGTAAAGGGTATGGAGGGTATCCAACATTTTAGTAGTGCTAGTATTGCTCTCTGCTACCCCTATTCATTCTCATTTGAACTGCCACCAGGATAAGCTACATGTAATGTTTCCCTAGAAGCAGTGGTTCTACTGCATGGGGAAGAGATAAACAAGTCTCAACCTTATGGCCAGTGTGAACATAGCCTAAGAAAGAAATATAATCAACTTGTGAAATTACATAGATTTTATATGGGTATTTAACATTGTTTTAAACATGTCCACACTGCAAATAACAAGGTGTACTCTTTGCATTTTGAGTAAATTGAAATTGAAAAAATTTGAACTAGATTTCCTGTGGAGTTGGTTCTCTCCTGCTCAATTAATTGATTTAACCACCTGGGCGTTACACTGATGTCTAGATTTCTGTACCAAAAGCGTTACAGGTTTTCATGAAATTTTTTTTTTTAAATTGTAGACCTGTAACTTACAGAAATATGTCCGAATAGGGGTCTAGTAGATATAATGATTATAAAAAATGTTTGAAACACACAATCATGTAAAAAAAAAATACTTTTAATAAAATTAAAGGAAAAACACAAAATTCAGCTTAAACAAGAATACATAAATAAATGAAAAATACTGAAAATGCGATAATTCGGTATACTGTATAGTAATATATTTTTCTAAAACACCTCCCTAGTGTCCGTCACATACCTATAGACAAAACCACATAAATATATTTTCTATTATTTTGTATTGGATTGGATACAGGACTTTGTATTCAATCCAATACAAAATGAGAACAAAATTCAATCTCTCATTATGTATTGGATTGAATACAAATTCCTGTATCCAATCCAATTCAAAATACATACTTTGTATTTATTTTTAATTGAAACTCATTCATTCATTTTGTATTGGATTGAATACAAACTCCTGTATCCAATCCAATACAAAATGAATGAATGAGTTTCAATTTGAATTTCCCGCACACACGCCGACGTCATCGCGCACGCACGCACAAGAAGCCGGCCGGCTTTTTTTTTTCTCCGCCGGCCGGCTTTTTGTTTCAGAGAGCACCTGGCGCTGGAAGGAGAACGACGCGGGACGATCAGCGGGACCAGGCGGAACACAAGATGCCGGCCGGCATCTTACCGGTCCCGCTGGTATTGGAGACGGCACCCGACGCTGGAGAGGGAGATCGATGCTGAAGGACGAGACACAATCGACACTGGATGAGCACAGCGGGACCAGGTAAGTGGGGAGTGAGAAAAGTACGGGGTTATCGATAATTGCAACTTTTTTTAATACGAAAAAGTACGGGCTTAACAGTTGGGAGGTTAAAAATACTGCTCCTATCCTATAGACATATACCATTATTGGCTATAATTATTTATCATGAGTGACACAATGGCCCTGATTTATTAAAGCTCTCCAAGGCTGGAGAGAATACACTTTCACCAGTGAAGCTGGGTGATCCAGCAAACCTGGAATGGATTTCTTCAATGTCATTTGCTATTTGCTAGCAAATGCTTTGAATCCTGGACCAGATCCATCCCAGGTTTGTTAGACCACCCAGCTTCACTGGTGAAAGTGTATTCTCTCCAAGCTTTAATAAATCAGGGCCAGTGGATTGTTAACCCACTGAATATCTTATTGTTTTAGGGGATCAGGAAGAACTTTTTTGCACCAACTGGAATTAATTCAACCATGTTTTTAAAGTTTGTTTTACCTTCCTTTGGATCTGCCATGGGTTTACGGCTCTGTGTATGCAGGATTCAATGTCTTTTTAATGCAATATTCCAACAGTTGGATTTGATGGACTTGGTGATTAAGAATCACCAACTCTGCTGTCAGGACATGAACATAGAAGTATGAAGTTGCCAACTGAAGAGTTAAATAGGTTTCACCTAACATTATCAGACTGTAAATTTATTGTATCAATAATTACAGAGTGCACAGAAAATATGTCAAGAATATAAATGTGAAAAGGGTTGGGCTTTAACTGGAGAACCACTTAAAAAAGTGTGTGCCTTATCAAAAAATGTAAAGTGTTTTAATTAATTAGCCAAGTTTCCATCTAAATATAGCCTTAACACCTTTTGATAAACCAAATTGAAAAAATAGGTTGGCAATGAAACAGACCGTTAAATGAGAGCTAAAATAAATATTAACTGAAACAAGCCTATTGCCATCCACGCCATCCACCTGGCAATTCAGGCGTGACTTTTTTCTTTTTTTTTTTTCATCTTGCCTCTAGACTGTGAACTTGCATTTAGAAGGTCTTGATATTGGCTGATTTCAGAAAATTGGTTCGTGTGAATGAACCTCTTTACTTTAGGGTGATATGTTTTGACTTATGAAAATGTGAAATACCTGTTACCGAGCAGCTCTCACTTAGCAGGAACTGCAATTGTCAGTTGTTGATTGAAGCTGTAAATCAGTATGCTCTGATCTGGAATATCCTGTAGGAAGGCAGAAACATCACAAATATGAGATTTAGAATAAAATAAATGGAAACAACTAGTAATATAAAATAAAAAAAACTTGACAGGCAAATTTGCTGTTGCGTGTGATGCATTTCATCTCAGTCCTTCAAACTTTCTGAACACCGTAATTTGTTTCTAGTGCAGGATAACTATCATCAGACACACTGGACTATATTAGCTGCACTTTCTATGGTTACATATTCTTGTATACATAAAAAATATTTATCAACTGAGATAATGGAATTGAAGACTAATCACTTTTCTTTGCAAATTGCTCAATTTCCTTAGCAGGGGATAGAGGTTTTTTGATAAAAGGAATCGACACATGTATTTTAGCAAGGTAGTAATACCGGGAAGCAGAAATGGCACAGTCTCAAGGAGAACTACATATTTTTGTGTAAAATGTTGAAATTATTATTTCTGATGCTTGAAAATAATAGAAGTGGGCCTCTTGTTGACCAGATTTGTATTTGCTGAGCCTGCTTGCAGGTAGTGTCAGCTTCTTTGTATGGTTTGGAATGTACACGTGTTTACTTTAAATTTGACCAATTAGTAGAAAAAAATGGAACAAAATGTATATGTCTAGATATTTCCTAAACTTGGTACACTATGCATAGTTCAATCTTCATGGAGCCCTGTTGGGCAGTTCTGCGCAAGGATTTACAAAGTACAGTAACTAAGATCAACCAACAAGATTTTACTTTTTATCAAGTTGGAGCAGTTATAAGAATAAAAAATGACTGATAATACTAATAATGGTATGGAGTACATGCTCTTTGCCTGCTAATCTAAAAAAAGGTACCAAACCCAATTTTGTTGCTAGAAATAGACTAAATCTGACTAACAACAAAGCTGGAATAAAATGGAACTTAACATATATAAAAAACGTTAACAGGCAGTTTGTTTATAATGCAGGAGGGACAGGTGATGTCTTGTATTTTCCTCATGTCTCATGCTTCACGTGTGAAGAATAAATATGTCCATGCTAACAGGTCTATTGTTGTCACTTTAGCCAGTCCAGAGAAATGATGTGGAGCTAAAACTGAAGTGAGTGCATGTACTTTATACTGAAGTAAACAGAAATGGATATAAAAAACAATGTATACAGTTTTTGTGCAGATTAAATATCATCCATTTGGATTTACTATAATTGCATATTACATAGTTATATAGTAAGTCAGGTTGAAAAAAAGACTCAAGTCCATCAAGTTTGGCCACTAGGGAAGTAAACATATCCCAGATATAAAACCCTATGGACATAGTTGGTCCAGAAGAAGGCAAAAAAAAATGTGGTACAATTTGCTTTAACAGGGGGAAAGAAAATTCTTCCTGATTCTTTGAGGCATTTGGATGTTCCCTGGATCAACGGTCTGTTATCTTTACTTTAAAGCCTTAATACCCAGTTAGATTCTGTGCTTCTAGAAAATCATTCAGTTTTTCCTAAAGCAATCTATAGTAGTTCCTAAAACTACTAAGTTCTATTGGGAAGTTCCTGACCATCCTTTAATATTCAGGTCTCTTTTATAGAAGTTTTTCAGGTATTTTTAATAACTCCTTAATAACCTTTTATTCAGATAAACAACAGTTTTACATATAAAGAACAGTGGAACAATAGATTTGGGTTGACATAAAAATCCAGGACAAAGTGTTCCTGGCAATATACTGACAGATAAATAATCAAAAAAAGTTGGAAGTATAACAACAATATTGGACATAGATGCAACAAAAAAAAGCCAGACTACCGAGTAACATCCAAGATCTTGACAACAGGGAATTGTTGGTAGACATCAGTGGGGTTTATTTCAGAAATGATAAATACCATTAAGGAAACTTAATGGAGGGGTAGAGTTTAACTGAGCCTGAGAAAGGTGATAGTAATGTGTATGGTAAAGTCAAGTTTTAATGAGGGATAGCTAGGGTGTGGGTGATCGGGGAAGCGAAATAGGGGGATCGCCCTCAATCAGCCCTAAGTAGGTACCATGAGGAGTGGAAAAAAACAATTATACAATTGTCTCCTAATAGCTGGGTTGAGAGTGTCAATAAAACTCTATCACGTTTAAAATAGCTTAAAGTAAGATCTCATAGTGGGAAAAGGCTTCAAGCCACTCCATCCTGAATATTTGTTGGAGCTTGAACAGGAAAAGTTGGATTGTTGGAAGGGAGTTGACTAACCAATGGTGTATTTTTAAGAAACAATTAAGTGGCATTTAAACTGCAAGGCTACTTCATTACAGCAGTAAAAATTGCCTGCTTTCTGAATGTTCTGAGACTTAAATATAATGGCCTTTGTAGTGGGATTCATGAAATGTCTTGGCCAATTTTTTTAAAGGATCTAAAATACAGTATATTAGCATTGGCTTTAAATGACACAACAGTCTAAATGCTAGACAAACTTAATATAAGAGAAAACATTGAGAACATTCTGAGACCCTAAACCAGGGAGCTACTTTTAATATGATGGTGGGGAAATGAAGAACACAAAAATAGAAATGCACGGTGAAAAATGGTCTATGCAATCCGGTCCTATTATACTAAGTAACTTACAAAATTATAGCCTACTCTCTGTTTTTAAAATTTGGCAATACAGGTTGCTACAAAACAGGGACAGAAAAGGCAGACATGTACAGTCTCCGGGAGCAGAGAAAATCTCCCCATCCTAGAGGCTCCATGGAGATCTCAGGCCAATTCTGTTGAAATGTCAGGAAAAAAAAATTACCCACAAGGGCAACCCTGTACAAAGGGCCTGATTTATTAAAGATCTCAAAGCCCAGAGAGAAAACACTTTGATCAGAGAAGCTCGGTAATCCAGCAAACCTGGAATCAATTTCTTCAGTCATTTGCTATTTGCTAGCAAATGTTTTGAATCCTGGACTAGATCCATTCCAGGTTTGCTGTATCACTCAGCTTAACTGATGAAAGTGTATCCTCTCCAGCCTTGGAGAGCTTTAATAAATCAGACCCAAAAAGTGAACCTAAGAGTAAGCTATTGACAAAAACTTATTTGCAATTTTCTAACAAGTAAATAGGCTTTAAAACAATAAAGCTCTGTAGCTCTCCGTGAAGCATTTCATCTATAGATTCACAGCAGAACCAAAATGCCTAAAAACCTGTGTGCCTTCTCTGCTCTCTCTTCCACCATTTAACAAAAAAGCCTTCGAGCCTTTTAGTCTCACAAGGGGTAAGTGCTTTAATGAGGGGGAGGATATTAAGCTGAGTTTCTGGGAGAATGTTACTGCTCTGATTTTTGTGGATAAAATGGTCAATGAAGGCTTGTTGTAAAGCTTGTTATAAACATTTAAATAATTTTTTGGCTATCACTTGATCACCAATTCCCTTTAAAATAAATAATTTTGGTTGTGTATGTATTATGTATTCTTTGATACTCATTGCCAGAATAACAGAGTCAGCTGATGGTGTCAACATTTCTGAGTGTGCGGAGGTCAGGCTGCAAATGGGAAAACATTGCTTTTAAAAACGATCAACGGTGTTTCCTCAAACCTGAAATACACTATCGGTAAAGGGAGGGATTGACCTTTAAAAGGAGATTTGTTTGCAATATATTTCTATAGAGCTTTTGTAACATTTGCAAACATGTGGTCTGGAATAATAAATTGTAATAATTATTGGTTGTAGAATGCGGGGTAGTTGTTGGTATTTATAAAAGGTATAAGCTAGTGTTTGGAATGTGGCTTTTGGTGTCAAAAATATCTGCCCAGAGGCTCAAGTTATGCAAATCTTGTGTTGGTTTCATGATCAAAAGACACAACCGTTTTTATATATCTACTTTGTTTCCTCACTCCAACAGAACCTTAGCCTTATCAATGGTGGAAGAGTTCATTAAACCAAATCACAAGCACTTACATTGGTGTCAATAAAAGCACCATTACATGATTACAACGTAATGAATTGCCCTTGGGGTTAAAGAACATTGTCGTATATGTATAAGCATGCTATGTTCTAATTCCATAGAAATGTAAAGGAACAGTAGACATAGTGTAGGAATTATGTCCTGTCATCTTAAAACATTTACATAAATGTTCTTGGGTAGTATTGGTTAGCTCAATGGGTCATTAAGTGCAGAGTGAAATATACATTTTCCTATTAACTATGCAATTATGTTTAAAATCATAATGCCATTCTATACAAAATGTCACTGGAAATGTCCTCGGGGAATGAATATAGAGATCACAGCTTCTGATTGCAAAAAGAATGAATATACCGTTCAACTATAATTCTGAAGTAGTGCAATTACAATGATACCTGAGCTGTGTCAATTGGTTTTCTGCTTGAAACCTAAAATTAGAGCAGGGTGTGAATCAGTCCCAAACTAATTCCTTAGATCGGCTGGTAAATTTGTTAGTAAATGGTAATTGGTAGGAAAATACCTAAATGCATTTGATCTAGTAGAATGCATATTGCTGCTCAGTTAACAACAAGCAGATATTCATATTATTGCTGCGTGCAACATCTGTTTTAGTTCAGCTATATTCACGAGCAGAAAAATGCAAATGAAGCCATATAATTCGGCAGAACAGAGATTAGTTGATCCACAATATAGTTTAAATGACTTAACAAATCAAGAGGATGCTATGAATGTTATGGCAGTATGACCAGCCTGGTACTACATTCTACATTCAGCTAGGACTCTAAATAAAGACTTAGCACATACAGAAATTGTTGTATTTGATATAAGATCATATTCCAATTGTAAATATATTATTTTACTACTTAGTAAATTTTTTGGTTTTTGCTGCATAAAAAAATGTTTTAGGGGATAATGCAAGCTTTCCAATACCCCTAACCAGTCAACTGGAATCCAGTATGCTGTATCCAGTATATTTTAAGCACTAATGAAGTACCAATGTGAGCCTAACAACATCAAGACAACTTTAAAGATCTTTTCTGTCAACCTTGAAAATTATGCACCTAGCTGTGGCCCAGTGCTCCACCAAGACATTAACTGCAGTGGCCAGAAAGCCATAAAAATGGTGAAAATAAAACTGGATAGGTTAACTAAGATTAGTCGGTTGAGGTCAAGGTAGCGCTAGTAAGGGGCAAGTAAAAGTAGAGGCTAGGTGGCAGTACTAAGAAGCCAATAAGGGCAAGGTAGCAATTGTCAGGAACAGGAAGCCACATCTTGCATTGAAGGGATGCTTTGTTAAATTCCTTCTCATACATTACATTCTTATCCTGCTAACAAAATCAAGACAATTTTAAAAAACCTATTTTGTCAACCCCCAAAGATTATGCATGTAGCTATGGCCCAGTGCTTCACCAAGACTTTAACTGCTGTAGCCAGAAAGCCATAAAAATGGTGAAAATAAAATTGGGTCGTCAACTAAGAATAGTTGGTTGAGGACAAGGTAGTGCTAGTAAGGGGCAGGTAGAAGTAAAAAGTACGTGACAGTACTATGAAGCCAATAAGGGCAATGTTGGAACTGTCAGGAATGGGAAGCCGCATTGAAAGGATGCTTTTGTTGAAGGCATTCTCATACATTACATTCGTATCCTGCTAATTACTGTCTAGTATTGGAGGGGTGAGGTGTCAGTGTTGGAGAAATGCATCAGGTTATTTTGTGGAAAGTTCTACAAAATAAACCAGAATTTCAAGACTTTTCTCATGAAAAAAGATCCTGAATATGTAGAAAGCAGGAACAGGGCTCTAGTGAGCGCTAGAAATAGGGGTCAGGTCTAGGAAACCTATGTGCCATTTTTGAACTCTTGTCCAGGTTCCTACAGACACCCAAGGTTCCTCTAAAAGAATACTAATAGTTTAATTAGCACTGATAGGTTAATGCCATATGAGTAAGATATATATACATATATATATATATATATATATATATATATGTAAGAATGTAAGCTACTTCGAGGGACAATTAGTGGCATGGCTATGTACTGTGATGTGCTGTGTAAAATGTCTTTCCAACAATTCAAGATAATACTGGAGCTGCAAAATCCTCTGCTCTTTCCTGATGCAGAGTATACTCAGTGAAAACACTTATTTAAACAAATCAGAACCCTTACTTTGGGCTGTATTTATAAAACACGGATTCCCTCAAAAATTCCCTGGTGGGAATCTTCCAGGTCTATGGATGGCGGTAAATGATCGAAATGAGGGAATGTTTGAAGGAATGTCAGATTCCCTGTTTAATAAATAGAGCCCTTAGACTTATTTAGAGTGTGGGCATTGTAGGGGATATCGGGCGGTCTTTATTGGGGCAAATTCAGATACTTATACTTGCTGCATGCACAAAATAAAAAATATCATGAGGACATAATTGGATTGAATTGTCTGAATTTCAATTTGAAAAGATGACTGTAACAGTCAAGATGCAAGTAGTAATTTAGAGATAATTCATTGCTTTTCATGATTGAGGTTTAAGGAAATAAATCAAACGTGGAAGTCTACTTAGAAATGTCAGAATGACATTTGGATGATAACTTGTAACAGACTTACTTACTTCTGAATAAATAACACAACAGAGTGAATGGCACACCAAGCAAAGAAGAGCTGGTTGGACTGTTTTTTTCAGTTACCAATGAGTTGAAATTTATATCCATGTTGTGTCCTTAACACCATGAGTGTGCTGATTTATCTATGCTGTGTAACATTCATAGAGAAGGTTTTTTTCCTTATTGTTTCTGCTGTGTTGACCTTTAGAGTGTTTACTAGCAGCTTTCAGAAGCTGAGGTTGATCTCTGTTATACAAGAACACTTCCTACTTTGGAACACTTACTGAAACGTTTCGATGCGGTAATATTGAAGTGACAAATAAATACAAGTTGCTATTACAAGTGCAAAAACCAACAGATCAAAAAGATGACATGGAATGTAGTTACAAATGTAGTCTGGGCTTTTTAAAAAAATAGCACAACATCATTTATACTTGGGAAATTCTTTTAATCTTAATCCACTTTTATGACCTTCTCAGGTTAAAGAGAGAGAATAAAACTTTAAAAGCCCATGTACACAATTTCTTTGTGGTAACATGTTAACAAACTTGAAAATTCTGATACCACAACATGTGGCAATGTTTGACAAAAAAGGATGACGTTACTAGCGTTCAGTGTGCAAATGGTTTGAATTTTACAGACTTTGGGGGTGATTTACTTAAAGTGGACCTATCACCAATATTTTTACTAGTCTACCGTTTTATGTTCTAGATCGTAAGCTCTTCGCGGCAGGGTCTTCTCACTGTCTGTATTCGTCTGTCATTTGCAATCTTTATTTTATGCACAGTGCTGCGTAATATATTGGCGCTATATAAATCCTGTTTATTAATAATAATAATAATAATAATAATAATAATAATGATAATAATAAAAAAGCAAAAATGTTATTCTTTTTTTTCCTGCAACACCTTTTTTTTTAAATGAGGGTGAGAACCCTCCCCTTTTTTCTTGATTGCAACAGTAATCAAAACAGAATGGGAGAGCAGAGCTTCTTCGGATACCTACGTCACATATACCAGAAGGTTCCTGGCTGCTCCTACTGTGCATACCCGTCCTTGGGGGCATTTTCCTACATTGAAGGGAAAGAAATGCCAAACTCATGTACGTGCATTTAGATCGGCACTCTTTTTTTTACTTTACAGCATGCTACATCACCTGATCTTGCGCCTGTGCAGTGCAAGATTGGGTGACGTAACCAAAGCAAGATGGCGTGTCCGGCACTTCCTGCTTGCTGGGAAGAAGGAGGATTCCAGGACGGCGCGGGACTGGATTAGACATCTCCAGCGTGATAGAGGGATTTGTGAAATTAAGGTAAGTGTGGTTCATTTAATTTAGGCTGTGAGCTTATAAAAAACAAAAAACAAACTTGCGTTAACTTGGTGCACTAGGTGTAAATGAGTCCTAATTCCAACTCTGCCTTTAAAATAGTAAATTTGTTTTTCTTTATGGATTATGGAAAGTACATTTGCACAAGGTTCAAAAATACTTGAAATTTTTCTAGAAAAAATGAGCTTTGAGCTGAACTGTGTGCACAAAACAATGTCATGTACCGTAAAACTACTATTCCCTCCATCCCAACCATGCAACCAAAATAAATAAAGGCAGACATGTTTGAAGTCCATTCTGAGTGACAACCATGGCTCCCTGTAAAAAGTAAAGTAGAGCAGTGAGGCTAGCTAGGAAGAATGCTATTTACAGGATTACTAGATGAAAATACAGAAAAAAACATAGGGATGTCATCCAAGGTAAGCTCTAAAATACATTTTTGTTTTTGGTTTGGATAAACTTTAAGTTTATCAGCTTGCTGCCCTGTACTGTAAGCATACATTAATAAATGTCCTATAATACTAGAACTTAGCAGTATTGCTGTCAGATACAGCGATCAGGAAGCAATTAGCATCATTCCAGTTCATGTAATTACTATGATGTCATAACGAAACATATGACATTGTTTAGAACTGTCATTCTGCTTCTCACAAACAGAGGCACTTTGTTAGAAGAAGTTGACATATTTCAGGGAGACAAATTAATCACAGCGTTAACGGATGCATGCAGATACTGCTACATGTAACATTTAGTCTGGTCTTGGAAGAGTTAAACGTTTAAAAATCAACAATGATTGATTTTGAGAAAACAAAAGAAATAAATAATAAAAAAAAAGCAAAAAACAAAAATCTGGTTGTTATTCTCCTGGATGTGCTATTATTCAGTGTTGTCCAGATTTATTGTATTTTATACAGTCAAGGATAAATTCTCTAAATGAATACCATTTATTTTATGAGTTTGTATAGCACTAAATTATACTTAGAATGTTACATAAAACACAGAACTGTATACATATGTCTCTTGTTTTAAATGTTTACAGTCTAATCCCCCTATTACAATCATAGACAGACATCTACTTATGTACATGCATACTACTGTCCGCTTTGTATGAAGAATTACTATTGGGCTGTACAATCTACCAATCAAAAGACTGCAGGACATGGAGAAGCAGACAATTTGAAGTGAAATGTTATGAAAATATTTAGTAATGTTACTAAGTAATGATTAAAATATGTATGTAGGAATCAATTGCCAGATTCAATGTTTAATCCAATGATGAAAATGTTTTGCAGCTTTGCAACCTGTGTCTATTTCTAAAGATTTTCTTTTTTAGTTTTCTATAAAGGGTTAAAACATTACTATATTCATTTATTTGTTGTTCCCTGATTTTCTTTCACTTTCTGTTTTGGGGACAAAACAGGAAATTATAGTAAGTTCCTAGAAGTACAGATGATTTTCTATCATTATCTCTTGAACACCAATCCCCATTGAAAAATTTCCATTCACCTCTTACTCAAAAACTTTGTATTTTCCCACACTTTGGGCCTGTTTTTTAAAGCTCTATAACACTGAAGAAGATGGACTGTTATGGGAGAACCTGGTTGATCCAGATCCTCAAATTTTTTTTGTCCTTCACCAGATCCTTTTCGGGGTTGCTGGGACACCCAGGTCCTTCCAAAATTATCTATCTTCTATCTTCTTGTCTTGGTGCACGGTGGCTCAGGGGTTAGCACTCTGGCCTTTGCAGCGCTAGGTCCTAGGTTCGAATCCCAGCCAGGACACTATCTGCATGGAGTTTGCAGGTTCTCCCCGTGTCTGCGTGGGTTTCCTCCCACATCCCAAAAACATGCAGTTAGGTTCATTGGCTTCTCCCTAACAATTGACCTTAGACTACATTAATCACATATGACTATGGTAGGGACATTAGATTGTGAGCTCCTTTGAGGGACAGTTAGTGACACGACTATGTACAGCGCTGCGTAATATGATGGCGCTATATAAATACTGTATAATAATAATAATAAAATGGTCATCAGAAAGAATGCAGAGGAGAAATCTCTCAAGCAGAAATTTTTGATGATTTTGGATAATAAAAGGGAATATTCACACAATTTAATTGATAAAAGTGATAGTTTTTCATTTTTGTTTTGCTAAAAGACAGTTAACCTTTGTGTTTTTGAGATTGTAAACATCACCATACAAGTCACAACAACAGTTTAAAAAGAAGCTTGAAGCAACTGACTAGACCCCAAATCAAAGCATTTCTATAGCACCCAGTAAAAATACTACATTTGATTTGCTTGTGAGTCGCTGTCCATGTACATGGGCTAGTCAAGTGTCTACTTACTATAGTACAGTTCTTTAGACACTATATTTATGTAAAAGCTTTTCACCACAAAATTATAGTTGCTGCAAATCTACGATGGATGCTTTTGCACGATAAATAACCACTGACAATCTAAAAATCTTACTAGAATATAAGCCTTGCATTTACATCCTTGAATATTAAATACATTGTTTAGAATGTCTGGCACTTTTGTATTAGAATTTCAATCCTGCTGGCATTTCTAAGATTCATGAGAGCAGATTCTCTTTCCAGTGCCCAAATGTAAGCCGAAGTGTTTTTTTTTTTGTGAAACAGCACAAGACATTCATCAATGTCACTATAGGTGTAAAGTGTAATTGTAACTAAATGCATTTAACAATTAAGGAAAACTCTACAGGAAATATTTACTATGATGAGACAAGAGCTAGCTGTCCGGTGAAAAAAAAGAACACATAGACAATAGAATGTGCCACCAAGGAGCAATTAAAATAATTGCATGAACATAAGATGCGCAGATCTTCCCTGGCAGATGGTCTTCTAATTCCAAAGCTTAACACAGTGAAGAATTCCACAATATAAATTTCTTTCACATGTCCTTTTAAGGAATTGCTAATAGCTGGTCAGAATGATCTATGGTGAACAGTTAATCCAGGCAGACTTTCTGGATCCTGGAAAATGGCCTCAGCTTCTAAATGGAAGTTGGACAATGATGCACTATAATGTATACAGTTTACAGTGGGTGCAAGGAGTTTTTCTTTACATCACCATGTAACTTTAGGAGCTAGAGTTATGGTAGCGGGAATCAACTGGGCTTATAATGAAACACCAGCCACTTAAAAACAAACTTTGGAATTATTGCCGAAAAAAAAATTACTTTTCTCACGTGATCTTATCTTCCTACTGAGGCTGACAACACTCTTAAGATCAAATCTTCAGACCAAATCTTGCCTTGAAAAATTTCATCTAAGCTTCTTGTTTCGCTACCCTTTAACTTACAACAGGCACTTGAGCTACAAAAATTGCTTGTAATTAGAAACGGGATCTTATTGACATGAGCAGTATATCAAAAGCTGAAAAAATTTGCAGAACAAAAGACATAACACACATATGACATAAAAAAGTGTTTGGATGCTATGCTGTTTAACACATAGTGAGTAGTCAAAGTAGTAAATATTTTGTGAAAAAAATGCACTTCCATAGCTTCCATTGTAGTCATTAACATGAAGTTATAGAGGAAACCACTTTGCAGGTGAAGATCATCAATGGGGCCTCAAAAACGTACTCAACACAATTCACAGCATCAATAGCTGCTTTATCAAAAGGAGGAGTAAGGCAAATCAACATAAGAACCTTCAATTACCGTATAAGGCAACTTGAACATGAACACTTAAAAACTTTTTTAGAGACAGACTTTCCAACCATGTTTCTAAGTAGAAACTATTTTTCTAGTTCAAGATTTAGCATAAACAGTTCCATTGTGCTGGGCTTGGAATTTTTTTTATCACCAGTTGGAGAAATACTAGTTTGTTGATGTATTACAACAGGCACTTATCCAAGAACATCAGGTGTCTAGGATAGTCTGTACTGTCCAAAAAAACAAATCAAATTCTTAGCTTTATTCTTACCTTTCATGTATTAATAAATCATTTTTGGCATTATTTTGTTTTTGTGTGTATAGTACACAAAAGTCCCTCATTTTCCAAACTGTTTACGCTTTTCTGGCTAATTTAACCTCCACTGATTAAGAATGCAGACTAATCTAATGATAGGCAATGAGGTTTATAGTCCAGGTTTTCTGTCACCCTGTATGTGGGAAACAATGGCCACCAGGACTAACAGGGATGGAAAATCTACCTAGCCAGGATAATTGACAGCAAAAATAAATAAAAAAATAAAATACATATTAATATTACTAATAAAAAAATTAATCATCATCATCATCATAGTCATAATGTTTTTATAGGGATTCTCTATCCCCTAGCCAAGTGAATGAGGTTCCTGTGGAAAAGGTCTAAGATTATCAACCCAAGTCAGGTAACATTGTTAATGTTTAAGTGAGTGCCTGATCTACTCCAAATAGAATAATTTACAGAAGTTTTCAGTAAATATCACAGTGCCACTAAAAGAAAAAAAGGTTGTGCTCCCAAGCCCATGGATCCATCCTGTTCTATCTTTCCCTTGTCAAACACAGGTCCTCTTTCTTCTAGAATATTATTTGTATGCAGGTGACACCAAAATGACCTGTCCAACCATGATTTGTCTCTTTCTGTCTTAGATAAAATTTCATGCTGCCTTCCACTGTCCACATCTAAAATATTGCTAGGTACTGCCAAACTACTGGTACACAGTCTTATTATATCCTGACTCGACCAAGGCTTTACCATCTTCCTATATGATTTTTCACTAACCAGACTTTAATATCTATGATCAACCATGATTGTGGCAGCTAGACTTATCTTTTGGACTTACCTATCATTCTCACTACTCCTCATCAGCTGTTCCTCTCTGCTAATCTCTACATTGAGCTACCTTATGGCTTATGTCCCATTTACATTTAGGAACCAATATATACATATACCCTTACCACCCTCTCCAATAACCTGTTATTGACTTTTTCGCTCACAATCTCTTTCCATGCCCATTACAAAGACTTCCCCAGGTAGGTTCCTACACTCTTGAATTTCCTCCCTCATTTCATCAGACTTGCTTCTACTTAATATATAAATATTATATTAAAATATTTTAACAAGCCCTCAAAACTCACCATTTAAAACTCACCTACCTAATATCCTTTCTGTCCTAACCATGATTAATTAATCACAGTTGCAATTTTCTCACCTATTGTATGCTATGCTCCCCCACATCTCCATTTTTAAGCTTTTAATTTTTTTAAATTTAAAATTTTTTTAATTTTTTTTAAATTTTTAAGCAGGGTTCTCTTCTCACCCTTTGTCATAGTAACAAGTCAAGCTACAAATAAAAAAATAGTAATGACAAACTTGCCTTGATCCTATTTGTCATTTGTTTAAAAAAACCCTTGTCTGCATATATAACCCTTTAAACTGTTAAAAATTGTGATATATATTGGCTTACTGGGTCTATTCTTTAATACTGTATTTATAAAAAGACAAAATGAGCAGATTTTTGTTTTTTTATATATACTGTATATGTTATATTTTCTTGGTAATACAAAAATTTACAAAAATAATACACCTTTTTTAAACTTTAGTTAAATTGATTGGGACAATAACATTCTTCTTTTCTGAATACTATTTAATAAAATTTTGTGTTACTTTGCATTCGCTCAAATAAATTAAACATTATTGTTGTAGGAAATCCCATGGATTCCTTTATTGTAGGCTACAATAGTTGAAACATTTCCTCATTATTATGGCATAGTGGCCTTTGGCTGAAACCTAATTATGTTTTGGCATTTGTGCTCCTTCAGATGGTTCTGTATAGGTGAGATGGCACCTAAAAGTGTTTGAAGCTCCACTAATCAGCAGAGAGAACCTGTCGAGTTCCTCAAAGGTTGGGTACAAGTCAACTGATTTCTGTGTGTTCTAATAACATGTTCCCTGTATAGCAAATGCTGCAGTTCCAGCTTGATACATTTTTAAGCTTTCTAGTAGCCTACTTAAACTTAAAATTAATATTTTAAATGCAAACATACAAGTCAAATATATTCACAGTTATGAGTTATACTTATGTTTTTTTACTGCAATATTATCAATGTTAAAAACTTTGTTAATCTCACATTTTGTAAAATGCAGATGTTTGTAAACATGTAACAACATATATAACACACACACAGACACATATATATATATATATATATATGTATACTCATATATAGAAAAGCTGAAGCCACATGAACACATCTGCTTGCAGTTTTTTTTTTTTTAAATAGGTTTAGTTCTGCTTTAAAGTGAACTGTACAGCATTTTAAGGGTTCAGCGCTAAATGTCATGAAAAAAGCCACTGAGTGATAATACAAATTAAACAAAGCACTTAAATTTTTGTTTTATCAAAATAAGCTTGCCTACCTTAAATTAAAATTTCAAAGCCAAAACTTTCTAAAATAAGCTTTTGTGGTTATCAATGAAAAATTAAATAATGACATAAAACAAACAAACTGCTGTTATTCTTGACCAAGTTCCTATGACAAAGCATATTACTATATATACTCAAAAATAAACTTATCTGGATATAAGTAAAATTGTGTTTGGCCCTTGTTTCCTCTCATTTTCACAAATTTTTAAATATATATCCCAGGGCTGGCATTCTTCTGTTGATTAACTTACTGAGACAAAGGACAACCATAACAATCTACTTTAAATACTTTATTTGGATATAAACCATGGTATTTTTTTTGCCTGAAAATATAATGAAAATGTTTTGAATTGAGCATAAACCTGTCACTGCTAACATTCTAAATCATATTCAAAATAGTACTAAATAAATAAATGCATCCATTGTATGTAGATTTAACAACATTAATTTTAATGTTGTAAAAAAAAACATACAGGCTTAGTCTGTATATAATTCCCCCCCTTTTTACAAGTATATTATTATAATAGAGGTAAATAAGTATTTTGTACTTTTAGTTTGGGTATGATGGGTCGCTTGGTGACGGTTGTTGACCACCAGTAGATGGCGATGTGTCCTCATGTAACATATGTAACAAACCTCATATTTGCAATGACAATGACATGAGCACACAGCTCCATCTGCTGGAGAAATCTAAGTATAAATTTAAATTTCTTTCCTAATAGCATGGTAATGGCCCAAAAAGTTTTTACTGTACAGAATTATACTATATAGCAGCCTTTCTTGACCTTTTTGTAACATGGGAGAACCTCTGAAATACCTTTCAGGTCTTCAGGGAACCCTTTCTATAATTACTATTACTATTCCTATCCATAGTTTACAGTACATTAGCGTGACAGTGGGAAGAATGCTTCTTACATTGCTGGACAGTGGTAAGAATACCATCCTTACAGATACCCAAAAAGATCATTGCTGTCACTTGCAGAGACACAAATTGCTCATAGCTCATGAAACTCATAGCAACCTCTGGAGAAACCCTACAGTTCCATGGGAGATTGGTTGAGCTATAAAGTACATTCAACATTTGGGCCTGAGGGAAATAGTGAAGGTGGCAAAACAGATTTTTCTTTTATTTAAAACTGCTCATTTTTAAAATAAATTAATTCAATTATTAGAATTAATTCTTGAATCTGTCAAGATTCATCACATAAAAGCAGTCTTAATATTTATTCATTAATTTTATTAATTTGTTGATGTGAATTTTTTTTCCTTGGTTTTCCTAATTCTGTTGTTGTGGTCAAACAATTGTAATGCATATATCAATTTATCACTATATGCTCACTTACCAATAACAAATATAACATATTGTAAATATAATATATAAAAAACACATAGATGAATACATTTATTGTACTTACTACTTAACATATTAAACAACCTTATAGAATTGTTTCTCAATGTTTCAGAAATAAGATCTGGTAGAGGAAATATATATATATAGTCACACTAATGGGCACAAGTTGTTTAGACCTCTCTAACCTTATAGAGGTATTAAAGACCTTGAAAATAGACTAGTAAAGAAAAAAATGCAATAAAGATATAAAGGAAGCGTCAAAGGACATTTCTAAGAACAGATGGTAGATGTGATGCAAGGTACAAGTAGGATCATTTCATCCAAGTCTCACAATATCTCAGAAACTAAACCTTTGTTGAGTATTCACTAGCTACACTGACCCCTATATCAACAAACCAACTTAATTAACACATTTACGCTCATTAATATTCTCTGATTTTGACCCTTAAGCAGTGGGATCAAACTGTTAGCCAAACTGCTAGTTACATGGGAATATGAAACTTGCATGTGTGCTTCATTTTGCTTTAAAATAATTAAATGCATGCTATAATTAAGACATACAATGCTAGTTTTAAACAACTGCCTATGCAACTGAAAAGGAGTTGATGTGATCACGTTTAATGAACACATGTCAAAAATAACAAATCATTACAGTATGTCTGTGTGTAGTGTAGATGAGGTAATGCTACAAATATACAGAAATATGCGCTGATTATTACAATTTGTTTCTAAAGTTGTTGAAGTTGTTTGGATTTCAGTTTTCATCTTCAAATGTGCAAATGAAAACAATAATATGCTAGAGAAAAATTATAGGAAGATTGAAAAGTGATTACACAGTATATGTGAGCTATCAAATAGGGCATTCTCAATTTTAATGTAAACTTCCCCACATTTGAATAGAGGAGTGCCTTATTAAGGAGAAAGTCCTCCTCTGAGGATCAAATAACCCACTCCAAGTAGCTGTCATTAAAAAATCAATTATTCGAAGCAGATTTTTACCAGTAAACATGTTGATATGATGAAAAGTATGAAAAATGCCTTGTGAAGTGTATAATTGGAAATCATATTACCTCTAAGAAAAAGGTTGACGAGAACCCTGTTAGTTAAAAGTTCAGCCATATTTACTCCCTTTTAACACTAATGGTCAGGTATATGTGGCTTATAAAGCACCCTTAAAGGGCTTACATTCCTAACAGGGACAGTCGCTATAATTAAAGAATGACAATGTGTAGTCAGGCACTGTAAATAGACATCTCATGGTTTTGAAATTTAAGAGATTGAGTTTTCCCCAATAAACTGCTCCATTGCTCAGCTAGTAATCTTAAATCATGGAAAAGGAAAGCTTCACCTTGATTTACGATCACTTAGATGAGTGAGTCAGTGGGCCTGATTTATTAAAGCTCTCCAAGGCTGGAGAGGATACACTTTCACCAGTGAAGCTGGGTGATCCAGCAATACTGGAATGAATTTGGCCCAAATTGAAAACATTTTCTAACAAGCAGCACATTACTTGTAAGAAATCCATTCCAGGTTTGCTTGATCTCTCAGCTTTACTAATGAAAGTGTATTCTCTCCAATTTTGGAGAGCTTTAATAAATCAGGCTCAATATTTAAAAAGTAATATGTATTTTATTTACTCTTTTTCGTTGAGCGGAGAAACTGATTATTTTATTAACTGAATTTCTTTTTGGATATGAATAAACTCTTCCCTGCCCCATGGTCTTTAAGCAGTTGAATTTGCTGCTATGGCTAACTTTGTATGAAATCAGGAGGTATTATTCCTATTTGAGTTGCACTGTCGCAGTTTACCTTCATTCCCTGATCCCCTTTACTACTTTAGATGAAATTGTTTATGTATTTATGTAAAATGTATTTAAAAAATGTTTTTTATTGTTACTTGCATTCATGTTAAAGAATTATTCACTCACTTCCTACTTTGGTGACGGTTGTGATTAGAAGAATTCTAAATCATTCTAAAAAACTGGACACAAGAAGAACAATGCAAACCTAACTGAATGTTGTACATATATATGAAAAAAGAAATTAGTGCAATACCCAACTGTGTTGTTGCAAATGCAATACTATGGCTAAATTCACTTTACATGTAATAAAAATCTCACATGGATTTTAGTACCCTCTAATTAAAATGCTTTGTTAAAAATAGTCAGAGTTCGACTATACCTAGGTACAAATAATAATAAAAAACTAGATAAACAACATAGACCAGTCTGAATCTTTTTCTTAAGTTAATGCACACAGATTAGCTGTACCCATATAAGTTTAATGCAGTGTATCGGCAATGGTGTTAAATAGCAGATAATTACCGGTGATAAATCAGTTATTTAATTGTTGGGACTCAATAAAATGTTAGCAGACCACCATGAAGGCAACATACACCATCAAGGCAATCCTGTCTGTATTGCTGCCACTAAATCATCGGCTGCAAATATTTCATATCCTGATGCTACATGCAGAACTGCACACTCATGTCATAAATCATGCATTCTCCTGAAATAAGCACACACAGGAAACAACACGCTCACAATAAGATTTTAGGGAGTAAATTCTCTGCATAGGTTTAAGTAAAATAAAGGTTATCTATCAAACTATCATAGGAAACAGGTTTATCAAGTTATAACTGATGGGGTTCTGCAGTTTGACAGTCTATAGAATGGATACAGTGCATGCATTTAGTGTGCTGACAATATCCATACAGAACATAAGGATATACAACGCATTATTTTAATCTGAGCACTTTAGAAGCATTGTTTTTCTCATACTGCATGGTTCTTGTGTTGTGGCTAATGTAAATCCAGGAGGAGCTATGAAGCTGTAGGGAGTACTTGCAACTAACAATCCCCTCTATCCTCTGGTACATAGGTCAGCAAACTATTTTGGCCACTAGGCCATTTTAGGGGTAGGCAGGAGCACACTAGGCCGGACTCTCTCTTGAGTCCCACCCCAATGGCTCCGCCCCCACCAGGTATGCCCCCTGAAGGGAAATGTTCTCTATTTACCCCAGCGGTGGAAGTGTTAATGCTGGCAGCAGTAAATAGAGAAGGGAGCCACCACACGGAGGCTCAAGAGCCTCATGTGCCCCGGGTTGCCGGTCGGCATTAGGCCAGATCGGCCAGGGGTCACCAGGCCGGGACAAACTACCGGCTAGGCCGTATCTGGCCTAAAGGCTGCAGTTTGCTGACCTCTGCTCTAGTACTAGTAACAAAGATCAAGGGCTCCTGCACGATGCTCAGGTCTTTAACCAGTACTATGTTTCTGCCTGCATTAAGGAAATAATAGCATACATTTTTATTATAATTTTTTATTTAATATCTCAGAAAAGGCAATCTTTGCAAATACAACAAATTTGCTAATTTTATTTTTCATGACAGTTTAGTTTATTTTCTGCTTACAGTATCTGACAGTAAAGAGGTAAAGAGTTACTGGAATGTCTTTGTACCGACCTGAAGGTCAGTATACCTAACACACTGTCAGTCAACCTTTATTCATGTTGTTTGCTGGCTGAAATGTTCTACTGTCTGAGCAATTGCTCTTGACTTAGAAGACAACTGATGTAAATTTTGGGTGGTTATGGCTGGGGTCCTGACCAAATAATTTCCAGACATGGATCAAGATCTTCAGGACAGGAAAGAAGGTGACTTTGTAATTTCCTCAATGTCCAAATGGATGAAAATAGATAGAAACCTTCTCCTATTTCTATGCTCAGGTAGATTACATTATATTATTATTTCAAACACATTTATTGTATATAGAGGAGTTATAAATAGAACAGATTTGTATTTAATTTTACAGAATAAGTGGAAGAAAACAGATATTATACAAGCATTGCAAAGTTGATACATTATACAATCGCATATGTTATAAGAAAGAGTTTATATTTAAATATACTGTATAAATATGCATATTGTGGAATGAAAGAATTAACAATATTTGTCTTAGCTTCAAGAAGATATTGTTAGGAAGAATTAAGATACATGGGGAAGTAAATATGAATAAATTTGAATAAATTTGGGTGGGAGGCAAGGTAGGATAGGGGGGAAATTAAAAAATAAAAAAAATTAAAAATATTAATAATTTTTTAGTGACAGGGTATCACAAGAGGGTGACAGGAGAGTATAAGATGACTAGTTATGAGGAATACAACTCAGGGTCTTGAGACGGGGATTGGCATGTGTTGATCAAAGGCGACCAAATGGAAAAAAAATTGTCCATGGTATCTTCTAATTGGGCTGTATATTTTTCTTGTGTAAGAATCCAGGAAACACATTTTGTAGCCTCCCTGAAGTTTAAGGAACAAGACTTCCAGGCAAATAAGTCTAAATTGATTTTGGGTTAGACAGCTAGGTTTTGGAGGGAGGAGGGCATGTTGCTGGTCCATGCAAATTTGTTTGTTGAACACTTTAGAGAGGAGAAGGAAGACCCAAGACCAGAAACTGGATGCCACTAGACAGTTCCACCATGATAATAGAATATTTTATGCGGTGCTGAAGAATAAATGGGGGTTACATATGACAATCCTGTATACATATCAAATTATGACACAGAAAGTGAAGAAAACCTGGCCTTATGAGGCTGGGCAGCATAGCATGCATATAGTGGGGAAAAGGTAGCTGGTTGGTTATGTTTAGTAGATAGAGAAGGACTGTTAGGTAAAATTAAAGAGGTGAGTTTTTGTTGCTTAAAAGTGGCCAAGGTAAGGAGAAATAATGGAGCAAGAGAGGGCATTCCGTGCATCGGTAAAGGTTGTGAAGAGGAAGTCATTAGTCGGAGCAGCAGAGAGAGCAGTAAGGCTTGTACTCAAGTATAAGGTTTAAAATCTCAGTGTGTCAGGAATTGTGGAAAGATGCTAATAATTAATTTTTTATGGTTTTTAATTTTTAAATTGTTCTGTGGTGCTTTTTGTCCTTTGTCCTCTGATCTGAAAATATAATCTTCCAATAGCATTTGCAGGTGTCTGAATTAAAGGCTAATGAAAAGAACAAACTGGTCCTAAAAATTCTCAATCATCTCTTACAAAAAAATCTTTTTTGAACTATCAATTTATAGTATCATTCAATAAATATTCAAATCAGTTGTAATCTGGAATCTTAGCAGGAATAAAGCTGAAAAACAAAATAGCATCAGATTTCAGGACATGTCAGCTGAGTCTATATTACTGTGCCAGCTGCAAGTAGGCATTAGCTCTATCACAGTACTTAGCACTTTACAGTGGGTCATAATGTTGCAGCTCTTAACCAATAGATCTAATTGCAATCCTTTTATTTGAGCTGTGATTGTAGGTTTTAGAGTACTATAAACAAATAGTAATCAACTAAACTTGTTACCTCTAGAAATGTAGAAATGTCACAATGTCACAATGAAAAATGTCATCTGTAGCAAATGTAGTAATTATGGCATGAAATTCTATTTGTTTATTGTAAGTACAAATAAGACAAAATCAGTATTTCCCTGCATGGCTGCCTGTAAGAATGTGATGCCCCTTGTTACCTTTGTATCTAGTAAATAAATGCCTTTGTATTTTAATGTTAACTTAAAGCAATCATTTCCCTTGTTAATGTTACAAAACAGAACTGCTGCAAAATAAATTATCCGCAATGGGTATAGGGACAAAGCTCTAGCATGTCCCCTAAGAATTCCCCTATTGGGTGTTCACATCTTACCTCTCACACATCAGAATAAAGGTAAAGCCAGACTTCCAATTACATTACTAAGTACATTAGCATGGTGGTCAGTGGGAAAAATGACGTTTACATTGCTGGTAATTGAGGAAGAACGCCACCCTTATGGATAGCGAAAAAGATTATCGGTGTCACTTAAACTGACAGCATCTGCTCAAGGAAACTGTGAAGGAACCTGGGTTGAGAAACACTGATCTTAGTATAAATGATAAGTCTTATCTATACATTTTTAATTTCACTTCCATTTAAAGATGCAGGAAATTTCCTGGAAATTTGTTTTTTTTTTTTTTTGCCTTTTGTATCCATAACCATTTTGCCATTCCCTAGATTAATGAAACAGAATATTTTACCCCTACCATGAAAACTTTATGATTATTTTCCTTATTTTTTTTATTATTACAGGTAGTCCCGAGTTAGGGACATCCGACATACGGACAACTCCTGGATAAGAACAGGGCTACCCTCCTGCTCGTGTGCAGGACGGAGGCTTGATGGGGAGAGGGGAGCAGTTTGCATGACTTGCAGAAGAAATCTTTTGCTAAACACAGATGAGGTTGTGGGTGATATTCAGGACTGAGCTCTTCTGCAACGTCTTCTAACTCTTTATTGACCAAGACAAACTCTGCAGTTGTTTCTTTTTGCATATTAAAGCACAGCTTGCTCCAGAAGTTATTCAATGTCTAGGCTCCATAAAGGTCAGTAACTGACACCACGCTGCCTAATAATATGTTGAGACAAACATCTGTCCTAATTGCATTTATTAAATATGTACCTGTTTCGACTTACATACAAATTCAATTTAGGAACAAACCTACAATTCCTATCTTGTATGTAACCCGGGGAGTACCTATATAGAGAATTTAAATGCTTAAATCTAGCTAGCTCTGCAGTTGATGGTGCACATGAAGTTTTAGGGCAGCAGCAGATTATTTCAACATGTAAATCAAGTAAGCTGTATAGTCCATTTGCTTTCAAAACATATTATTAAATATGTATCACTGACCATTGAATTTCAAAAGAATAATTTCCTTTCAATAATGAAACATTGGTGCAAAAAGTTGTAACCAAATCTGAATATATGTGCAGGCTATGTATATATATATATATATATATATATATATACACATTTTCCCACTCAGTATAGTTCAGCTTAAACTTCCCCATAATGTTTTGAATTTGTTTTTGGTTTGGTAGTGATTGCTTTGAATAAAAAAAATATAGCATCTTAGGCTTCTAGTTCATTCTACATTAACCAGGTGGCAATAATGGCCTTACTGAATTCCACAATAACATCCTTTAGGGCCAAAAGCAAAAACAATTAGTAAATATTGAGCCACACTATCTGAGCTTGAAAAAAAATTGATAACATTTGCTATGTTTTTGATTTAATAAAAAATGATCAATAAGACAAGAACACAAGGTGAACTTCAATTTTTTTCATCTCCTATCTAGTTATGCCTGTTGAATTACATTGGCCAGCTGTATGATATGATGGCAAACCCTGAGAGATGTTAGAACATTTTTTAAACAAACTAAGTTTTATGCAATGACATTACAAAAGAAAACATGGAAATATGACAATGCAGGCAATATCAGCTACATACAACTGCTACATCAAATAACTACATTTTTATATCATTAAAGAACTTCTGATTTTATTTTCTATGTGGTCTTACTGTTATTTGTGCTCTTAGGTGATATTTGTAAATCTAAGTTTTCAACCTTGGGTACTGGTATTAATAACAAAACAGCATAAAGAGCCCTTAGTTTTAGAAATTACCCCTCATATGTAAGGTCACTATATCATTAAATCATTTGACTAGTAAAAAAAAATTCCAGTCCTATATTATTACACCTGGAGTAAATCTTTACTCTATAGCATTTTAAAAAATTAAACAAATTACATTATTACTTGCAAGGTCTCCTAAAAGATCTACACATAGAATAATTTGCTCCTATTAGAAAAGTTATGTTGCTCTTCTATATACATAATCCTCATTGAAATGTTTATTAGATTTAATTTTTCAAAATTTTATATTTCTTTTAGTATATCCTATTTGGAATTTCAGCATCAACATAATGATTAATAAATGGGTGTTAAAACAGCACTCTTTAACTTCAATACTATCATTGACTTTTAGCCTAAACAAATACTTTTTTTAATAACAAATGCATTTTGTTATTAGTATTAGTATTAAATTTACATTTGTGTAATTAAATAATGAACATAGAAAAAATGAATACTATTTTGTTGTTACAGGTCAACTTCTATGACCGCTTAGGGTCCCATATAGATTGCAAGTGCAGAAGGAAACTGTTAGAAGCTCCTTTAGATCCACATATAACAATGGCAACAGAAAAATGAGCAAAAATAATTATTGCATTTTTTTCCTTTACCATTTTCTAAGTGACAGAATGTTTCAAAAATGTGTAATTGTTAACAGGAGCTGTCTTGTCATTTTGAAGCATTATTTAAATGTAAATGATTTTTGCTCATTTTTATTTTTTATTTTTTTTTTACATTTACAAGTTTATGAACTGATATATTTTTAAAATATTTTCCTTATAAATCTAGAAAGTAAATAATAATTACAGGAGTAATGCCTGGTGCTCAGCATTTTGTTATTTCTAACTCTGTAGTACCTGAGTGCTTTTGTGTAGCTTCCATATGCTAATTATGATGTCCATCTTTGCTAGCAATGAAAGAAGGGGACATTTCTTTCTTATAATTTATTAAAGTGCCCCACTGAATCATCTGAAAAATTAGGAAGTGTTTAATTTAATTTTACTCTGCTAAGTCTGGTGTATGTTTGGTACTTAAAGCCAAACTCTTACCCTTTCTTAGCAGTACCCCCCCAGAACTCCCCCTAACTGTATATTATGTTTTTTTTATACGTATTGGTTTTTGGTGTCATCAAGTGGATCACAAGCCCTCTTTCAGACTTGCAGTAAACCACAGAAGTTCACCTAATACATTAATGCACTCCCAACTGCCAAAATCTAAGTGAATAGGAGCAGCTCGGGACCATTTTGTGCATGCAGTTACATTTGCATTTCAGTGAGGTTGTGACGAAGATCCTGGGAGCAACTAGTTGCTTCTGGCCACGTGGTTGCTTTTTTTCCCTTGGACGAAGAACTGAACCACCATGGCAAATCCTAGGAATACACATAGAAATGGGTTGACCTGTAGTGCAGTTTACTTCCCTAGCATGCATAGCAGAAGTTTGTGTCTAGCAGCTAGTCCGACAGAGACGTACATATTTTCACATGATTAAGCTTTCTAAATAATTATATATGAGTTCAGGGCACTGTGGTAAAGCCTCAGGGGGTAGGTCCATAACACCGTGCACTAACTGGATATTTTTAGTCCTTGATTTTAATGATGCTGGGTGACATTTAGGAATCAGAAAAGAATTGCTAAGGAGAATGGAAACTCTTGGGACATCAATTTTAATTTTTTGATTGGGTCGGGGCTGGAGAATTTTCTATGTGTGTGGATTCAATTCTACAATATACTGGTGTTGAATTACAAAATCAAACTCTGTGGTTCAGAAACAGTTGAGCACTTTGCAAGCGACAATTCACATCCAGACGAATCCAAGAACGACAGACAATGAACGACTGCAATAGAAGTGAAAGGAAGAAAGCACAGCGGGGTGCTCGCTCATTCTCCACCTCCCCTCTCCATAGAACAAAACGGTGCTGTGAGTACAGTGCTCATTCATCCATCTTTTAGTCTTTTGTTGCTGGAAACATTGATAAAAAATAGTTTCCAACAACAAAAATTTAGCAAGTGTACTCCGCCTAACTCAACCCCACTGCATTTGCAAGAGATATATGACTCAGCTAAGTGAATGCAGTGAAACTAAATTTGCAAATATCACGTATAAGGACATTTAAAGTATAAGATTTTTGCTTGCACAAGATTAAAGAGTCAACAAAGCTTCAACTCATTCACTAAATTAGGTGAAACATTTATGGCAAAGGGATGATTAACTTTGGTAATAAACAGCTTTTATTTATCAATTTTATTTCTCATCAAAATGTATAGTTGGTAAGTGCACATTCTGCAGAATACTAAGTGCAGTATCCAAGGTATTGGACAAGTATTTGATAGCGTACCTCCAAATGCACAGATGCATAACAGGGAAGTAATAGAGATTGCTTTGTTCCTTGTTTTGTTCCACTGAACACTGTGGCTTTAAAGAATGAAAAACATAGGAAGCCCTAACCTTGCAATACATAGTTTTTTTTCTAAAAATATATATTAATAAATATTATTGAACGGGCATAGATGAAGGAGGCCGGGGAAGGAGTAAGCAATAAGAGAGTGAGCAAGGTCAGTGTTCTTTGCCCGAGGACTGTACAATCAATAACATCTGGTCAATAACTTCTTTATTACTGCACTATCACTCCAAGCAAAATCATTTTTAAAGTAAGAATATATTTTGCAAAACTGATTTAATGTTATTGAATATTTTGCTCTTCGATATGACTCGCCTTTTAAATCAAATGATCTAACACAGAGACAGCTTACTAGTTTAGTTATTTCTAGGTGTACATTAAAAAATGTCTCAATATTATTCTCCTATAAATGTTGAATTTCACTTTTTTACAGGAATAACAGAGTTTGTGTTGTAGTTAAATAAAATAATTTTTTTCCTGCCTTTCAGGTCTATACTAAAGACATTGCAATTTTTAATATATAGTATATAATGTTCACTTAAATTGCAACAGCTGCAAAGTAGAAATAAACTTTCTGTGTTCTTGAAATCATATGTTTTGTGGTTTTGTCTTGTTTTGAACAAAGAAACAGCAGTTGGTTCAAAATTAAAAACATATTTACCATTCCATGGACAGACATTAACTTTGTGCCAAAGAGCATTTGAATTTGTATGGCTTTACCATGGTAGATATGGTGTCAATTCCAGTATTGTGTCATGATGTGAAAAAATACAGAATACAGAAAGCCTTTATTTGCTAAAATCTACTTCTGCATGAAGGTGATACTTGTAAAGTACTGCTGCCAAATACTGCTGTAATCCAGAAGTAAAAAATCTTTAGTCACAGTTTTTTAGTGTCCTCTGCTTCACTGAAAGGCTGCTTCTGCTGACTCCTACATCACCGCAGAATGTCACAGCTCTATATACGTCACAAAATTTACGGACTCCAGGCCGTGCATGTGTGGTAAGCCGTGTGTTACTCAAAGAGTGACGTCATGATGCCAGAACCCGCCTACACTCCTATCGCAGGTCCGAGCCTGCTGTGGGAGGGTTGTGTCCAGAAACACAATGCCCCTGATTCATCAAGCACAATCGGATTATCGGTCGCGCATTCGTATTCGCGATCGGAAATCGTACGCGATCGCGCTATTCAGCAACGGAAAAAGATCGCGGCCGGAGCCGCGCATCTCCGGCAGCTTTACACTGGCGAGCTTGCATTAAAAGTCACTGTTCCCCTAAAAAATCATTCTTTCTAATGGCAGGGGGGGGGGGGGGGGGTTGCACCGGCTAGAGCCGTGGACCACAGGTTGAGGACTGCTGAGCTAGAGCAAATACTAAGCACAGCTGGCATCACAGAAGATCTGCACTCTAAGTGTTGGTTTTTGCACATCATTTGTCAAGTACTGCGCTACATAGGTCTTCAGTGGAGATAGAGGTAAGTATTTTATGTTCAGGTTGGACTTTTAAAGTCAGTGATTTTTTAAAGTGAATCTCTCATCTCTAGGAAACTGCTGAACAGTATTTTATGCGTGTAGGTTGTTGATACACAATGCCAAGAAGTACCAGTTAGCAATAGATTAAACCCAAACCCTGGGCACACAACTTTTACAATCTTTGACTTTTGCTTTGACTACTGCACTTTGATATTATATTGGTACATAATATAATGCTTGCTGGCTTGGCAATATCTACAGCCCGAAGGAATGAAAGAAGGTAGAAAGGCTGAACCTGAGTTCATCTATGAAGGCTAAAACCTCCCAGTGGTGAGTGGTGAGCTTTTTCAGACCTCTTACAGCTCACGTTCTTTTCGTATCATTTATAGAAAGCTTCCCCCTCCTAACTCTCTTATAACTTAGATCGCTTTTTGGTATAGTACTTCTGGTCTTTAACATTTGTTTTTTTTTAACTACTATATATCAAAATTGTAGCAAATACCAAAACTATTTTTTACCAAGTTTCAGAATCTGCTTTTCTTATTCTCAGTCTGCTATTAACAACCAGTATGCCACATACGTGAATTTTTGACCATGTTTATC
The DNA here is from genome assembly GCF_032062135.1 of Pyxicephalus adspersus. Lineage (NCBI taxonomy): Eukaryota > Metazoa > Chordata > Amphibia > Anura > Pyxicephalidae > Pyxicephalus > Pyxicephalus adspersus. Next base: position 123,425,276 of record NC_092861.1, on the reverse strand, counting down.
ACTTCCCTCACACTCTCCTATATATATTTCCAGTTTCCTTTTAACATTCTAGAAGTGCATTTTGTTTAAAGTATAACACTACATAAAAAAACAATTTATTATACGAGGGTAAGTTAAGCTAAAGTTAGAAAATGGGATTGATTGGATAATGGAAAATGAAATTAACAAAACTGATAATTTCATTTTTCAATGTAGCCCCTAGATTTCCCAATGCACTAATGCCATCTGATTTAAAATGCCTGTTGGTGGAATATTCGGGCTCCTTATTACTGGTGGCATATTAATAATTTTTTCTAACTTTAACTTGACTCACCCTTGTATATTTTGTGACAGTAAAGAACTCAAATTTTAAGTAAAAAATTTCAAATAATTTTAGTGCATACGACCAGGATATAATCCCCAATTCTTTAATACAATATAAATGTAATGAGGTTATGTAGAGCACAAATATACTAAAGGTATCATCAAGCTTGCATGGGTGTGCAAAACAGTGAAAAACTATGCTACCCAACATTGTCCGTTGATGATGCTTTAAAAGCATTTATGTCTCATCAAGTTAGTTAAGCAGGGCTCTTGCCCTAAAAATATTTTGCACCTTTTTTTATTTATTTTATTAAAGATTGTTATCCAAACATTTTTCTCTTTAACTTTATTGTTTTCACAAGAGGTCTGAACAGCCCAGTATGGGATAGAAAATTAACATTTTTTTAAGGAGAATATTGGAGTCCAATAAATTAGCAGGAGAATTCCAGGGAATAACAACTGTGAACTAGAAGTGTTGAATGGCCTGTAGAGGAGTTTTTTCTTGATAACTGTGTTTGTACCTACAAACTCAACAGTTATTGCTACCTAGAGTCAAACAGCTGCAAAGCATGGGTTCTTACTTAACATCTACCACAAAAATAACAGTCCACACTACAAATCAATAGCAGTTCCACTATAATGGCTGGAAATATATACATACATACCACTGCAGCCAATGACACAAAGGGTACATCTATGACCGCAAAACAAATACATTTGAACTTTGTATTTTGAGTGACATATTTATACCACCACTGGTGATATGTTAACCAAAATCTAGTATTTTGTTAATAGGCAAAGCTTTTATATCCCTAGACAAGATAGATCTTTAAAGTTAGTCTGTTAGGATAAAAATATGGTAGCTGCCACTTCTGACTTAGTTTTGAATGTTTACAGCCTAAAGCTGTAATTCCTGTTCTTTCTTCACTTTTTACTGAGTTATTGAGCCAAAACAAGCAAGTTGGTGTCAGAACACTTGACCTGTATACTTTGCACAGCCCAGTTACTTAAAAAGGAGTGTTTTTATATAGGATTTACTGTTTGATTCAAACAGGGAATGCTTGATGGACATTCATCCACCTGTACATTAAAGTGAACCTGTGGCCGCATCATTAACATTTACATAACCCAGACAAGCAGTAAAGTCACTTTACTCACTTTATAAATCCTCATTCACTATGTTTTCTTTAAAGATCACCTGCCAACATGGTGGCAAATGTATAAATAAGCTAAAAGAAGGCTTTATATACTTACCTTTCCAGTGAGCATTTTCTTAAAAATCTGCCCCTTCCTCTTTGTTTAGATGGTACAATAGTTCTCATACTTCCAGGTGTGGGGCCATGTCACTTTCCATGGTGATCCGGCGAGAGCAACCACATGGATGGGGACAGCAGGTAGTGGACCCCATCCAAATGGGGAATTCTTGCAGCAGTCAGACGAAAGTGAAGTAAAAGCTTTTTAAGAAATACACAACTAGAGAAGTAAGTATATTAAGTGTTCTTTTAGAAGGTATCACAACAATTGCCACTGTGCTGGTAGCCGTTTCTTTGAGAAACACAGGTAAAATATGTTTTAAGCAGATCAGATATCAAATATAAACAACCAGCACATGTTTCTTACTGTTACTAGCAGGCTGTAACCCAAACCTAGACTGGATGTTGTTATTTTTAAAATTTATTGAGAAAATATACCTTCATATTAAAAGTACTTTGAGAGCTCAACAATCGCTTGATTTAAAGCTCTTAGTTCTTAGTACGCTGATAGTAACAATGTGTTGAAAAAAAAGCATCCATATTCTAGGCACATGTGCACCCCGGAAATTGGCCCATAATATACACAATTTTTTGTCTTTTATGTAAGTGGAATCATCGGATTCTCCCTTTAGCAGTTACCATAAAACAATGATGCCAATAATCAACAAATTCTCCCATTTGGCAAATATTTTCAAAGAGAATTCACCCGATGAGTATTGTTGTAACTAATGGAGAGATCATGTTTATTTTTTATACCTGCCTAGTATGTTGTATGTGGCTGCTAACTGGTGAGTCTTGCCAAAAATGATGGTCAAGTTATCTTAGAAAATGTTGGTCAAATTTCACAAATATATTTAATCTACTTATAAAATGTGGATTCCATAAAATACAGAAGGACACATGACATGCAAACATTCTCTGTGTAAATCACTAAGCCAGTCCTTATTATTAGACCCCAGGTGACCGGTATCAACAGGACAGAATGCAAGAGAAATTATTATATTCTACAGTTATCATCCCATGGGCATGCTTGTTTTTGTGAGAACTATCAAAGGAGGGATTTGTCCTCAATTTCAGGACATTTCCAATTACTTTGTCAGCTCTATGAGACTGCAAGTAAAATCTCTCCAGCAGGGAATCTCTAACCCTTACTACTACATATCCAAAATGAAATAAAAAAAATTCTGGTTTAAACTTTATTTTTGATATCACCACTACTGGTAAATCAGTGGAATTTTGGATAACTGAATTTAAAACATTTATCATCCATTTAGCATAAGATTTGTTGTTTTTACTGAGTCAGAGAAGCACATAAGATCCTATAATGGTTCACTCAAATCTCCACTGGGAATATGTACCAAAGCCAAAACAAATCTTTAAAAAAAAATCATTCAGCAGGGAGAGGGTTCTAGCTTCCAAGGCAACAATGGGAATACAGAAAAAGTATTGCTTAAAACTGTATGTGATGGGTATTTTTTCACTTAGAAAAGGTTCCTCTTACTGGTTTTTAAGGGGATTTACCATGAGTGGCCAAGAAAAGTAGAGCAGGGAATATGCCGTTCGCATTCTGTACTAGACCAGGCCACATGCCTTCCCTCAATATTGAGGGGTCCGGGTGTTGAGGTATAGGGATACTTCCCAACTTCTAGTGCCTAAACAAGGATGTTGGGGTTTGTTGGAAGCTTTCTTTTATAATATATCTGTCCCCTTTCTGGGGAATGTGTAAGGAGATTACCCATTCCCTCACAGAGAAAATTTAAAGAACACCAGTATTCCTGTACCCCCAAAAGTAGATCCAGCATTAATACAGTGTGAATCTATGGTCAATCACTATGATTAGACACTCATCATTGTTTACCCTTTGTTGAATGACAAATCCCTTGCATTACGATAATAGTGCAGGGAATCCAGAGTGAAGTTATTGATCAAATTGATCAGTCTTTGCAATGACACCTGAGGACACATTCAAAAAGCTGTTAGAACTGATAGAAATTGAAAGTAGAAATGTCCTGGATGCATTTCAGCGGGAAACATCAATTGAAAGGCTTTTTCACAAAAACATTAATTTCCACACAGAAGGGATCTGCAGAATTTGGTCACCCATCTTTAATTTACATCCAGTGATGGCGACAGCATTGGATCATGCCTGTGTAATGTGTTAAAACAGCTATTAGTCTCCTTTGGAAGCTCATGTGGACCATGTACAAGAAATTTCCAGTGTAGTTACCCTGTAAAATGAAGTGTTTAATCAATAACTTTGATCAATAATCTTTACGCAAGATCACGTTTATGATCCCAATAACTGTGTATTTAAAATTTTTTTTAGTGATTTAGTGTACATATACACCGAATGCCAGAAATGCCATTGCACCTAGGTTAAAAATAATGTTAAAAATGTTCCTCCTAATCTTAATCAGAATATAAAATTGCCACTGTCAGTATTATATAAAAACTTTTTCCTTGGCAGATCATCCCCAAAGATTTTTTATATAATTTATGTAAATAACTATATGCAGAGCGTCAATTATAGGCCAAGGAAATGCTGCATAATTAAGCTTTGCAACAATATATGTGCTTAATTTAACATATTCCAGATACATTTAGATGATCATTGAAATATTGTTTCCTGCAATTCAGCAAAATATATGTTTTTCACAGAATTGAAAAATAAATTTGCTTTTAATGACTCTTCTCGTTTCTAGTGCATATATTCACCTGTCAGAATGCAATGCCAAGATTCCTGTCAATTCCTCTTACTCTGTCAATTGGGAAGGAGAAGAAAAGATAGGCTGACAGAGGTTGTTCTTGTAGTGAGACAAGAGTAACACTATTTAAACTCAGAAAAATCTGAATTTCAAATTTCAAAGCATCTCAAGAATAGTTAAATCTTGGTAAAAATTGGATGCTATTTATTCTAGATACAATAAATGAAAGCATGTCTAAGCAAGATCAAAGCAGTAAGGATTCATCTCCATCACAAGGCACCACTGGCAAAAGCATCGCTTTCATGGCAGAAACCATGTTTATGATTATTTATGTTTACTCCTGCCAAAAGGAACACATCACATATTCCAGTTTCTAGATTTGATTCTAATAACGGCATTGCGAAACCTACAAAGATATGAACTAAGAAAGGCTGAATTACAAGTTGAAGTTTAACAGCAATATTTAGAGGCATGAAACGAATGGTTTATTTTGAAGACTTTCAAATACAGAGAAAGTGTGTAATGTCAAATATTTTTCTAATTCTTTTTTTTTTGCTTTATAACATTGGCCTAGTCAGCACATCACCAAATTTATCAATGAATGAACAATTTTAGATGTCACTTTCTGATGGTTTTCAGGTATGGATATCTGGAAAGAGTATTTTCATGAATTTTATTATTTTAGGTATGCAATAGGTAGTGTGAGTTTTCATTAGTTCACAGAGATTCCTCCACTTTGCCTATGAAGGTGATAATATTAGAATCTTATATTAGCCCACCCCTTAGACCAATGTTTCTCAACCAGGGTTCCAAGGTGTTCCTTGAGCAATGAGCATTTTGTGACTCTCATTTACTTAAGGGTGGCATTCTTCCCAGTGGCCAGCTGTAAGAGGCATTCTTCCTATTGATCACTATGCTTTTGCATTGTTAGCTGTGGATATGGTTATTATAGCAGGGTTTCCCTGTAAACCGAAAAGTTATTTCAAGGATTCTCCCCATGTTATAAAAAGGTTAGACCTACTAGTCCATGTTAGACTTACTTGCTGCTTTTTCATCCCTCTTGGCTTGTACGAGCTCAGTGTTGAATGGTATCATAACTTTCACACGGTTACAGATTCATCCCCTTACTTGTGTTAAATTGTTCAAATTTGACAGTTGGCTGCTCAAGCACCAGCACTGCATTCTGTGGTAAGACTACATTCAATAGGTATTTGAAAAAGCTACAATGTGGAAACAGAGAAACACTGAAAGTGGGGGTATTAGGTTGAAGAAAGTAATAGTGTTCACATAGTTCAATAGGTTAAGTTTAAAATATGACATAGAAGAGAATGAGTCAAAGGAGGGAGTATCCCACCCTCTCCCTGCAAACCACTCCTACCTGCTCCCATTGGGCGGGGTAGTATGAGTTTTAAATTTGAGATTGATAGGTTGTCCTGAAAATCAAATTTTGAAAACTGAGGCTGGGGCAAAGAAGCTAAAAGAAACAATTTATCCATTATATATCATTACACCTAGTAATAACTAGAAAAAGTACCTTTACCTTTGTTATTTGCATCATTTAATGTGTATAGTAGCAGAGGTTTAGCTGTAAGTACCCCACACATCATTCCAGATATCTCAGATGCTCCATGCAAATTCAGCCTTAATCTGCCATTATAAAATGATGATCAGAAAAAATGGACAACAAAAACCTGGTGATCTGTAATCAGATCACCAATTCATTATAAATATTTCCCTAATATCTAATGACTAGGTTTTAAAAAAAGTATGATTGTTTCACTATTTTTCTAGAGTACCACAAAAAGAATTATTTGAAAAAAAAAAAATGTGTAACAGGATTATTGTTCTTACTGGGTTTTCTTTATCCTTACAGCTGTATATATTTTTATGTGGATAATTTTATGTATTGTATTATCTTTGCTACTACCCTTTGTTTTGCTATTTTTTTGCATAGTGCTACAAGGCGATAGTAATATATGAAATATTGGTATTATGTATAGCTTTGTATAATGTACTGTATTTTCTAAATGTTTTATTCAAAATTTATTTTCCTTTAATAATATTAGTGAAAATAGTAACTGCCATAATCTTGTTCTATTTTCTATACACTATATTTTATTGATTTTAGCTGTGCAGCAAAGCAAGGTCTCAACTCTGTAAACGTCTAGAGTCAGAGAACCTTATCATGAGACCCTTTCAGGTTTGTGAGTTAATGTCTTCAGTTCTAAAAAGAAGCAGGTGTCTTTACTATGACCTTGTATGAGGGTTGTTGACCTGGGTCTTTTGTGATTCATATTATGATGGTTAGTTTTAGGTTCATAGTGGTTGGAATCAAAATAAATCCTTACGGAAAATACCAGCATGGTACTGGTTAGATTTTTAAATGTTCAAGTGTTGTGTTTTCTAAAGATAAAGTGGGTATTCCTATATCTATATTGTTTAGGAAAGGGGAAAAATAAATAAAAAAGTACATCAACTAAAATAACCCTCAAGGCATTACTTCCATGTAATATATTCAATAATAACTTTTGTTTTCAAGGTGCATGCAAAGGTTTATTTTAGTTACCACTATTGTCTGTGCTGGAAAAGACTGAGTGAGTTGTAAGCATCCAGTACATTAAACTTTTTGTCTACCTCTGGTACTTCCAGTTCATGTTCAGCCAAAAGGGTATATGTTCCACAGCACAATGGGTCTGATTTATCAAAGCTCTCGAAAACTGGAGAATCTGGCAGACCTGGAATGAATCTGGCCAAGGATTGAAAACATTCACCAACTAACAGCAAAAGAAATCCATTCCAGATTTGCTGGATCACTAGGTTGCCCCATGATATTCTATATTTTCCAGTCTTGAGAAGCTTTAATAAAAAATAACTTGAGGCCCAATGCATGTTTTACTACATTTATACATGAGGTGCAGTAGTGGATACCACAGTGTACAATGTACTTTGCATATGCCAATATCTCAGCCACCTAGAGTACAGATCTTGTTTCAGAGTTTTTACTGTGTCTGTACCAATGCTTCCTCTTTATACTTTGCATACCCTTGTATCACAGTGTAGTCACCCAAGGAACAGAAGGAGCGGGGACAGCAAATATAGGTTAGTATTTTTAAATGCCTAATGTAAAGGGAAACGTAAAAAGAAGCCTTAAATGCCCACCAGCTGGAAATGATCTTGTCCTCCGCAATCATGATGCTTTGACTTCAGTGATTGAATCTGTAAACACCAGCATTATTAGGCCCCTGCTGCTTATATAAGCTTCCTATCTGTCAGCCATACTAACCTTAAAAGAAAATAGGACATGACAAGATAAAAATGGAAATACATGTAAGAACATATGATTTTAAAGAAATTATGGCTGATGGCGGGGTCTCTATACAGTAAAGTAAATGAAGATGCCAACAAGAAAAATTTGCAATGAGTCCAGTAAGTGAGGAGACCTAGAAATTTTTATACATAAAATAGAAAGAAACCAATGATCTAATTAGCAATATTTGCAAGATCACTTATGGCTGGACAGACACCTAAGTAAAGCCAACATATTGTGCTTTCAAGTGTCCTGATCAAGTGTCAACTGATATATCACATTTGAAGCAGAGAAAATAAAAGTCACTTGTTTAAAGCTGTTAGTTTATATTTCCCTAACCTGGCTTAAAAATGTTTGTATGTCAGCATGTATGTCCCTATTATTAGTTTTCCTAAACTTCATTTCACTTGTCTCACGGCAAAAGGTTTGCCACTATTTCGAATAAATGCTAATATTCAACCTTTTAGTAGAGTGTATCTTTTATTTCTGAAGAAATACTAGGGTTTTCTCCTGCACAACCAATGTATGCATAAATGAAAAATTATAATAGTGGGAAATTATCATATTATTCAGCAAAATGCACATCGTCTAATTTAAATAAAATTTTCATTATGGCAGAAGGAAATCTTCACACATATGCAAATAAGCATAAGAAGCACAATAAGAAAGGTGTTAACGTTTCTGACACAGTTGTTATAGGCCTCTGTTATTGGGGGCTGGGAATTGTAATGCCTACTGTATGTCAGAAAAAAACTGTAGTCTAATATGACCACCAGCTGAGCTGTGAAACGTACCCTTACCGTAACATTTTCTGTGAATTTCTGCACCAGACAGTGTGAGATGTGCAATGTGTGTAGCTGAAGGGGAAATCGACTCTGTGTGCAATAACTTTTAAGTTATACAGAGAAGGAAAATTCAGCAATGTAGGCCTGGGAAAAAAAGATTTCTTTCTTTCTAGAGCTTTAGCTTCAATTTATAACTTTTATGAAAATATTAATTTTACAGCAGAGTTTTAGCTTCTGAAAGGTAATGGCCTTCGACAATTGATATTGTAGTTTTTGCTGGCGGTTGCATAGCCCAGAAGCTTATTATATCTCTTGAACACTCCAACAGCAAGCTTTCTACACTCAAGTTTCTGTGCGCTTGCTGCAGCTATTACAGTAGGGTCTCACTCTAACCTTATTTGCATTATGGAAAATTCAGCAGGGGCCATTACACTCCCTTTATTTTGTAATAGATGTAGTGAGGATGAAGACGCACACATTGGAAGTCTGGTAAGTGAATATTTTTTTTGGAATACAAAGAGATGGAAAACTTGGTGGGTGTCATTACAGATTGACTTTTGATACTGAGTTTTTGGTGTGTAGCTATCAGTATCGAAAATTCCACAATGCAATGTTCCCCTACTGCTAAAAACCTCCCTTAACCTAACACCTAAACTAGTTTTTATAGTAAAACTGAACCCATTGTTTTAACGATCCCCCAAAACATTTTACTTGGACCCTTTTAGTTCAACCCTAGATCTTCTCACCAAACTATTACTATTACTTCTGGATTGTAAGCTCTGTCTGTAACTGTCTTTCATTTGCCACCCCTATTTAATGTACAGCACTGCGTAATATGTTGGCGCTATATAAATCCTCTTTATTATTATTATTATTATTATTATTATTAATAATAATAATAATAATAATAATAATTTGCAATGCAATGTATAAAAGAATTTATGCTTTATAATAGTATGAATTTCCTGTTTTGAGGACCAGGAAATATGTTGTTTGGAATCAATTCATAGATCTGTTTTGCAGACTTTAAAGCACAAAAAAGGCTCTTTGGAGCTTTAGAGGTTGTCCTGTAAAGGTTTCCATGGAAGAAGTACCTGTGCTGGAACATGTAGGTTGCAGGCTGAACAAGGTTAAAGCATTTCAGTCACAGTAGGGTAATGAAGACAGTGAATTTAATACATTACCCTGGAGTCTAAGTACCGCTACATCCTCTGCAAGACACGTATCCACTCTCTCTTAAGACACAGCTTTCCAATCACCTCTTGTGTTTGTAGACAGTATTCAATTTTCTCAGCAAATTGGGATAAGTAGTTTGTGTGAATCAATAACAAGAGCTGATAAGGGTGAGGAGCTGTGTTATCATACACAACATTTTTTAAATCAGGCGGTGAAACAACAGTAGAGAGGAGGAAGAAAGCATTGATAGTGACACAATTGTTATCCAATGTCCAAGTTCTGCAACTGTTTCTGGTGGTGGCAGTAGTGGTGGTGCTGGTAGTGGTGATGTTGATGGTGGTTGTGGTGGTGCTGTTGGTAGTGGTTGTCTTAGTGTATTATGAAAAATCGGGTCTGTGAAAGTATCAGGTAGATGAGCAGCACTTGTCATATTGTCAATATGTTTTTAAAAAGCAGGGCTCAAAGTTTGTGGCTCTCTGCACACTGAAACTGCAGAAAATTTTGACTCTTGCACATCCCTTAGAGCAGGGGTGTCAAACTCAAATACACAGAGGGCCGAAATTAAAAACTTGGACCAATTCGCGGGCCAAACTTGAAATTTATTGAAAAAACAATTATTCTCCATGAGAAGAAACAAGAACACATGAGAAAAGCATGCAGTAATATGCAGTGGATTGATCTTAATCATCCACTGCATATTACTGCATGCTCTTCCCATGTGTTCTTGTTTCTTCTTATTGAGATTGATTGTTTTACTTGGCCAAAGAATGCAATGTGAAACCAAATGAATTGCCGCTCTATGATAATTGCTGATAATATTATTCCTGATAATTCCTGATTATTGAGCTTACCTGTCAGTATAAACTCCGCGGGGTCCACGCATAGGTTGCTGTTCAATAGACACGAGTGATGCTGCTACTACAATTCCCAGCATCACTTGCATCTATAAAATGCGGGGCAACGCATAGGCAGAGAGGCCACTGGTCTAAAGACGCGAATGATACCGGGAAGTGTAGTAGCGGCATTGTACTCGCGTCTATAGAACAGCAGCTTAGTATGAATTGCAGCTGGACCACTGTTACTACGGATTGCAGTAGTGGCAGGCCAGCTGCAATTTCTATTAAGAATTATTTTGGGGGCCCAAAAGCACATGACAGGCCAGAGTTTGACACCCCTGGCTTAAAGCTTCAAGTTGTGGGGGTTCAGTTATCACTTATTACAAGTATGAGCATTTTTTCAGGTCTGCTTTGATTAGGCATGTTTTGCTCTGTGCAACATATGTAAACACAGGATAAGTTCTGGGTGAAACTGCACACATTACTGAAATTGCAATAATTATTTTCATTTATACAGAGGCAATTTTTCCCTGTTGTATTATAAAAATTCAGTTATCTCTCAATACAATTACAACATAACAACTTCATACGATGCTTTAAAACTTCAATACTTGAGGTGGGCTAGATGTAGAACTCACATTTTTAATGTGATCATTAAAATACCAGTAAAAGTAAAACCAATGTAATTCCATATTTTCAGAGTGCAAAAAAGTGTGTGTGTGTTTTCAGCAAAATCCCACATCAGCAATTTATTTATATAGTATTACATTAGACTCTACCCATATGTCTAAAAGTATTTTAAAGAAAAAAGTATTAAATTGTCAAACTATGAATGTGCTAATTGGTTCCAAGATGGTTGCACATATTGAGTTTGAAATATTCCAAGCCTGACAGATTGTAATTTTTTTCAGAAAAGATTTGACTAATCCACTGGTTGTCCAAGGTCACTGTTGCTTTTGAATAAAGAGTTTGAATCATTCATTTATGAAGTCAAACAGGCTATCATCACAATATAATTATACCAAGACCACTTTATAGACTTTTTTTATTTTTCATTGTGATGTGAGTCACTAATTAAATTATTACATTCATTTGGTTCCATATATCTAATTACAGTCATGAGAAAAATACAGTACACCCTCTTTCAATTATAAGGTTTTGCTTATCAGGATGTAATAAAAAATGATCTTATACTTAGCAGGTCTTAAAAATTAGGTGGATAATAACAACATACTGTATGAACAACCAAGCTTGACATACTACAGGGTCAATATTTATTTGATAAAAAAGGCAGTGGCAGTGTGTGAAAATATAGGGAAACAATCTTACTGCTTCTATAGAGATTATAAAGATAAGTGTCAGGCAGGTGCTGCTAGCTAATTACACTGGATTAATTGATCATTCTCAAATTACCACTTCTATAAAAGCAGAAGTTTTAGTAGTTCCCTGGTCTGAAGCATTCAGGTGTGTGTTAGGACAATGGCAGTAAGGGAAAAATATCAGCACAGATCTCGAAAAAGCAAATGTTGCCGCACCTTATATATAAAAGCATTTCCAAACAGTTGTCTATCATTCTCCAATGGGAAAGATTTTTGACAGGTGGAAAATATTCAAGATTTGTCAATCTTTCCAGAAGTGGATATCCCAGCAAATTTACCCCCAGGCCAAACCATACAATGCTCAGAGAAATTTCTAAAAACCCAAGAGCTACATTTTAGAATCTGCAGACTTCAGTTAGCATGATAAATGTTAAAGTTCACGACAATACTAGACAATACTATTAAGAAACAAAGGACTTCTTGAAAAATGACCCTTGGACAAACATTGGCCCTGATTTATTAAAGCTCTCCAAGGCTGGAGGGGGTGAACTTTCATCTGTAAACTTGGGTGATCCAGCAAACCTGGAATAGATTTCTTTTCTATTTGTTAGCAAATGTTTTCAATTCTGGACCAGATCAATTCCAGGTTTGCTTGTTTTGATCAATTCACTCAGGTTCACTGATGGAAGAGTATCTTCTCCAGCCTCAGAGAGCTTTAATAGATCAGGTCCACTGGTTGAAAAGGGATATAATCCAGATATTTCAATGGGCCAGTCAATGTCCAGATCCCAAACAAAATGCCATGGTAAGACCTTAAAAGAGCTGTGCATAAACAAATGCACACAAACTCAATGAGCTGAAGTAATGTTGTAGAAAAGAGGGGACCAAAAGTTTTGTCAAACTGCTGTAAGAGGGAGCAATTCAAAGAAGAAATTACTGCACAATGTTGTTTTCTGTTGATTTGTTAGGAATTATTCTTGCCAGGTAACAATATGTTGCTTTGCCAGCTTTTAAATCCCATGTATGTTCTAATTCCTAATAGCTTAAAGATAAGAATGGGAATTTTCAAGACTGTATTAAACTTATTTCTAATATTTTGAATAAATCATATGCAGTAATACAAGCATCCAATTTATCTTTATTACTACGAAGTTAGCAAGAATATTTGTTACACCAAATTGGATCAGACATGACAAGTAAAAACCAAATTACCTTTATACTCATACACATAATCTTCATGTGTGTAAATATACATATGATTATTCTTTCTCACAATGTCCATGATAAGAATGTTCTCTTACACCAAACAGACCATGTAATATTGTAGTGCTTCCAATGATAACCACAGATGGTGCCATGCAGAACTAATGGAATCAGAACCCAAAGTCACTAGCACTCC